>NC_141931.1:23482500-23815000 GCF_057802395.1 Ceratotherium simum simum
ATAGTTCATTCCTTTTTCGTGTTGAGTAGTTCTTCATTGTATGGATATAGTACAGTTTGGTTTTTCATTCATCTATTTCTGGACATCTGAGTTGTTCCCAGGCTATGACTATACTAATAAAGTTGCTATGAATATTCATGTGCAAGTCTTTGTGTGGACATCTGTTTAAATTTCTTTTCTGTAAATATCTAGGAGTAAAATATCTAGGTCATACGGTAGCTGTATATTTCACTTTTTAAGAAAATGTCATGCTTTTTCAAAGTGTTTGTGCTATTTTATATTCCTATTTTATATTTATGTAATATATATAATATCTATATATTATATGAGAGTTCCATTTTCTATACACTCTCATCAACACTTGGTATGATCAGTCTGTTAGATTTTTGCCATTCTAATAGGTAGTATCTTGTAGTTTCAATTTGAATTTCCCTAATGACTAACGGTGTGGAACATCTTTTCATGTGCTTATTTGTCCCTATATATCTTCTTTATTTTATTTATTTTTATTGTAGCAAGAACATTTAACATGAACTATACCCTCCTAACAAATTTTTAAGTGTACAATACAGTATTGTTACCTACAGGCACAATGTTGTGCAACAGATCTCTAGAACGACATATCTTGTTTAATGACTAGCTGCATAAATTTTTGCCCATTTTATTTTATCTTTTTAAGACGATTAAGTATGACCCCATTATCCTTTTTTTTTTTTTCAGGAAGATTGGCCCTGCACTAACATCTGTTGCCAATTCTCTTTTTTTTTTTTCTTTTTTCTCCCCAAAGCCTGAGCAGATAGTTGTATGTCACAGTTGTACATCCTTCCAGTTGCTCTATGAGGGACGCCGCCCCAGTGAGTAGGCCCACGTCCAGGATCGGAACCGGTGAACCCCCGGGCCACTGAAGCAGAACACAGGAACGTAACCACTATGCCACCGGGCCAGCTCCCAATTTTTGCCCATTTTAAATTGGGTTGTTTGTTTTGCCATTATTGAGTTGTGGAAGTTCTTTTTCATATTCTAGACACAAGTCTTTTACTAGGTAAATGCTTTGCAAATATTTTCTCCCATTCTGTGATTTGTTTCTTCATTCTCTTAACAATATTTTTTGAAGAGCAGAAATTTTTGATTTTGATGAAGTCCAGCTTATCAATTTGTTTTCTTTTCTGAATCATGATTTTAGTGCCACAGCCAAGAAATCTTTGCCTAATCCAAGGTCACAAGGATTTTCTCGTATACTTTCTTCTATAAATTTTATAGTTTTAGGTTTTATATTTTGTTCACTTGCATAACATATTTTGGTCTATGATCCATTTTGAGTTAATATTTGTATATGGTGCAATGAAGATATGAAATTTCACTTTTTTCCTATATATATCAAAATATTCCACATTATAGTAGTCTCCCCTTATCGGTAGTTTTACTTTCCATGGTTTCAATTACCTGCAGTAAACCACAGTTGAAAATATGAATTAAAAAAATCCAGAAATAAGCAATTCATAAGTTTTAAATTGCATGGCATTCTCAGAATCATGATGAAATTTTGTCCCAACCTGCTCTATCCTGCCTGGGATGTGACTCATCCCTTTGCCCAGCATATCCATGCTGTATATGCCACCCACCCCTTAATCACTTAGTAGCCGTCTCGGTTATCAGATCAGCTGTAGCAGTATCACAGTGCTCGTGTTCAAGTAACCCTTGTTTTACTTAATAATGGCCCCAAAGCATGAGTGTAGTGATAGTGACAATTCCAATATGCCAAAGAGAAGCTGCAAAGTGCTTCCTTCAAGTGAAGAGGAACTTAATAAGGAAAGAAAAAGAATCATATGCTGAGGTTGCCAAGATCTATGGTAACTTTTATCACAGTAAATTGTTATAATTGTTCTATTTTATGATTAGTTATTGTTGTTAATCTCTTATTGTGCCTAATTTATAAATTAAACTTTATCATAGGTACGTATGTATGGGAAAGAACGTAGTATATATTTGAAATCAGGGTTCAGTACTCTCCACAGTTTCAGGCATCCACTGGGGGTTCTGGAATGTATCCCCTGTAGGTAATAGGGGACTCCTGTATTTGTTAAAAAGACTATCTATTCTCAATTGCTTTTAAACTTTCTAAAAAACTAGTTGCCTATATGTATATATATATATATATATATATATACACACACACATGTGGGTCTATTCTGGACTCTTTTCTGTTCCCCTCATCTATTTATCTAACTTGACCTACTGTCTTGATTACTATACATTTATATTAAGTTTTGAAATCAGACACTGTTAGTACTTTAATTTCCTCTTTTTTCAAAGTTGTTTTGGCTATTCTAGGTCTTCTACATTGCCATATAAATTTTACATTATCTTGTAAATTTCTATGAAAAGAAAGCCTGCTGAGATTTTAGTTGGCATTATATTGAATCTACCTATCACTTTGCAGAGAACTGGCCTTTTAGCAACACTACTCATTCCAATCCACGATCAAGTTACATTCTCCAGCTACTTAGACCCTCTTTTAATTTCTCTCAGCAAAGTTTTACGGTTTTTAGTGGACAGGTCTTGCATGTCATTTGTCAGATTAATTCCTAAATGTTTCATACTTTTGAATATTATTGTAAATGGCAATTTAAAATAATCCAACTGTTGAATGAAGAACTGAACTGAACTGAAGAAATTACAGTTGATTTTTACATTTTGATTTTGTATCTTACAACCTTACTGAAAAAACTCAAAAATTTTAGGATTCTGGGAAAAAAAAATAGTGACATAGGAGATCCCAGCTTCCCCATCCCCCACAAAGATCAACAATTAGACAGCTATCCATAAACAAAAACAGCTCCAGGAGAGCTCCAGAATCCATTTAGAAAGTTTTAGCAACACCATGGAACAAAAAAATTGAGAATCATCTCACAAGAAGAGTAGGAAGACAACTTCATTTTGCCTGCATTGTCCTATCCCCCCAAGCCAGCAATATTCAGTGTCAAGAAGGAATTTCCCAGCTGGTAAGAGTTCCTCTCACCAGGAAAGGAAAAGCAGGGCGAGCAACCAGCTTCTCTACCCTCTCCAGGTAGTGCGTGAGGGTCCTGCTTCAGTTTCACCCCACCCAGATCAGCAAAGAGAGACAGCTGGGAACAAGGAAGAAAAGCAGAGGCTATTATTAGCAAACACACAGTGGGAGAGATTGTGGTTCACAGATATTGACCCTGCAGACAAACTCAGCAACTTCCACCAATGACGAAGTCACCAGAGGCTCGGTAGATCTCGCCAGCCACTCCACAGGTATATTCATTTGCTAACACCAGCTGCCTTAGTACCTCCCTGCTCCCCCACCTCCCCAACCCCCCTGGAGACTAGACCACATGGTAGCCATCCAAGGTCTCTGAGGCTGTGCAAGTGTAAGACATCAGCTCCCTGAATCCCTCCTTGCCCTGACCAGAGCCGAGGATCTATGCTCACAGCCAGCCCAGACTTCTGCAGCTGCTTGAGTGCAAGATAGCAGCCTAGGTGCACTCGGCTGACCCCCACCACTGTGTCCATGCTCAGGTTAGCCCTTCCAACTGTGCACCTGGATGCCACCAGCATGACGCCTGTCATTGGCCTCCACTGCAGCACACATGCAAGGAGAGAGTGTGTGTGCAGCCATGGGTGAATGCACTGACAGCCAGGGCTGCAGCTGTTTGTGGGCCCAGATCAGGCCTTGCCTTCTGTCACTGACTGGCAACACTATACCCACCTAGAGATAGACCATCCAGCTTTACTCTGGCATCAGCCTCACCTGTCACGGACCCTCACTACACTGTGCACAATCAGGGCGAAATATGTGTGGCCAGAGGAGAACACACCAACATCCAAGACACCCGCAGCTGACTGCAGGCTCTGATCAGGTCCTACCTTCTGTCACTGGCTGGCACACAATGCCCACCTATAGACCTGCATGCCTCCCAGCCCTACCCTGTCACTGTCCTCCACTGCAGTATGCATACCTAGGGGTAGAGTGTAAAGTCACAGGAGAGCACGACGACACCCATGTCTCCTGCAGAGGCCAGTGATCCCATAGTTGGCCCTGGCTCTTGCTACTTGCTCTGACTCGCATCACTATGAATGTGTCTACAAACGACCTCTGTCACTATATAGGCACCCAGAGCCAAAATGTGTGCACACCACTGGCTCCAACCACCAGTAATTCCTGATGGTCCCTAGTTACCAGTCCTTGAGGTGTCATTTAGGAGCCCAGCAACACTTGCAGCCATTGTGGACCCCACCTAGTTCTTGCTAAGGACTACACAATTGCTGATACTGTGGACCCCAGTCCCCTGAGCTAAAGAGACATTACACCCCCTTGCACCAGGTGCCGCCATACACCCCTGCACTTGGCATCTTGCACCACTAGATCCAGGGTCACAGCATGATCCAGCATGCTCCCATCTACAGATGAAAGGCTTCCCTTACTGAAATCAGTTCAAAAGACTTTAAGAGATGACTGCTTCTTCATCTGTGCAGACAGCTACACAAGGCTACTGGAATCACCAAGAATCAGGGAAACATGATGCCACCACAGCAATACAGTAAACCTCCAGTAACTGGATCTAAGAAAAGGAGATCCAGGAATTTCTTGACAAAGAATTAAAGATAATTGTTCTACAGATGCTCAGAGAGCCAAAAGAGAACACAGATAAACAATTTAATGATATAAGGAAAACAATACAAGAACAAAATGAGAAGCTCAACAAAAAGAAAAAGTGAAAAAGAACCCAACATAAATTTTGAAGCTGAAGAACACAATGACTGAACTGAAGAATTTAATAGAGAACTTCAACATCAGATTTGAACAAGCAGAAGTGAGAATTAGTGAGCCAGAAGATGGATCAATTGAAATTATACAATTAGAATAGCAAAAAAAAAAAAAAAAAGAATAAGAAGTAATGGAATGAAGAAAGCCTATGGGAGATATAGGTTACCTTAAAAAGAAATAATATGCACATTATTGGAGTCCCAGAAGGAGAAAAAAGGGAGAAAAGAGTAGAAAGCTTGTTTAAAGAAATAATGGCTGAGAATTTCTCAACTATAGGGAGATATGGAAATCCAAGTGCATGAAACCAATAAGTCACCTCAAAATTTCAATCCAAAACATTTTTTCCCAGACACATAATAATAAAATTGTCTAAAACCAAAGACAAAGAGAGAATTTTAAAAGCAGTAAGAGAAGAAAAAATTCCCTCATAAAAGGGAACCCCCATAAGGCTATCAGCAGATTTCTCATCAGAAACCTCACAGGCCAGGAGATAACGGGATGATATATTCAACTTACTAAAAGAAAGAAATTGTCGATCAAGAATACTTTACCCAGAAAATTTCTCCTTCATAATTGTGTGGTATGGTATGAAAGTAGAAATCAATAACAACATGTTCCTGGACAACCAGTGAGTCAAAGAAGAAATCAAAAGGGAAATCAAAAAATATCTTTAAACAACTGAAAATGGAAGCACAACTTATCAAAACTTAGGGGGTGCTGCAAAAGTATTTCTAAGAGGGAAGTATGTAGTAATAAATGTCTACATTAAGAAACAAGAAAGATCTCAAATAAATCTCACTTTATATCTCAAAGAGCTAGAAGGAGAACAAACTAAGCCCAAAGTTAGCAGAAGGAAGGAAATAACAAAGATTAGAGCAGAAAGAAATGAAATCGAAAGCAGAAAACCAATAGAAAAGATCAATGAAACTAAGAGCTGGTTTTTTTGAAAAGACAAACCAAATCAGGAAATTGTTAGCTAAACTAACTCAGAAAAACAGAGTACACAAATAAATAATATCAGAAATGAAAGAGGAGATACTACAATTGATACTACACAATTACAAAGGATCATAAAACACTATTAATAACAATTATACACCAACAAACTGGATAACCTAGAAGAAATTAATAAATTTCTAGAAACATACAACCTATCAAGACTGAATCAAGAAGAAATAGAAAATCTAAACAGACCAATATCAACTAAGGAAATTGATTTTGTAATCAAAAACCTCCCAAGATAGAAAAGTTCCAAACCAGATGGTCTCACTGGTGAATTCTACCAAACATTTAAAGAAGAATTAATGCCATTCCTTCTCAAACTTTTTCAAAAAATTGAAGAGGAGATAATACTACCAAACTCATTTATGAAGCCAACATTACCTTAATACCAAAGCCAGATAAGGGTACTACAAGAAAAGAAAAATACACACCAATATCCCTGATGAATATAGATGCAAAAATTCTCAACAAAATATTAGCAAACCAAATTCAATAGCACATTAATAGGATCATTCACAATGATCAAGTGGGATTTATCCCTGGGATGCAGGATAGTTCAACATATGCAAATCAATAAATATGATACACCACATTAATAGAATGAAAGATAAAAATCCTATGATCATCTCAATAGATGCAGAAAAGGCATTTGACAAAGTACAACATTCAAAAGATAAAATGATAAAAATGCTCAACAAATTGGGTATAGAACGAGCATACCTCAACACAAAATAAAGGCCATATATGAAAAATCCATAGCCAACATCATAATCAATGGCAAAATGTTGACATCTTTTCCTCTAAGATCAGGAACAACACAAGTGTGCCCACTCTCACCACTCCTATTCAACATAGTATTGGAAATCCTAGCCAGAGTAATCAGGTAAGAAAAAGAAATAAAAAGAATCCAAACAGAAAAGGGAAAAATTGTCTTTGTTTGCAGATGATATGATGTTATATGTAGAAAATTCTATAGACTCCACCAAAAAACTGCTAGAACTGGGGCCGGCCTGGTGGCATAGCACTTATGTGCGCGCGCTCTGCTTCGGCGGCCCACGGTTCGCAGGTTCGGATCCTGGGTACACACTGACACACTGCTTGTCAAGCCATGCTGTGGCGGTGTCCCATATAAAATAGAGGAAGATGGGCACAGATGTTAGCCCAGGGCCAATTTTCCTCAGCAAAAAGAGGAGGATTGTCATCAGATGTCAGCTCAGGGCTGATCTTCCTCACACACACAAAAAACACTGCTAGAACTAACCAACACATTTAGTAAAGTTGCAGGATACAAAATCAACATACAGAAAACAGCTGCATTTCTATATACTAACAACATCTGAAAAAGAAATAAGGAAAACAAACCCATTCACAGTAGCATAAAAAAACAATACTTAGAAATAAATCTAACCAAGGAGGTGAAAAATCTGTACACTGAAAACTACAAGACTTTGATGAAAGAAATTAAGGAACGCATAAACAAATGGAAACATATTCCATGTTCATGGATTGGAAGAATTAATTTTGCTAAAATGTCCATATTACCCAAAGCCATCTATAGATTCAATGCAATCCCTATCAAGATTCCAATGGCATTTTTCACAGAAATAGAAAAGACAATCCTAAAGTTTGTATTGAGCCGCAAAAGACCCTGAATAACCAAAGAAATCCTGAGAAAGAAGAACAAAGTTGGAGGCATCACACTACCTATTCCAAACTATACTACAAAGCTATAGTGATCAAAACAGTATAGTACTGGCGTAAAAATAGACACATAGAACAATGGAATAGAATTGAGTGCCCAGATAGAAACCTCCACACATGTGGTCAACTAATATTTTACAAGGGAACCGAGAATACTCAATGGGTAAATGATAGTCTCTTCAATAAATAGTACTTGGAAAAATAGATATTCACATGCAAAAGAATGAAACTAGACCTCTACTTCACAATACTCACAAAAATTAACTTGAAATGGATTAAAAACTTAAATGTAAAGCTTGAAACTATGAAATTCCTAAAAGAAAACATAGGGGAAAATCTTTTTGGTATCAGTCTTAGCAGCGATTTCTTGGATATGACACCTAAAGCGCAAGCAACAAAAGCAGAAATAAATAAGTAGGACTCTATCAAACTAAATAGCCATTGCACAGCAAAAGAAACAATCAACAAAATGAATAGGTAACCTACCTAATAGGAGAAAATATTTGCAACTCATATATCTGAGTTGCAGGGGTTAATCCAAAATATATACAGAATTAATACAACTCAATAGCAAAAAACACTAACAACCAGATTAACAAATGGACAAAGGAACTGAATAATTTTCCAAAGAAGATATGTGAATGGCCAACAGGTACATGAAAAGATGCTCAACAGGGAAATGCAAATAGAAACTGCAATGAGATATCACCTCACACAAGTCACGTGGATATCATCACAAAGACAAGAGATAACTAGTGTTGGTGAGGACGTGGAGAAAAGGGAATCCTCATGCACTTTCAGTTGGATTGTAAATTTGTACAGCCACTACGGAAAATAGTATGGAGATTCCTCAGAAAATTGAAAATAGAACTACCAAATGACCCAGCAATTCCACTTCTGGGTATTTATCCAAAGGAAACAAAAACGCTGTGTTGAAGATATATCTGCACATCCATGTTCATAGCAGCATTATTTTCAATAGCTAAGACATGAAAATAACCTGTGTCCATCAATGGATGAATGGATAAAAAAATATGGTATCTATCTATCTATCTATCTAATGAAATATTATTCAGCCATAAAAATATAAGGAAAAATAAGGAAATCCTGCCATTTGCAACAACTTGGACGGATTTTGAGGGTATTAAGCTAAGTGAAATGTCAGAGATAGAAAGATAAATATTGCATGATCTCACTTATATCTGAACCCTAAGAAAGAAAATTAAAAAACCCAATGGGATCAGATTTGTGGTTACCAGAAGTGGGGTGGGGACTGGAGAAATTAGATGAAGGTGGTCAAAGGGTACAAACTTCCAGTTATATGATCAATAAGTATTGGGGAAATAATGTACAACATGACAACTATAGATAACACTGCTGTATAGTATGTTTGAAAGTTGTGAGGGGAGTAAATAGATCCTAAGAGTTCTCATTACAAGGAAAAAAACATTGTTTTATGTACCTATATGAGATGACGGATGTTAACTAAACTTACTGTGGTAATCATTTCACAATATTTGTAAGCGAAGTCATTATGCCATACATTTTAAACTTATAGAGTGCTATATGTCAATTCTATCTCAGTAAAACTGGAAATAAACGAATCCAAAAAAAAGCTACAAAGCAGAATTGATACATATGCTGTTGTAATAGAAGTATTACTGAGAACCCATAACTAGTAGAATAGAAAAATGATGCACGTTGGGAGATCAAAGTCATCATCACCGTTTCCAAAAAGTCTCCAGAAGGCGCCCCCACATCCCTGGCTCAATTATCTTATACGATTAGTCATCCTTCTTCTTCTTATGACATAGGATACACACAGTTGTAATTGGTAGTGCATATGGTTAAGTTTCTTTTTTTCCTCCCCTTCTACCTCTTTCTTATTATTTTCGAAGCATTTATCTCTTTCTCTATTGCTATCTATTCATTCCATGCAAACAAGAACCCTGTTGCTTTTGTTCAACCTTGAGGCCGCATTGCCTGGCACTCAAAAATATTTGCTTAAATGGTATCCTGATTTTGTACTTTTTTGTTGTTGTCGTTGAGAAAGATTTGCCCCGAGCTAACATCTGTTGCCAATCTTCCTCTTTTTATGCTTGAGGAAGATTAGCCCTGAGCTAACATCTGTGCCAATATTCCTCTATTTTGTAGGTGAGTCGCCGCCACAGCATGGCTGATGAGTGGTATGGGTCCCTGCCCAGGATCTGAACCTGTGAACCTGGCCACTGGAGCGGAGTGCGCTGAACTCAACAACTGTGCTATGGGGACAGACCCCTGATTCCGTACTTTTTAAAATGTGCCCTGTTTTATTCTTTGTAAAATTTTTTGAAAATTGAGGCGTAATTTACATATCGTAAATTGCATAATCTCAAGGTTACACTTTGATGAATTTGGACAAAAGCATGTATCAGGTAACCATAGACCAAATCAAGAGATAGACCATTTCCATCACCAAGGAGAATTTCTTCATACCCTTTCCAATCAACCCTTCTACACCAACAACCACTTTTATGATTTCTATTGCCATATATTAAATTTACCTGTTTTTTGAACTTCCTGTAAAAGGAAACATGCAGATGGGACTCTTTTGATCAACATAATGTTTTGAAGATCTCTCCATGTCATTGAGTATATTAATATTTTGTTCCTTTTTCATTGATGAGTAATATTCCACTTTATGAATATACCACAATGTACTTCCTTTTGTCTTGGTGATGGACATTTGGGTTGTTTCTAGTTTTTTTTTTTATTTAAAGGTGCTATGCATATACTTGTACAAATCTTTTTGTGTACATGTGAACTTATTTCTCTTGGGTATATAGATGTGGGAGTGTAATTGCTGGGTAATAGAATAGATGTCTGGTTAACTTTATTAGAAACTTTCCAACCGCTTTCCTAAGGGATCATATCATTTTATATTCATACCACAATGTATGTTATAGTTTCTCTCCATCCCTGCTAACAGTTGATATTGTTAGTTTGTTCAATTTTAGCCTTCTTATAGGCATGTGGTAGTACCACATTGTGGTTTTATTTTGTATTTCCCTATTAATGAGGCTGAGGACCTTTTAAAGTGATTCTTGTGAGGTGTGTGTTCAAATATCTTGCCATTAAATTTTTTTTAATTAATTGATTTGTATTATGTCTTTAAATAAAAAAAAGTGACCTCTTTGTATTATGAATGTTTTCTCCCAGTCTGTAACTGTCTTTTTTTTCTTAATCGTGTCTACCCTACAATTTTGAGAACTTCATAATATTCCATTTTATATATGTACCATCATTTACTTAAATAGTTGAATTGTTTCCAATGTTTGTTCTTTTAAGTAACATTGTAACAAATATCCTTGAAATTATTTTACACATATTTTCTTAGGATACATTTTAAAAGAGATTAAATTTCTGAGTCAGAAAGTATATATATATAAAGCGTAATATATGCAAACAATTCCTCCTCCCATTTCAGGTCCTGTACAAACACATATTAAAGAACTCAAACTAGGTTTTTGGGGCCCTGGATTCTATTTTCACATTTCCACTAATTATTATTTTCAGATATATCCAAACTATTATTTTCCCCTTTTCTGTTATACCTTAACCAGATTTCTCATCTATTTAAAAAGAGCCCCACCAAATGTAATGTGGGAGAAAAAGAATAAATATTCATTAAGAACATACTATGCGAGGCACAGAGCTATTCTCTGGACATAAATGTTCTCATCTGGTGCACCGATCAAACCCATGAGTTTTATTCTCATTTCATGGTTTTTTTTTTTGAGGAAGATTGGCCTTGCACTAACATCTGTTGCCAATCTTCCTCATTTTCTTTTTTCTCCCCAAAGCCCCAGTGCATAGTTGTGTATCATCGTTGTAGAGTTGTAGCTCTTCTATGTGGGACACCGCCTCCACATGACTTGATGAGCGGTGGGTGAGTAGGTCCGCGCCCAGGATCGGAACCTGAGAACCCTGGGCCACCGAATTGGGATGCGTGAACTTAACCACTATGCCACCGGGCCAGCCCCTCATTTCATTTTTTGTAACTGAGGAAGCTGAAATTTGAAACATTCAAGCATATCCAATTAGCAAATGGTAGAGGTAAGATTAACATCAGGTGGTCTATCCCTAAACCTCGGTAATTTTCTCCATTCGACTGGCTGCCTTCTTGATAAAATACCCAGAAAACAGTGTAGCGCAACTGATATAAAAGCACAATTTAACTTCCGGTTTCTGGTTCTACATGTAAGGAGCTTGTAAGTCACCACTCCATCCCCAAAACAATTGTAAAAAGCTGAACAGACTGAAAAATCAAGAACTCTTCTTGGAGTCATAAGAAAAGGGAGGGCACAGGGCAAACCATTTCTCCCAAGACTGGAGAGACAGGGAGGTGAATACAGGTCACTGTGGCTCACCTGAGCTGAGACTCAGGAAGAGAAACTGAAGCAGTAGGAAAAACCTGAGCTGTAAACGATGAGTTCCTGAAGGCTCAGTGCAGACAAGTCTGAGAATTACAACTCCAGGGACCCAGTCATACGGGGGCACCCAGAATACTGAAAGACTTACCTTTAGGAGCTCGACGAGGTTCCCACAGCAAATATCAGAGAAACATCCCTTTGAACTTCTGGTAGGGAAGGTGAAAAGGAACCATTTTGCAAAAGCCAGAGCACTCTGTTCTTAACAAGACCTGCCCTCAGGGGAAACTAGTTAACCAGAACCTAACCTGCTAGGCTATTAGTAGAGCATAACTGACACCTGGGGAAGGGACGTACCAAGTCCAGCCCACTCTAGCCATCCTGTTCCCCCTAAGGGGGGAGAAAAAAATGAGAACCGTTGGAGAAGTTCACAGTCCACAGGCACAGGCTCACTGAAAGACTGGGACCTGAACATTCGACTACAGAAGGCTTTTCGTGCCTATACACCTCACCACCACATTACCAAAGGCCTATTTATAGCAGGTCCTTTTATCTGGGATGTCATCGACAAAAACCCTACAGCTAACATCATATTTAACAGTGAAAAACTTAAAGCTTTCCCACTATGATCAGGTACAAGGCAAAGATGTCCCCTCACCACTTCTTTTCAACATCGTACTGGGAGTCCTTGCTAATGCAATATGGCAAGGCAAGGCAAAAAAATAAAAAGTATACAGGTTGGGAAGAAAGACATAAAACTTCCTTTGTTCACAGATGACATGATCACCTATGTAGAAAATTTGAAAGGATCGACAAAAAAACTGGAATAAGTGATTATAGCAAGGTTATTATACAAAAGTCCATTGCTTTCCTATGTACCAACAACGACCAAGTCAGATTTGAAATTAAAAAGATATTACCATGTTCATTAGCACCCCAAAAATAAAATACTTAGGTATAAGTCTAACAGAATATATGCAAGATCTGTATGAGGAAAACTACCAAACTCTGATGAACGAAATCAAAGAACTAAATTAATGGAGAGATAGTCCAGGATCATGGATGGGAAGAGTCAATATTGTTAAGATGTCAGTTCTTCCCAGCTTGATCTATAGATTCAATGCAATCCCAATCAAAATCCCAGCAAGTTATTTTATAAATATTGACAAACTGATGCTCAAGTTTATTTGGAGTGTCAAAAAGACCCAGAACAGGCAACATAATATTGAAGGAGAATAAATTTGAAATATTGACACTACCCTACTTCAAGACTTACTATAAAACTATAGTGATCAAGAAAGTGTGGTATAGGAGAAAGAATAGACAAATAGATCAGTGGAATAGAACAGAGAGTCCAGATATAGACCTTTGTAAATATAGTCAACTGATGTTTGACAAAGGAGCAAAGGTAATATAATGAGGCAAAGACAGTCTTTTCAATAAATGGGGCTGGAGTAACTGGGCATCCACATACAAAAAAATGAATCTAGACACAGACCTTATGCCCTTCACAAAAATTAGCTCAAATGGATCATAGACCTAAATATAAAACATAAAACTATGAAACTCCTAGAAGATAACATGGGAGAAAATCCAGATGACCTTGGGTATGATGATGCTTTTTTAGATACAACACCAAAGACACATCCATGAAGGAAATAGTGGATAAGCTGGACTTCATTAAAATTAAAAACTTTTACTCTGTGAAAGACAATATCAAGAGAATGAGAAGACAAGCCACAGGCTGGGAGAAAATATTTGAAAAGACATGTCTGATGAAGGACTGTGATCCAAAATATACAAAGAACTCTTAAAACTCAACAAATAAGAAAACAAACAACCCTATTAAAAAATGGGCCAAAGACTTTAAGAGACACCTCACCAAAGAAGATATACAAATGGCAAATAAGAAGGTGAAAAGAAACTCCACATCATATGTCACCAGGGGAATACAAATTAAAACAACGAAGAGATACCATTACACTACTATTAGAATGGCCAAAATCCAGAACACTGAAGACACCAAATGCTGCTGAGGATGTGGAGCATCAGGAATTCTCGTTCATTGCTGGTGGGAGTGCAAAATGGTGCAGCCACTTTGGAAGACTGTTTGGTGATTTGTTACAAAGCTAAACATACTCTTACCGCACAATTCAGCAATCATGCTCTTTGATATTTATGCAAAGGAGTTGAAAACTTAGGTCCAAAAGTTTAAAAAACCTGCATATGGGTGTTTATAGCAGCTTTATTCCTAATTGCCCAAACTTGGAAGCAACCAATATGTACTTCAGTAGATGAATGGATAAATCAAGTGTGGTACATCCAGCAAATGGAAATAGCTATTAAGCCATGAAAAGACATTGAGGAACTTTAAATGCATATTACTGAATGAAAGAAGCCAATCTGAAAAGGCTACATACTGTATGATTCCACCTCTATGACATTGTGGAAAAGGCCAAACTATGGAGACAATAAAAAGATCAGTGGTTTCCAGAGATGAGAGGGAAGGTAGAGATAAATAGGCAGAACATAGAGAAATTTTAGGGCAGTGAAAATACTCTGTGTGACATAATGTTGAATATAATGATGCACAATGTCATTTATACATTTGTCCAAACCCAAAGAATGTGCAACACCAGGACTGAACCCTAACATAAACTATAGACTTCAGGTGATTATGACGTCAATGTAAGTTTATGCTTAGTAAAAAATGTATTCTGGTGAATGATATTGATAATAGGGAGGCTATGCACGTGTGGGTCTAGGAGGTATATGGGAAATCTCTGTAGTTCTCTCTCAAATTTGTAGTGAACATAAAACTGCCCTAAAAAAATTAAATCTTTAAAGTCACACACAATTTACATTAGTTCCCAGAGAGAGGAGTATAGAACTCACTTTCTAAATAAAATCATCAATAAAGAGAAGTTACCAAATGGTGCAACAATAAGACTGACTTTTCACATTAAGTGAACTGTCTTTTATCTAATCATTACGTATACACAGAGTATCAGAGCTAATGTCTCTTTTTTCAACCTGACACTAACTTAGCAAAATAGAATACATCAAAGCTACATTCACAATCTGCTGAGTAATGCATAGCTCCTACAAAAGCACTAGTCAGAGATCGAATAGATAAGAGGAAAACATTCTTCTTAACTAATACAATAGAAGCAGAGCATATGGGAGCAAAGGTAGTTTCTACTGAATTTTGAGCCTGCTGATATGCAAATTCGTTTTCATAAGCTCTTGAATTTAAAATAAGAAAGAGATTGAAAAATGGTAACAGAATTGGCATCCCGATATCTGGGAAATGCCAATGACTGAAGAGAGGGAGCCACTTTCAGAAGACGCAGAGGGTAACAATGACCTCACAATGATAGTCATATTTTTATGCTTTGTTATGAGGTTCCCAGAGTGCGTGTGTGTAGTAGTAGTGATGACGGACTTTCAGTTGACAAGATTTCAAACAACTGAACTTTGAGATTCTGTCCAGTTGGGTAAAGAAGTGGAGTGGAGGAGGGATGGTTTGGAGGCAAGAGAATAGAAATTGACTTAAGTCATTTTCAGATCTGTAGGAGGAGAAACCTTAAATATTTTCCTGCTAGGTTCAGGGTAATTTATAGGTTAGATTTTGATAACTTTTGTGTTTTAAGAATTGACTTTTTTTTTTTTTTTTTTTTTTTGCTGAGGAAAACTCACCCTGAGCTAACCTCTGTTGCCAGTCTCCCTCTTTTTTTGTTTGAGGAAGAGTAGCCCTGAGGTGACATCTGTGCCAGTCTTCCTCTATTCTGTATGTGGGTCACTACCACAGCGTGGCTGACAAGTGGTGTAGATCCACGCCTGGAACACAAACCCGCAAACCCGGGCCGCTGAAGCACAGTGCGCCGAGCTTAACCACTACACCACAGGTCCGGTCACTTGACTTGTTTTTTAAAGTAACATTTTTTCTTAAAACGTTTAGGTTGACCCAAAAGGAACTCCTTCCCCTGAGATCCAAAAGAAAATCAGATGGAATTATGTTGCAAGATTTCAATAATTTTAGGTTATTTCACTTGCCACTAATAAATACAATGTGAATAAAATAACGCTTTGCAATGTGCAAAATAAACTATATATAGTTATTGCATTTTCCTATTGTGGAATTTTAAAAAATGGATTTTTTAAATGGGACTTATTTGTTAGAACAATTTTGTATTTTCAGAAAAATTAATTTTTAAAACAGGTTTTATTTTTTTTTAATTTTAATTAAAAAAAATTTTTTTTATTGATGTTTTAATGGTTTCTAACATTGTGAAATTTTGGGTTGTACATTTTTGTTTGTCCATCACCACATATATGACTCCCTTCACCCCTTGTGCCCACCCCCCACCCCCACTGCCCTGGTAACCACAGTCCAGTTTTCTCTGTCCATGTGTTGGTTTATATTCCACATATGAGTGAGATCATACAGTGTTTGTCTTTCTCTTTCTGGCTTATTTCACTTAATATAATACACTCCAGGCCCATCCATGTTGTTGCAAATGGGACAACTTGCCCTTTTTTATGGCTGAGTAGTATTCCATTGTATATATATACCACATTTTCTTAATCCAATCGTCAGTCAAGGGACACTTAGGTTGCTTCCACTTCTTGGCTATGGTGAATAATGCTGCAATGAACATAGGGGTGCATAAGCCTCTTTGGATTGTTGATTTCAGGTGCGTTGGATAGATTCCCAGTAGTGGGATGGCTGGATCATAGGGCATCTCTATTTTTAATTCTTTGAGGAATCTCCATACCGTTTTCCATAGAGGCTGCACCAGTTTGCATTCCCACCAGCTGTGTATGAGGGTTCCTGTTTCTCCACATCCTCTCCAACATTTGTTGTTTTTTGTCTTGGTGATTTTAGCCATTCTAACAGGCGTGAGGTGGTATCTTAGTGTTGTTTTGATTTGCATTTCCCTGATGATTAGTGATGTTGAGCATCTTTTCATGTGCCTATTGGCCATCTGTATATCTTCCTTGGAGAAGTGTCTGTTCATTTCCTCTGCCCATTTTTTGATCGGGTTGTTTGTTTTTTTGTTGTTCAATTGTGTGAGTTCTTTATATATTATGGAGATCAACCCCTTGTTAGATGTGTGTTTTGCAAATATTCTCTCCCAGCTGGTTGGTTGTTTGTTCATCTTGATTCTGGTTTCATTTGTCTTATAAAAGCTCTTTAATCTGATAAAGTCCCACTTGTTTATTTTTTCTTTAGTTTCCCTAGTCTGGGTAGGCATGTCATCTGAAAAGATTCCTTTAAAACCAATGTCAAATAGTGTGTTGCCTATATTTTCTTCCATGAGTTTTATAGTTTCAGGTCTCACCTTCACGTCTTTGATCCATTTTGAGTTAGTTTTTGTGAATGGCGATAGCACATGGTCCACTTTCATTCTTTTGCATGTGGCTGTCCAGTTTTCCCAACACCATTTATTGAAGAGACTTTCCTTTCTCCATTGCATGTTCTTAGCACCTTTGTCGAAAATTAGCTGTCCGTATATGTGTGGTTTTATTTCTGGGCTTTCAATTCTGTTCCATTGATCTGTGTGTCTGTTTTTGTACCAGTACCATGCTGTTTTGATTACTATTGCTTTGTAGTATGTTTTGAAGTCAGGGATTGTGATGCCTCCTGCTTTGTTCTTTTTCTTTAGGATTTCTTTAGCTATTCGGGGTCTTTTGTTGCCCCATATAAATTTTAGTATTCTTTTTTCTATTCTGTGAAGAATGTCATTGGGATTCTGATTGGGATTGCATTGAATCTGTAGATTGCTTTAGGTTATATAGACATCTTAACTATGTTTATTCTTCCAATCCACGTGCGTGGGATATCTTTCCATTTCTTTATGTCATCATGGATTTCCCTCAATAATGTCTTGTAGTTCTCATTGTATAGGTCCTTCACCTCCTTGGTAAGATTTATTCCCAGGTATTTTATTCTTTTTGATGCAATTGTAAATGGTATTATCTTTTTGAGCTCTCTTTCTGTTAGTTCATTATTAGCATATAGAAATGCAACTGATTTTTGTAGATTGATTTTGTACTAAAACAGGTTTTACTTTTTAGAACAGCTTTAGACTTACAGAAAAGATAGTACAGAGTTTCTGCATTACTAACATCTTACATCAGTATGGTTCATTTGCTACAATAAACAAACTAATATTGATGCATTATTGTTAACTAAAGTCCACAATTTACTCAGATTTCCTTTATTTTTACCTAGTTAGGTAAAAATAAAAAATTTTTCCCTTCCAGGATTCCATCCAGGAGACCACAATACATTTAGTTTTCCGTCTCTTTAGGCTCCTCTGGGCTGTGACAGTGTTTCAGACTTTTCTTATATTTGATGACCTAGACAGTTTTGAGGAGACATTTTAGGTCAAGTATTTTATAAGATGTCCCTCTATTGGAATATTTCCAATGTTTTTATCATGGTTAGACTGGGCTATGTGTTATTGGGAGGAAGATCACAAAGATAGAGTGTCATTTTCATCTCATCACATTAAGGGTACATACCATCAACATGACTTATCACTGTTGATGTTGACTTGGACAACTGGCTGAGGTAGTGTTTGGCAGGTTTCTCCATTAAAAAGCTATTCATTTTTCCCCCTCTCCATACTAGACTCTTTGGAGGGAAGCTATTATAGGTATAGCACACACCTAAGGAGTGAGGATTTATGCTTCCATTCTTGAGGGTAATGTATCTACATAAGTTACTCGGAATTCTTCTGCATGGGAGATTTGTCTCTTCTCCAGAATGTATTTATATAAAAATAACTGTTTATTTTTGTCACTATGTATTTATGGATATTTATTTTATACTTTGAGTTATAATCTAATAATACTTAATTTATTTTGTTGTTCAAATTGTTCTAGCTTTGATCATTGGGAATTCTTTCAATTGGCTTTTGGGTCCCTTTGACATACCCCCATCAATCTGTGTGTGTGTGTGTGTGTGTGTGTGTGTACGTACATCTGTAAAGTACTTCCTTACTTTTGGGCACAATAAGATGCTCTAGGATCATCTTGCATTTTTTCAATGCTAGAATCAGCCATTTTTCCAAGAAGTCCTGGTTCTTTTTGTTGCCAAATTAGAGTTAGAAACCAGGATCTGGGTGCTAGGTATGCTCATTGTTACTGGAGGGTCATTTCTTTTAGGCTCTCTCAGCTGACAGAGCAAGATAATATACATGTGTATACTAATCCATATATAAATATTTCTATATGTAACTATCTGTAGCTATATTAAGCTAAATATGAATATATCTTGAAGTCTCCAACTCTAATACATTACGTTATAGATCATTCTAGCCTTGTTTCCTTGCTTATCTGTAAATTCCCCCTGTATTACAAGTGAAAAACCTGGCTCCCACCATCCGCCATCCATTTACTTAATCGTTCAATTCCCAGTATACATGTATAGCATATTAGAATTGGTATTCATACCCCAGTACTCTCATGGGAAACACCTTTATCAACTACAGTACAGCGCTTCTGTGCAGTTCCGCTGTCTTTAGTCTTAACAGATTCTATTCCATTTCAAAGTTACTTAGGTCAGCCTTTTCCCTGACATCCCCTTAACTGAGGTTGTTTCATACATTTGAAATACAGTTGGATTCTCTTGTGACAGTCTGCATTGCTTCAAGAATACACAAACCTCCCATTTTTTAAAATTTACATACTTAAAGCTTACTTTGTTCTGTAAAGTTCTATGAGTTTCGTTGATGTAAAATGTCACATATCAACAATGTCATTATCATATTGAATAGTTTACCCCCCTAAAAATCCCCTGTGCATCATCTATTCAGTCCTTACCCCCTTTCCCCAACTGCTGGTACCCATTGATCTTTTTCTGTCTCTATAGTTTTGTTTTATCTGAATGTCATATAGGTGGAATCGTACAGTATGTAACCCTTTCAAATTGGCTTCTTTCACTTAGCAATATACATTTACAATTAATTCAGGTCTTTTTGTGACTTTATAGCTCATTTTTTTAGTACTGAATATTATTTTATATTGTCAATGTACTCCACTTTGTTTATTCGTTTACTTAGTGAACTGCATCATGCTTGCTGCTAGGTTTGGCAATTATAAATAAGGATGCAATAAATATTCATTTTCAGGTTTTGGTATGGAAATAAGTTTTCAACTAAATTGGATAAATACCTAGAAATGCAATTGCTGTATTGTTTGGTAAGACTGGTTAGCTTTGTAAGAAACTGACAAATTATCTTCCAAAGTCAATGCATCATTTTGTGTTCTCACCAGCAAAGAACGAGAGTTCCTCTTGCTCCATATTTTCATCAGATATTGGTATTGTCACTTTATTTTATTTTAGCCATTCTAACACTTGTAGAGGTATCTCATTGTTGTATTAATTTGCAATTAAAAGTGATTTGACAAATGATGTTGAGATTCTTTTCATATGCTTGTTTGCCATCTGTGTATCTTCTTTGGTGAGATATTTTCTGCTCAGATCATTGCACATTTTTTAATTGGGTTGTTTGTTTTATTATTGTTGACGTTTTTAAAATTGTGGTAAAAACACATAACAAAATTTACCGTGTTAACCATTTCTAAGTGTACAGTTCAGTAGTGTTGAGTATATTCACGTGGTTTTGCAACCAGTCTCTAGAATGTTTTCATCTTGCAAAACTGAAACTCTATACCTATTAAGCCAGGCCTGGTGGTCTAGTGGTTAAGATTCAGCACTGTCAACACTGCAGCCCAGGTTCATTTCCCAGTCAGGGAACCACACTATCCATTTGTCCCTTATCATACTGTGGTGGCTGCATGTTGCTGTGATGCTGAAAGACATGCCACTAGAATTTCAAATACCAGCAGGGTCACCCATGGTGGACAGGTTTCAGCAGAGTTTCCAGCCTAAGACAGATTAGGAAGAAGGACCTGGCCACCCACTTCTGAAAAAATTGGCCATGAAAACCGTATGAATAGCAGTGGAGCATTGTCTGATATAGCACCAGAAGGTGAGAGGATTGTGCAAAAAGACTGGGCAGGGTTCTGCTCTGCTGTATACAGCGTCACTAGGAGTCAGAATCGACTTGACAGCACAAACAACATACCTATTAAAGAACAACCTTCCACTTCCTCTTTACCCCAGCCCCTGGCAACCAACATTATACTTTCTGTTTCCATGATTTTAACTACTCTAGATACCTCATATAAGTGGAATTATATTGTATTCATCTTTTTGTGACTGGCATATTTCATTAGCAAAATGTCCTCAATGTTCATCCATGTTGTAGCATGTAGCAGAATTTTTTTCTTTTTAAGGCTGAATAATATTCCATTGTATGTGTCTACTACATTTTACTTATCCATTCATCCATTGATAGACACTTGGGTTGCTTCCACCTGTTGTTCATTGTGACTAGCACTGCTATGAACATAGGTGTGCAAATATGTCTTTGAGATTCTGATTTCAATTCTTTGGGATATATACCTGGAAGTGGAATTGCCATATCATTTTTAACTTTTTTGAAGAACTTCCATACTATTTTCCATAGTGGCTACATCGTTTTACATTCCCACAAACAGCACCGCGGTTTCCTATTTCTGCACGTCCACACCAACACTTGTTATTTTCTGATTTTTTGAGAGTGGCCATTGTAATAGATACGAGATGATATCTTGTTGTGGTTTGGATTTTCATTTCCATAATTAGCAGTGCTGTTGAACATCTTTTCATATTGGCCATTTGTATGTCATCTTTGAAAAATGTATAGCTCAATTTTGCCCATTTTTTAATCAAGCTATTTGATTTTTTGTTGTTGAGTTGCAGGAGTTCTTTACATATTCTGAATATTAACCCCATATTGGAAATATTATTTGCAAATGTTTTCTTTAATTTAATAGATCTTTTCACTCCGTTGATTGTGTCCTTTGCTGCACAGAAGGTTTTAATTTTGATATAGTCCAATTCATCTATTTTTCCTTTTGTTGCCTGTGTTTTTGGTGTCATATCCAAGAAATCCTTACCAAATCCAGTGTCATGAAGTTTGCCCCTATGCTTTCTTCTATGAGTTTCACAGTTTTAGGTCTTACAGTTAGGTTTAACCTATTTTGTGTTGAGTTAATTTTTGGTGTAGTGTAAGGCAAGGGTCAAACTTAATGCAGTGCATTAAACAGCTAAGTTATGCTCCTGTAACAAGTATCTCCCACATTTCAGTGGCTTACAACAAAGAATAATTTTGCTTTAACATTAGAAGTCTATCATGGGTTATCTTTGACCTTTCATTCTAGGACCCATCCTAAGATGAAGAAGAAGCTCCTATCTAAGACGTCTCTTATCTCCAAAAGAGGAAAAAAAATAGATGGAGAAACAACATAATGGTGCTTAAATCTTCTGCTCAGAAGTGGCATATATCACTTCCAATCATATTCAATTGTCCAAAGCAAGTCATATGGCCAAATGTGACTTCAATGAGGTGAGAAGTATAATCTGGACATAGGAAAGGGTCTGGTAGGGCAGAACAGTGACTATTTTGACAACGGTAAAATCTACCCCAAGGAGTA
Source organism: Ceratotherium simum simum (assembly GCF_057802395.1). NCBI lineage: Eukaryota > Metazoa > Chordata > Mammalia > Perissodactyla > Rhinocerotidae > Ceratotherium > Ceratotherium simum. The sequence goes on from NC_141931.1 coordinate 23,504,959, forward strand.
TAGCCTAGTGGTAAGGACCACAGACTGTGGAAGTAGACTGGCTAGCTCTAAATCTTGTCTCTACCAATTACCAGCTAGGTGACCTCAGGCAAGTTACTGAACCTCTCTCTATATCAGTTTCCTCATTCGTAAGATTAGGGTAATTATATTAGCTACTTATTAAGGTTGTTTTAAGGATTAATTGAGATAATACATACAAAACACTTATCAATATCTCTGCCGCATGGTATACTGTATGTGCTCACAATTCTTATTAGTAGTAGAGTTATCCAAGTGAAGGCAATGGTTTTATTCAGCCATTCATTCCTTAAATATTTGCTTAGTGCCTGCTAATAGGCAGATGGTTGTCTTTTGTTCTTTGCCTAAAATATTTGTCTCTTTCCTTAAAGTTATTACGTTCTTTTTTTTTTTTACTAAGTAAGATTTATCCTTAATTACAGACATATGGCATATTGGTAAAAAGCAATGAAGGGAAGGCTTGGTAACAGAATCATATTGTTTTATTGCCAAAATTTTCATAGATTTGTTTCACCAACTACTAACTCAGATTTTTCCTAAGTTGACAGCGGAAAGATTCATTCAGTCAATCAAATACTCTTTGCCTACTTTGTGCAATAAACTGGGGCAATAAAAAGTGAGATACTACTGCCTTTGATGTTTTCGTTGTCTAGTGAGGGAGAAAAAACACTCACATGAAATGCAAAACATCTTGGGTGTGAATAAGGAGTCGGAGGGAAATGAGGCAAGGAGTAGTGGTAAATTAGATGTGGAGAGATCTATATGAATATGATTCAAAATGAAATTTAATGTCCAACTGCAACCTGAGCAGACTCTCTTTTATTTAGTGGAGAGAACTACCTGGTGCAGTGGAAATATGATTTTGAGGCTACAAAGTAAGCAACAACTCACACGGAGTTGAAACCAATGAAGGAACAATTTTAAATGCTTTGTTTACACTAAAAGTGAAACTTGCATTAACTTATTTTCTTATTTAGTAAAGATTATTTTAATTTACCTTTGTTATTTCACAGTTAGCCCCACTGATTACTGGTGGCCCCTGACATGAAGCTTCTGAATTGGCAGCTTCATATACTAAGGAGAAAAGTAGAAAGTAATACTGTGGTATCTAACTACAGAACTTAAATAAATCATGTAATGCTGAGGTCCCTGAGAAACATTTTTATCTATTTTTCCAGGCCTTGGATATTCCAAATGCAAGGCAGATTTTACTCCTTTCTCTCCTTTTCAGGTTGGAAATACCAAAGAGGAAGTGAGTTTATATGGTCCCTATTAAACTTGACGTTTCCTACCCTTTCTGGAGAAGAGTATAATTTGTTTCCTTATATCAAAATGAGACCAGAATTTCTGGATACCAAGAGACGGAGATCTGTCAGAGAGCTTAACACGTCCTAGCTTCCCTAGAAAATGCAGTGCCAGGCAATAAGAAGTATTACCCTGAATCAGGACCAGCTACATAATTGCGGGTCCCAGTGCAAATTGAAAATGCAGGGCTTCTTGTTTGCAAATTATTAAGAATTTCAAAATGGTGATGGCAGAGCATTAAGCCATTCAGGGGACTCTTCTAAGCACAGAATCCTGTGTTTTTGCACAGGTGACACCCCCATGAAGCCCCCCCTGCCCAAGTTCTCTGCCTGAAGGTGGGATTTCTCGATTGTCTACATGGTCCTTGAGTCCAATGGCAACATTTTTCTCAGAGTGTGGAGGCGAATGGCAGAATTGCCCATGTTTTACCATAATCTCTATAGTTCTATCCAAGCTGCTATTTGAAACTTTGGCTTTAGGGAAACTTTGGGGACCTCTTTATAGAAATGCAAAGGGAGAAGCAAGCATAATTTCCATAAGAGAGAGAATTAATTGGAAGAAATTTAGACTTTTATCTTTTCTTTCCTTGTTTAAATCTTCTTGAAGGAGACAAGAAAAAAATTTCATGCCTTACTTAGGGAATAATTAAAATCTGTTGATTTCGTCTTCTAATGAGAAGAAAAAAGTAGTTTAATGGTATGTATTAGTCAGTATAGGCAGGGTCATTCTACAGAAACAAACAGCCACTGCAAGGGCTTACTATAACAGAAGCTCAGTTGTCTCTTACCCAGTGTGGTTACAGGGGACTCTCCAGGGCACTGTCTTTAATATGGCAACTAAGTTTAGTACTTACTTCAAAAATGTATACAGAGGAAATCCATAAACTCATTATTAGAGCAGAGATTATATACACTGGAGTGTCTTGCACTCAAACACATGTTCACTGTTTCCATAGTGGTAAACTAGGTCCAGTGTACAATATTCAGGAATAGAATTTCATTTACACCTTTTATAATTGTGTCTTTTCATCCTAACCCTAGAAAACTAACCTACTGAGTTTTTATAAGAAAGCACAATTCCATTTCTCATGGTAACAGGCAGTGCAATTTTGCATTAGAAAAAGTGCAACTATGTCTCATAAGCTTTTTCAGTCTGGAGAATCTACACACTTGCTTTCTTTGCTCAAGCAAAATCAACACAGAAACCAGATGATACATTTCATCTCAATCAAGAGTTTCAGAGAGCCTCAGAGACACAAACAGGATTTATGGCTCTTTATAAGCTATAGTGTATAAAAACAAAATTACTTCAAAAACTCTATGTTCTTGAAGTTAAATGCAAATCAAATGGGCCTTAATCTACTCAGCATTTATCTAGTGCCATTTGCCATAGTGTCTAGAAATTTAATATGATTATTTAGCATTTATATGGCACTTTCTGTTTGCTGTTTTTAAAGATCACTATGTTTAGTAATTTTTAATCTACTTCACCAGCTTTGACAAGCCGGTTGGTCCCATTTTACAGTTGAGGATCCTGTGAAGATTTGAAGTTCTCATGGAATCACAAGGATTCCAGTGCCTGATCTAGTAAGGCTGTTGTCTGAGAATACGAGGCCTCTGTATTTCCTGCCAAGGCTGGTAAATAGGCTTGAGCAGGAACCTAAACTTTGGACATGTCTTAAACTTTCTTTAGTTTAGTCAGTTGGTTTCAGTTATTCTAAATCCTTCTTTTCTTCACTTGATACCTGCTTGAAAAAATTCATATCTACTGGTGAATGCACCCCCATTGGTTGTGTTAGATTAGCAGAGTAAATCTCTGAGTTATTTGCAAATTTGCAAATTACATGTAATTCACAGAGTTCTGGCTCCCTCCCTGTCGTTGGTTGGGACTCATCTGTGTGGCTTGGCACCATAGTGTAAAGAGATTCCATGAGACATTGAGATCAAGGTCATAGTTGACTCAGCATGGGAGCATCACACTATTGCATTTCTTATGACTTGCAGACATGGCCATGGGTGCTCAATTTATAAATTTATGATCTTTTCAAAGTTGGTCCTGGCCACACAGGGATCAGTACACTCCATCACTGGGACAATTCTGTCACTATGGTTGAGATAATGACTCAAACTACGGATATACCTCACTTCCTCTAAGAAACCTGTGAGGTTCTCCTTGATAAAATTTTTGCTCTTTCCATCATCAGATTATAGCTCTTTGTACCTGCACAAAACTGCTTTCACAGACTTTTTTGTATACAAACTTTATTCCTGTGTGTGTACCTCTCCTTTTCGCAAATGTCCAGCACCCTGGGCTCAAGGTCTTTGCCTTTGTATCTTTAAATACATTCACACGTCCTAATACAGCATTTTTGCACATGAGCTTCTAATGCACGTATATTAAATATAATTTAATAGCAACAACTTTTATTTCAAAGTTTCTCAACATTTTCTGTTATTAGTAGACCTGTGCCTAGATGTGATTATTTATATTAAAAATGCTTTTGGAGTAATTTTCTGACCCACTCTTTTAAAAACTCTGAATAAGAATTTTTACCAGTACACAGAGATACAAGAGAATCTAAACTTGAGCTTAGAATTAAGTACAGACTAAAAACCATACTTTGCTCAGGTTCTCTAGGACTCAATATGTGTCCTAGATATGTGTTATTTAAGAAACTGCTGCAGGTATTCCAAGATAGAGTCTGGTACTTCCTGTGTTATTGTCCTGGAGTACTTTGAACTCTGCTGCAATTACAGCAGGCGGTACACTGTGTGACATTTATTTATTTACATACATAACTGCTTCTAAAGAGAGAATGTAAACTCCTGAAAAGGGAGAAACTGTGCTTTAACTCTGTAACCCTAGAACCTTGCAAAAAGAGGTGTTTATAATGATGCTTAATATACTTTTATTATGCATAAGTCATTTAAACTTTGGGTATCAGAGATTGACATAGATACCTTCTAAGGCTACTTACAGTCTATGACAGAATGGTGAAAATGGATGGACTGGAAAAGATTTTATGTAAGGCAACCATAAAACCAGCTAGTTTCCCAGTATTTGGAACGGGATAAAGAAACTTGATTAAGTAAAGGCACTAGAATAATGACATCTACCCCACAGCTCCCAGGAGATTTCAAAGCAAGGTCTCTGTAGCAAATATATACCAATTCCAATAAGGTCTATATGTGTTAAGTTCCTTTAGCAAGATTTCTTTCATTTCTAATAGATGCACGGCTGAGTAACACGGAATTTCCTGAAAACTGTGGGTTTGTGTTGGGTGGATGTTACAGCAGTGGATGGTGATAGCATAAATATAATTGATGCAATTTCAAAGATGCCTCCAGAGAATCTTTAGGGAACAATTCTTTATCTCTTTTCCTCATCTCTCATTTGGGCTGGAAGTGATAAATTCAAAAATAAGTTGTTTCTTAATGTTTTCCTCTTCTCATTGGTTATAGCCTACTTTTGTCCCTGCTCATCGAGAACCCTAAAAGATTAGACTGATGTTTAAGTCTTAACTTAATTAAGTTTTAAATGGCAATCTTCTTACTCCATCTTGCTTTCAATTTGCATCAATAAGCACCTGCCGAAAGAATATTCCGAAGCATCTTGATTGAAAATGTGTTTTAATAATTATCATGTCAACCTCAGCCTTTCTCGTTTTTCTTTTTTATAACTTCTCCACCACAACACTTCCTATATGTTAAGGTGTCTTTGACTTTAAGAGTTAACATAAATATAAAAATAGTTTTTTGGAAGAAGAAAAAAGGAAACATTACTTCCATTGTAAGACGATTTTGATTCAGAAAAGTAAAAATATGAAAAAATAGTGCATCTACAGCAATCCTCAGTCTCGCTTGCATTTTATCTGGGATGTTTTGATGCCCTCATACCAGAGTTGTCTTTGCTTTTTTCTTCCAAATAATCCAGGAAATTCTCCAAGCCAGCGAAAGACTTTCTAGGTGCAGCACACTATTGCTACTCCCTCCATTCAATGATAAAAAATAGATAAATAAATGCCGGTCTTATCGAACTTGAACTCTTGTTTCTTGAACACTGTTGAGCTGTGATCTGAGTTATTCAAGTTTATCTCATAGTCGTCTAGGTTCCTTGTCTCCCACTGAAATCCCATTGCTCTCCTCCACCCCACTCCCCCAATTTAAGGCACTGGATAAATTCAATCATCTCTTTCTTTGTTTCTGCTTCAGGGATGCTGAATCCCAATCTTGAAAAACATATTTCATTCTTTATTGTCTGTTGGCCCCTCCAGATCCACTTTACCTATCTCTGCCCTGCTGGAGATTGGCTTCTCTGGATATAATCCCCCAGTCTTACTGTCTGCCAAGGCCCATAGCTCCTATTGAATGGCCCTCTCTAAAGCTACAGATCTTACTACCTTCCACTAATGCTCTCTCCTCTTACCCTCTTGCTGTCCTACCCTCCCCAACCCGTGGCTAGCTCTAGGACACTTTGTCCCCAGGATACTCTACCAATTTTTCTTGATTTCTTTTTACCCTACCAACATCTTTGTAAATGATCTGTTATTATACTCTTCTCAGTTACTGCATTTGAATAGTGTGCCATCTTTTTCCTGCCATGACCCTTACAATATACAGTTATCTTTACACACGTACACACACACACACTCATATACATACAAATTGATAAATAGATACAATAAGATGTAAGATACCTTATTTTTAGTATTATAATCATTTCCACATTTTCATGCTGAACATGTCTTACTTTTATTAAAAAAAGATCAATATGCATAATGAAACACAATAAAGTCATGTGATGCAATATCAGCTTTGCACTAGATACTACCAGATAATATTTCTTTTCATCTCTAGTTAATTCCCTAGCCCATTCCATTGTCCGAATATTTCCTAATCTTCCTTGCATGCCCACACCATCCTTCCGTCACACTTTCCCACTCAGTGAGTCTGATTTCAATGAAGAAAACCAAGTACAATTGATGTGAATTCCTCTCATTTCTTTCGTTGTTACTTCAAAACTCCATAGCTTCAGTAATGTCTTTTTTCCTATCTCAGGAAATTTGAAGCCATTTTTTTTTTTAAGATTTACACCTGCACCTTAACTCTTCAAACCATGTGCTCTTACATTCTGTAGGACTTGTCCCCATGAACTACCTCTTTGATCTCTTTGCTCTTTAGTCTTACTGTGTCCGCTGATATTTATGATCTGTAAATGTCCTTCATTCTCTGCCCTTATTTTTAAGAGGAAAATGCCTATTCTCCGTGGTGCTTGTCATTCAACTCATTACTGTTTTCTCTGCTCCCAGTTGTCTAATTTGTATTCTCATTCTCTCCTCTGAAATTGTGTTTCACATCAGTGTCTTTATATTTATCAAATACCAATGACCTAAACCTCATCTGCGGCATCTGAGCATTCTGAGAATGTGGGTTTTGTCCTGAATTCTTTTTTTCCTTGGCTTCGGCAACACTCCAGGCATTTTGTGCTTTTAATGTCCCTCTGGAGATTCCTTCTTGAGTTCCTTTTCTGACTCTTCTTTACTTCACATTTGCTACAAGTTTTTTCGGTTTGCCCTCAACCCTATTTTCTTCTGATTTTACACACTTTGGGGACTTAAACAATGTTCTTCAATTTAATGGCCACAGGTTATATTTTTTAGCTCCCTTTATATCTATACAGATAAGTTCTCAACTATTTCTCAGTGTCTCAATATAGGAAACATGAAATTTGGATGTTGTTGTTTTGATGGACAGCTTCATGTTAGGGCTTCTTTTATGTAGCCTCAAAAGCAGACCATTAAACTTTACCAAGCTAAGTCTGCAATAGATCTCCTTGCTGATTTCCCATGCCTGACCCTGGCACTAACCCCAAACTCTTCTCCGTGTTTGAGGCCTTTCTAAAGTCTCACCCGGAAGCTCTTCCAAAATCATATATCTCATTATATCATCCTCCTTCTTAAAGACACCCAAATGTTCTCATTTTCTTCAGAATAAAGTCTAAACTTCATAGCACGGCACTCAAAGCAGGCCCATGTCACAAGCTTTATTTTTCAATGTTGCCTCTGATTATTTACTTTTTTGTATCTTGTTTTCTAATAATGGTGAACTATCTGGCAGTTTTTGAATATATCGTGCACTTGCATGCTTTCTTTTTATGCTGTCCCCTCAGAATGCTTTTTTCTCCCATCTATGTTACTGAAATTCTACTCATTTCTAAAGTCCAACTTAAATCTTACTACTGAGAATTAAATGCTCCCTTTTTCTTACTACCATAACATGTTGTTTTTACAACCATATTCATTGCATGCTTTTGGTAGCCCTCTTTCATTACAGGGTGAGCCACGATTTCTTCACACTTTAGTGAAAAATGAAAATATAATTTCAGGGTCATATTACAGCCAAGTTCTAAAATGGAGATAGGGAAAGGGGAAACAAACCTAAAAAAAATCTAGGTCTAAAATATTATCTTATTAATTTACTTCATATAAAGAATGATCTTTTTAAAGGTATGGTTGTGCCAATAGATAGTTAATTTGGAGATCTTTCATCCCTTATTTTTCAATAGTTACTCAAGAGCTTTTAATTACATGTATTTCTTAGATACGTTCCTCTAATAATTCTGTTTAGCCTTTCAATTTGCTTAGCAAACTACTTCTTCCCATATAGTACAAATGCAAACTTCAGAAGTGTGTCTCGCTATATTGCACCAAATTCTAAATTAAAAGTGTCTAGATGAATGAGGATTTATTACAGTCTAATATATTCTATTTTCATTTTTATGATACTGCAATACTTCTAAGGTCTTCATAACCATTAATTACTTTTAAGCTTATGATATTGTTATGAGCTAGGGAGGAGAGAAGCATCGTTTTTCTCTGGTTTAAGTATAAACAAGGAAAAGGGAGAATTTGAGTAATTAGTTAAGATCACCCATGAGATAGTTTTCCAACCTGCATTACTGTGCTTTGCCCTACAAAGGTTGCTTCAATGTTGTGCTCCCACTCCACCAAATAGCTTTTAGATTTTAAAATATTCCATATTTTCATATATATTCCATATAAATATTTAGATATTTAAAATATTTTAACCACTAATTGTACTGATCTTTGCCAAGATTTTCAAAGAGAAAATTAAACCAGGGTGAAAAACTGCTGAATTCATGTAGTTTCTGGGTTATATGAAGATCATTTTCCCCAGGTGGCAAATTTTTGTAAAACAGGCTCCTCTATATTTGGTGCAAAAGTGAAGGACTTTGGTTTTCCAAGCTTGCTTTTTACTTAAAATGAGAATATGTGATACCCAAGAAAACTTAAAACAGTATGAGTGGTGCATACTTAATTGAGGCTATTCCTGCAAGCCTGAAGATCTGTTAATAGTATTTTTAAACCTGGAAAAACTTGGGCCATAATCTTAATTCTACTCCTCAGCATGGATTTATATTTTTTCCTAAGAAATGAAGAGCAGCCCGTTCATTTCTCCCTATTGTTCAGATTATGCAGAATCTCATTTGCCTTGGCTGATCAGACTTTTAGGAGAGGAGTTAATCTTTTAAAGTGGAGGGTTCAATAGAGCAAGCCAATGGGGACAGCCAAGTAAATTTCAGGATTGGGAATGGAAAGGAAATTGCCAAGAAAACATATCCCCTGTAGATTCTCCTACCTGAAAGGCCAGCTCAAGATTTGAAACCCTCTCAGTTGGTGGCAACAAGCCCAGAAAAGTGAGACACCTGACTCCTCTAAGCCAAGACTCTCTGGAATGGGAGAGACAGGTAAGTGATGAAAAAGAGCCTCATTCTAACAGCACAGATGGCCACTGCCATCTCCGCCAAATGGCTCACCAGGTCTGACAAAGGAGGCAGGTGATCAAACAGACGAAGGCTGAAATGACTGCTCTAAATAGTACTGGAAAGGGTGACAAGGATGGGGGAGGTGCATGGTGGCAGAATTAGTCAATTTATGGAAAAATTATTGCCGTCTCCACTTGGCAGCACGTCCTTTCGACATCTGCCTTCCTAGGGCTCTTGGATTTTCTCAACCCTTGCAAGTGGAGATCAGGTGCTTGGGCAGATGATAGACTTAGTTCCTGCTGGGATGGAGGCTGAGTCGCTGTGCTTTGTCAGTTCAACCTCAATGATGGATGGGGTGGTGGGAAAGTCACCACTCCATTGGCCCAACAGAGTTCTCTCCCTCCCATCAGAGAACCAGTCCTGCAAACAAAAGTGGCTGGCGTTCAAGAGTTACAAAGCAGCAGAGAAAGAAGAGAAGCCATTGAAAATACAGGTGACAGTTTGCAACTCAGAACCTCCTCCATAAAGAGTGATCAATATATGTTAGTTTTCTCTGCTTTCCCTTTCCATCAGACTCTACCTGAGCCAGGTCATAAATTCACTAATTTATTTATTTTTTTTGGTATTCGCTCTCTCTTCCCCCACTTTATCCTAATACTCTTCACATTTATATACATAGGAAACGTATCAGGGTAGGTCTTTTTAGAAACAGAACTGTAAAATACACTCTCCAGCCTATTTAGTCTTAATCCACAGGAGAATTGGAAACCTTCACATAAGATCGATCAGTTCAATTTCCCAAGTTTATCTTATTGAACTAGTTAAAACTCTTATGGGATATTTGTCTTTTCTTTTTCAAAAGGCTTTCCTGAGAGAGGGTAAGAAATAACGGTTTTGCTGAAATGCTACTGTTGGGATGTCGATGGTCATAACATTTCTGGAAGCCCTTTAACCATACATGAAACATTCCTAGAAGTATATTATCTAGAACTTTTCCCTAAGAAGGTAATCAAAGACATGCACCATGATTTATCTATTAGGATATTCCTTGAAACATTAGACACAACTTAAATTCCAATAAGGTATTTCTTAAATTAACTATAATATGGTTGAATGGCAGGTTTCTAAAAAGATTCAGCCATTGAAAGTAATATTGTTGAAGAATATTAAATTATACCACTATCAGCCAGTCTGTTCCAAGCTATGCTGTGTTAACAGAAACAAACTTTCAAATCCTAGTGGTTTATAGAAATATAAGTTTGCATACTGGTCACATCATACATCCATGGTGGGCTGATTGGGAGGTGGGCTCCATTTTTCCTCACTGTGGGATACAGCCTGCCATAGGGTGAATAATGACCCCCTACAGTATCCAGATCTGAATCACTGGAATCTGTGAATGTTACCTTATGTGGAAAAGGGTCTTTGTAGATGGGATTAAGTTAAGGATCTTGAGATGGGGAGATTATCCTTGGATTACCCCGATGGGCCCTAAATGTAGTCACAAATATTCTTATAAGAGGGAGTAAAAGGAGATTTGACTATAGGCAGAAGAGAAGAAGGCCATATGACAGAAGCAGAGGGAAGCAGATTTGGAGAGAGAAGATGCTCTGCTAATGGTGTTGAAGATGGAGGAAGGGGCCATGAGTTAAGGAATGCAACCACAGATGTTGGAAAAGGCAAAGAAATTAATTCTTCCCTAGAGTCTCCAAAAGGAGTACAACCCTGCCAATATCTTGATATTAGCCCTATAATACTCATTTTGAATGTCTGGCCTCCAGAACTGTATGAGAATAAATTTGTTGTTTAAAGCCACCAGGTTTGTAATGATTTGTTATAGTAGCAATAAAAATCTAAATCACAGGCTAATAGAACAGGCACTAACTTGATCCTGGCCAGTTCCATCGCAGGAAGGAAAAGAGCTTTGGTGGGTTACACTCTGGAAATTAAGTGCTCTTTCCCAGAAGTGACAAGTTATTTCCACTTAAACTTCACTGGTCAAACTAAACTTATGACCCCACCCAAACCCTGGGGGTTCAGGAATCTTACCATATACCTGAAATTGGGATAACTAGAAATATTTGGTGAGCAGCACTAATGACTAGTCAACACATTGAAAATATGGGGTAATATAATATTCAGTGAAAATTTGGTTGTAAGTCATTATTATATAACCATTGTGCTACCAATATGAGAAAATAAATCAGAAATGTGTATCTACACTTAAGCATAGAAAACAGCCTGCAATGAATACGGTAGTTTTTTCTAGGAAGTGACAATATACATGACTTTTCTTTTTCTCCTTTTTAAGTGTTTTCAACTTTTCTTCAATGAATATGTATTTTTATAAGCAGCAAGAAAATACGCTTTTCCAAGTAGACTAGCGGGTATGCAGCAGTAGTGTACAAACCTAAATCTAATATTTAAAACATAATATTCATTTATGAAAAATGTAAAGTTGGGAGTTGGAGACTATCACAATTTGAAGGGTATGAGAGGAGACTGAAGCTCAAAGAGATGACAAAATTTAAGTAAGACACAGCAACTATGTAATACTAGACTCCGGGCAAAACTTCACCTTTCCTGATTCAAAGGGTTGTGTTCTTTCAACCACAATGCTAAATACAATCTTTTCCTTATTAATTAAATTGATAATTTCATATTCTTTTTCATTTCCCTTCCTTTCCCACAATTTCAATGCTGATTTTTGGAATAATGGGCTCTGAAATATATTAATTTGATTCATTTCTTTTCCCTCTTTAGGAAGGAAGATGCCAGACTCTGGCAACCTGCCTACATCCTGTATTCAGGGCACCATCTTTTCATTTAGGCATCCAAAACACCTACCTACTTACATAACACAGAGGCACCTTTCAAATAATGCCAATAATTTAAACCAAAAGAATGAAATAATGGCTTCAGATATGATGTCCTTCTTGAGAATTTAGCTGTATTAGTTTGCTAGGGCAGCCATAACAAAATACCACCGACTAAATAGCTTAAACTAAATAGCTTAAACAATAGAAATTCATTTTCTCACAATTCTGGAGACTGGAAATCTGAGATCAAGGTGTCGGCAGGGTTGGTTTCTTCTGAGGCCTTTCTCCTTGGCTTGCAGATGGCTGTCTTCTTGCTTTGTCCTCACATGGTCTATTCTTAGTGCATGACTGTGTCCAAATCTCCTTTTCTTAAAAGGACCGCAGTCCTATTGGATTAGTGCCCACCCCAATACCCTCATTTTAACTTAATTACCTCTTTAATGATCCTATATCCAAATTTAGTCACATTCTGGATACCAAGGGTTATGACTTCAATATATAAATTTAGGAGGGCTACCACCCAGCCTGCAACATCAGGTTTTTGAGGAACACTGTTTATTGACACACAAGTAGCCTCTAGTTTTTGAAATTGATGGAAATGCTACATCTAAGAGAGAAGATGTTGTCCAGCAGAGCTAAGTATTATTTGGCCTAGCCTTTAAATTTCATCCTTGGAGACCAAAACCTGCTTGGAAGAGTGCAAGAACAGATATACATATATATTTAAATTGGTAAACAGCTTCTGCAGGCCTCTTTATTCTGTAAGAGATCTGCATGCAAGCACATTGATCTTCCTGGTGACTCTCCTTCAACACAGCATTTGTAGAAGGCAGAGGCTTCCAAGAGAATGGCAATTTACCTCATTCCCTGCTGTAACACACAGCAGGTGTTAATTACTTTGTTATTTCAATTGATCAAAATGCCCCTAACGCCACAATGACTCTGGGCACACTCACCAACACTATTTTCCCCCCATTTATTTAAAAGCCTGCCTCGAGTGTCTATTTGTTCAGCCAAAATCCTGTGTTCCAAATTGTTACTGGCTCATTCACAGCAGAGTATGAAATGAATTCCCAAAGTTGACCCACAGACACGGATTTCTGACACTAACGGCAGTGAGGCTATAAGGAGGAGTTCGTGTTTATTCTATCCCAGAACAAAAATCATATCATATGCGTCCCTAGAACTTGGTATGATCTGCTTCTCATTCAAATTGGTGCCATTTTACCAGTCCATGGGAAGAGATGCAAGGGCTTCAATTTCCTATATAGTGTGTGTGTGTCTCCTGTTCAAATACTTACCAAACAGAGCTAAATTGTGGCCCCTTGAGATTTTTGTGATTTAAATGCACAAACAATGGTTCCTAGAGCCAGCCGCTCACTATAATAGGGGCGGTTGTTGCTGCTGCTTCTTTTATCCACTGAACAAAATGATTCTGGATAGATATTTTATCCACTTTAATCTGTGGAAAGATTAAAAGAAACAGAAAATTCTGCTCAAGTCCTTTGAATATAAAGCAATTAAAATTCAGGGGAAAAAATAGTGGTCCTGGAAGTACTGAGTCTAGGTGTCCACAGCCTTCCACCTGACCCTGTGACACTTGCTGATTCCTGTTGTCACTCTGAGCCTCAGTTGTCTCATCAGTCCAATGGCAATTGGATATTTGAAATATCAAATATCAGATATCTGATATCAGATACCATGGGATATTTACACGGTGCTTGCAAGTTTAGAAAACACAACGAACATTTGATGCTTACAGCTAATCATCACCAGAGACAGAGAAGGTTTATTACTACTGTCATTTACCATATGAAGATCCCGAGGCTCAGAAACGTGACTTGCTCATGGTTACGCAGCTGATGAGAAGGGAAACAACACTTGTTTCCTGAAGGCAGAGAGGGGTAGACCAGATGTGCTTCTGATATCTCCTCCTGCTCCATGATCTATGGTTTTATTAAAAAATAAAGCCAACTCTTGGAAAGTTTGCAATAACCAGAAAAAAATACTAAGGCAAAATATCATTTACCCATACTAAAGAGATCCAAGGAGAGCATAAATAATTTATATCTCCAGACAATACAAATCCTATTTTGCTTCTACGTAATTTCATTTGAACAAACAAAATAATATGTGTGAAATCATCTGCAGTGTCTAGTTTCTATTAAGTACTCAATATGTTGGCTGAATCTAAAACTATTAAACCTATTTTTTTCTCATAAAGTTTTGTTTTTTGTTTTTTTTTTCTCTTTCCTTCAGAACTGTTCTCCTTTTAGCATATTCCATGAATCACTGCTTGAAGATATGTCAGATCCCAGGAATGGAAACAGTTTTTGATGGAACCCGTTTTCAGGACTAGGACAAGAAATAGCTTCCAGAGCTATGTTGAGAACACTCTCTATTTCCATGAAAACTTTTTGAAAACCTAGACAGAAATCTCAGCGTTCAGACTAAATAAATACTGATGAGTGGGAACCTTAGACAAATTATCCTACCAAATCTCATTGCTTTTGGCATATATTAGGTTGTGTTGGTTGATATACTGCTCTGTAATTATTCCTAAGTAGCTTTATTTATGTGCTTTCTTGTAAGCAGTTTTAAGGCAGGATCCATTAATCCCTGTGTTTTTCTTTCTTTCCCATTAAACCATGTGGCAAGAGGAAATGCAGGGAGCAGTATAAAGAAAGAAAATAGGCTTTCAAGTTAGAAGATTTGAATTTGAGTACTAGATGCCCAAATTACCAGGTATGTAACTATGGGCAATTTACATAGCCACTGAACCTCTGTTTCTGTTTCCAAAAATAAGGATGATGACTAAAATAATTCAATGAGTCAAAGCAGATGAAAAAGATCTGTAATGGTAAAAGAACTATACAAATGTAAGTTCCTATGTCAAACAAGCCCTAAGTACTTCATCTTTAAAACTGTTTACTTTCCTTTTGGGTGCACAAATATGTTATATTTCAAAGCATCCTTTGAAGTTTGATGTGGCCATATGACTGAGTTATGACCAACGGAAGGGACAGAAATGACAGACAGAACTTTGAGTTCCAACTCATAAAAGTATCCTGTACAAACCTCTCTGTGTGTCAGCTGATTATACGTTGATGCCCAGAGTAACCTTGGAACCTATGTACTGAGAAACAGTAGAAACTTCACCAGCCTGGGTACCTGAATAACCACATGGAACAGAGTCCCCATCCCATCCTGGTAACCAATGGACTTTACATAAGTAGGAACTAAACCTCTATTGTGTTAATGAACTGATATTTTTTAGTTTATCTGGTCCAGCAGCTGGCATAGCCCTAACCAGTAAAGTATTATTATTAAGTGTTAGCCAATATCATTTTCTTCCAATATCTGTGGTTATTTTCAGACTTTCTGTATTGGCAGCACTCTTTCAAATACTAGAATTTTTAGTAGCACACTTGAAAGAATTAAAGGACCCAAAAAGGCACAAGTCATCAATAACTATAGTATAATCACCCCAGCAGTATAACAGTGTCCCAGCAGCTATACAAATCACCCAGTTATTGCATTGTTTAGTTGGTCAACCTTTATACCCGTGTGGTTGTTTGTGTTGTCCTGGTTACTGCCCTGATCTTGTTTTCATATTTGCTCATGAGGCAAATTACTGCACATTCTGGTGACCATGAGAACTGTCTTTTAACTCATATGCAAAGCAATTTGTAGTGTGCACATCACAATTCCATATGACGTCTGCAGTTCCATGGATGTTTTGAAAGATTTGCTAAAAATATATGGACTCTCAGTTAAAGCAAAAATATAGTTTTTATCTTCATCATAAGTTGGCCTTACACCTGTCCTTATGTTTCTCACTGAGGGTCCAGGGCCTGGGTCCTTTAAGGAAACTCTTACTGAGTTTGTGAAACTCAAGGGATACACACAGAAAATCCGGTGTGGGATTGGCAGCTCCAGCAGTGTTGGTTACTTCAAGGCGTGGACCACAAACTGCAGCAGAGGTGATCAGCAAGGCTCTCCTAATTCGTTCCACACCACACTGATCAAAAGCTTATCTCTAGCACCCTCTCAGCTCTGACAAGCTGTGTTAGTTTGCAATTGCTTTCAGATTTTCTTTGAGCCTCTATCTTTTATCTTTTATCATATTTTTGTGCCTGTTTCTTTTATCTTGAACACTTAACTTATGGCTCCTAATGCATGTTTATCTCTCTATAGTGCCCTTTACAGAACCTGAACAAATTAGGATATCAACAATGGTCCACCTGTGATCTTCTAATGTGAATATAACAAGGATTGAGACTCCTTGGCACCGGAGCCGTGGTTTTCAAAGCACATTCATGTACCTTACCCACCATAACTCTATGAAATAAGAGGGGCGAGATTCCCATTCACAGATGAGGGCACATAAGCTAAGAGCGATCAATCACTATTTTATGTTTCCATGACAAATGAGTGACAGATCTCAAATTAGCCCATCTTCCCTAATTTCCAATCTAATGCTCATTTTGCTGAATCACACACAGCAACTACAACATTCAAGGTGTTCTGGTGATGATAAGGGGTAGTCTGTATCCTGAAGTGACCACAGCCATATTGGTACCTTACAAAATGGCTTTAAGAATAAAAATGATCAGAAAAAGGGAGAGCTAAGGTTTTTGCCTCTAATGGCCTATTGTGAGCATTTTCGAATGAGTACTATTTCTGAATAAACTAGATTTTCTGAAGTAACTTCATCAAACAAATGCAAGTTGGCCAAGAGCAGCAATGGTTGCTTGAGTCAAAGTCACAACTTTTTAATCCAGTTGTTTAAATGAGGCTTCCTACATGTACAGAAAGGCTTTTGGAATCTGTCTAAAACTGAGATGATTAAGAAGGAAGGGGGTCCTAATTGAGAGAATTTGGAGTATAGAAGAGACTACAAGAATATTATACGTGACTTTACAGAGACTACCAGCTAGTTAGCCAAAAATTGTTGGCGCCTCCTTTGGCCCTAAAGGTAAGTTATATCTCCAAGTCTTCTATGCATTTAGATGTGGCCATATGAATTAAGACCCTCAAATGGGATGTAAGCAAGAATGGTATGTGCCACTTCTAGGTCTGGTCCATAAAAACCCACCAGTTGTGGACCACCATGAATTTTTCCCATAGTAGTTGCCATACACACAAGATGTAAGGAGCTTAGATGCCTGTATGATCACATGGAGAACATTTCTGCCAACCTGACTATTCCATGTCTGGATTTCTTTGTTTCTTTCTTTGAACTTCACCCTAGCTTACCCTAACTAATACAAGTGGTCAACAGAAGTATATAAAGTACTAATGAAGACAGGAAAAAAAAAAACTGAGGCAATTATTGGTACTCCTGAAGGATCAAGCCATAGAGAGAAGAATTTTCAAAAGGAAATTGGTTGATAAAAATGTAGCATCATTTCAGGAGATTTCTATGTTACTCATTTATTTGGAGAATGAAATATTACCATGTGTCATCCAGGCAAGTGGCTGATTTTAAAGACAGAAGAAAAAAAAGAGATTGAAGTTGAATTTTCTTCCCAAATATCTCAACACTTGGTCTAAAGCAATCTATATTGAAGTGTACAAGGCACTCTCCGAAAGTAATGATCATGACTTCCCATGACTAATATGGGAGATTAAGAATGATTTATGACATTTATAAAAGGAATAGAATCAGTTAAATTTTGAATTTGATAGCATTGTATATCATATCTATCACATCTACTTTGTTTCACATATGTTCAATCTATCTGGCTAGCTAGCTATGCACCTGCCTACCTACCTACCTACTTACCTATCTGTTATGGGCTCTGAAACCAGTTCTTGGGTTAAAATCCAGCTATGCCACTCATTAGCTGTACGACTTTGGGTAAGTTATGTAACTACTCCGGTTTTCATCTGTTGTGAGATAGTGAGTTCATGCATGCAGTGGTCGTGGAAATGCACCACCCAGATCTCCCACTGCAGGAAGCATAACTGACTGACTGCCGCAGCTGCTGACTTCCTGGATCCACCCCTGTGTTCAACAAAGTTGCTAAGGCAGACTCAATGCCTGCAAGACTTGGAGCAGCTTCATTGGGCAACTTTGGCTTAAGGACTCCCCTCATCCTAGCTGGAACTTTCTTAGAACTGCCCTACAGTTTGAGAATCTTCTACCTAGTCTGCTGCATCACTGTCTAAAGGCTCTCCCTATTTTCTTTGGCTCCCTCCTCTTTATCCTTCACAGCTGCATTCTCAATAAATCTCTTGCATGTCTAATCCCATCTTGGAGGGCCTAGAGTAAGACAATGCATGTGAAAGTCTTAGCACAGAGTAAGTGCTTGATTCATATTGACTATTATTATTCATATTCTTTTTATTCATAAAATAGGAGATTCCATAAGCACAATGGTAAAGTGGCAATCTTGGAGGTAGGGAAGACTCAGAGCACACATTCAAGATTAGGGAAAAACACTTACAACTTCAGAAAAATCTCATATCGTAATGAATGTTACGATATTGCCACTTAAAAGTAATATGGGTTATAAAAAGCAACAAAAATAATATATAAGGGATGGTTTATAATCCCATAGTTGGGATTAATTTTTTAAAATTTATTTACATAAATTTAAAATCCTAATTTTAGAGATGTGGAGAAAAAAGTTTCAAGGATTAAAAGCAAGAGAAGTCTGGCTTATTGCATATCGAACATTTGAGTTTTATAAAACAGACACAAATCAGCTCTTTCCTATATTTTTGTGGGTTCTTAGAAAAAGAGACAAGATGAAAATAATATGAATGAAAAAATATCCTTTTGAATAAACAAAGAAAATTGAGCATGATTTTCCATTTGTGAATTCTTTATGCCAGACAGTCATTCTAATATTTATTGAATGCTAACCCTGAACACAGTCTAATGCATGTGATTTGGGGGGCAGGTATTGGGGGAGAAGTTGAAGGATGAACATATATGATGCCTGTCTTTGGGCCTCTTAAGTCTTAAATGAATCTCCATATGTGAATACTCTACTAATGAATGATCATAACGTACAACCCATGTACAGAAGTGCTATAAAAAGTTGAATAAGAAGAATAGTTCAACAATGAAAACAATACAGTAATCAGTACCATTTCTTGATTACCCACCATGTGTCAGGCATTTTATGTAAGTTATTCCATTAAATCTTCCCAAAAATACTGTGAAGTCTTCTCTGTCTTATAGGTGAGAAAGCTAAGATATAGGCTAAATAAGAGACTCAGGGTTTTCACCAGGCTTGACAGGGGCCAGGGCCTTTCTTCTTAACCCATGGGACATTGGGAGCCTACCATGGACGCAGCCTGTAACCCAATCAAATGAGTTGTCAGGAAAGACAATTTTAAGGGAGACAAATTTTGAGTAGTTAGTGTGTGTCGTAGCTTTCACCCAAGGCAATAGAGAAGCAAGTATTCCAAGTACGGAGCGGAGAAGCAGCAGCCAAGACACAGAATGGGAAAGAAAGCAAAGCACGTGTACAGGAGAGAAAAACAGCCTGGCCTCTCAGTGTTGGAAGCTGTGTTTGGCGAATTAGGGAGAGAGGAGGCAGCAGAGGCAGAGGGGAGTGGTAATTGATGAACAGCCTGAAATGCAGAGGATGCAGAGCTGACACCTGCTGTGTAAGGAACTCTGCTCTGGCAGATGCAGCTCTTGGTTTACTTATTTCCTGGGCCTGGAATCCTGGTATGAGGGCATGAGGCCTGGTTTAGGAGCAAAACTCTGGAAATGGAAAGCATGAAGTGAATCAGGAGGAAAAAAAAAAAAAAAACAGTTTACAAAGGAAGCACTGGGCCTTGCTGGGTGACATTATGTAAAGGGCACATGAGGAAAAAAGTCAGCAACTCTCCACATCACACACTGGTTTTGTGCCGGACAAGGGCATTACAACATCTGGAAGTCGGGAAATGTCTATACACAGAAGCTGTCACAACAACACTTCGTAGCCTTGCTTTCCACATTTGTCAAAGACTTTGGGTGGTTTATGTACAGTCCTGCCTGGGAACCTGAAGCTGGGCTGGAGGGTCTCAGAGGACCCCATCCAGGTATGGAATCGCCTGCCTCAGTGAGTACAGCAAACAAAGGGATCTCAGCTCAAATCAGAGCTGACCAGAAGGCAAGAATTAGGCATCTGTGAAGCCTGCCAGGGGAGTCTTGCAATCGCTCCCACCTCGTCCTTTCCAGAGCAAGAGCTAATCCTCCATGAAAAATATTGGAGCGGCAGCTACCTTCTCCCCGGGTCCCATTGTGTTTTTCTGCAACTCAAGTTGGCCTCAGCGCTTGCAGCGAACAGTCGGCGGTGAAGCACACTGCTGCCACGCCACACGGCTGGCTAATCAGTGCCTATTATGCTGTAGAAAGCTGCACTGACGTGCCTCTTAAAATTTTACTGCCGACACACCTACTATCTGACACTGTACAATTAGCCTTGCGCTCTTGGAGCCCATGGTAGCGGCAATATTACCACATCAGAGAAATCATTATTTGAGCTTCAGAATACCTCATGTGCGTGCAGAGTTCTTGTGCCCCTCTACGGCAAGGGATTGAGGGTGTTATTCTTTATATTGTCGAAAATTGTTAATTTTCCAGAGTGTTTTCTCTTAAGAAAACCACTGTGCTATATTGTCATCTGATCCATTACGATGTGCCCCACTGAGAAATGTTACCCCTTCTCTAGACTGAGAAAATAGTACCTTGCTGAGCATTTTTTTATGTGTTTGACTGGAGAAGAATATCTGTTTGGGGAGCTCTGTGACATTTCAGTCCACCAGATAATCATATAGAAAACCTCCATGACATCTCTATGTATTTCACATTCTCTTGTCTCATCCCCAGGCCAATGTCCCCCACTCCCTGCCCCCCACACACACACACAGACACTCACATACGCAGACACACACATACACACACACTCACACGCACAGACACACAGAGACACACACACACAGATAGACACCCAAAGACAGACATACACTCTGATATACACACAAACAGACATTCACACACACAGAGGCCAGACTCAAATCCCATTCAAAATATGATAGACAGAACAATACTATGAAAGTGAACTTTCAGAAAAAAGTCATACTTGAAGGTCTCTTAAGCATTCAAAGCAGACAAGGAGCTTGGTATAAATACTATGAATGGAATTCTAATATAAAAATAAATCAGGACTTATGCTATAACATGTACAAATGTAGTTTTGAACAATGAGAATAGAGCATTAAAAACTTGGGTTTTTAGAGTATTCCAGATATATAATTGCTAGGGGCATGGAGAACAGCCATTCATCAGGAGGCTGGGACGAGAGCTGTTCTGAGCTGTGAACCAGACCACTGTGCTTTGTCAAGCATATTGTTCTGTGGAGGGGAAATGTGTTTGGGGGGCCCTATTTACACACCACCTATTCTGAGTGACAACACAAACTCACTGGTGAGGGCCGTCTGGGAGGCACGGGCAGGGAATTAAAGGTTTTAGGATAATATGAAATCTTCCCTTTGGTGCTGGTGTTTTAACCAGGGACTAAGAAAGTTTCCACCTTTTTCCAAATCTGTTTTTATCCATCTATAGTCAGAGATAGAGACAGCTCTCCTTCTGCAACTTAAAAAAAAAAAAACGCTGAATCTCAAATACCAAAACATTTCAATAGCTGTTTTTGTTATTGTTGTTTTGGTGGTCGTGAGTCCCCTATTCTGTTTTCTGCTTCAGCTCCTGTTCTGAAAGCTGTCACATTTCTTGGGAAGCACCAAGAGAACGGTTTTTGCTGAATTTTCAGCTGGAACTTTCAGGAA
Organism: Ceratotherium simum simum; assembly: GCF_057802395.1. Taxonomy (NCBI): domain Eukaryota; kingdom Metazoa; phylum Chordata; class Mammalia; order Perissodactyla; family Rhinocerotidae; genus Ceratotherium; species Ceratotherium simum. The sequence continues at coordinate 23,526,681 of NC_141931.1, forward strand.
TTAAAGTATCCCAATATGCCAGTACTCATGGTATTTCTAGTCGTGTTTTGAATCAGATTTGAGTAAGAATATGGACTTTCTAGAATCTGGAAAAAAAGAAATCTTCACCTTGAAATACTTTGAAGAATTTCCAAATTCTTACCTATTTATTTGGAGTCGGAGGTAGTGGCTACTGGTCTGTTGAATATTTTGTATTACAGAAATATTTAAAATTGATTTATTCTCTATTCGAGCGCTGCCTCAGAAGTCATACCTTTTGATATCTCTGGGTATCAATGATTTACATTGATGTATGAGAGTATCTTAAAGCACAGGAAATTTCTTTTTCTTTAATTATATCACAGATTCCCTTAATGTATAGGTAAACAAGCTTGAAGAAAATAATTGAATGTGAAGACCTGAAATCAATGTCAGCACATCATTAGACGAGCTACAACGACAGTGAACTGCTATCTGGATGAGACCACCTGCTCCAGGCAGACAGATGGAGGCCCTATGGGGGTCATGGCTCCCCTTGTAAAGAAAGCTGGAGTCACATACGTGCACGATTTGGGCAGAAAAAAAAGACCGAGGCATTGACACTTCACAGAAGATAGCAGTGACTTTGTTAAAGAAATGTCACCACTCTCAGCTTCCCGACTCCCTCTATTCCCTATCATTTTGGGATTGGGCAGCCACATCCTCCCTTGAGAGCATTTCACTAAGAAGATTAGGGTGAGAAATTAGCATTCTCGGAGGCTCCGGCAATCATGCAGATGGAATAAGCTGAATACTTTGTGTAACAAAAATAAAACACAGAACAGAGCTTCTATTTGGGTCCATGCTCTCCTGATAGCAGCCATACAGTAGTGTTAGAGTCTGGATTGAATGTGGCACTGAAGAGGGGATAAAAGTGACATGCAGAAAGAGGTTAGATGGGAAACAAAGGGGCACGCTGGTTAGGAATTCTATTTTTAGGGCAGTGTATGTGTGAGCTATACTAGAAGGAGATTTTTAGGGAGATATACTTAGGGAAGAAAATTTGTAATTTTAGTTGATTAAAAATATGCTCTGTCTTCTAGTAAAAAATTTAACAATATTCACATTAAAGTGTGACTATAGAAGGTGGTAAAGTAGATTACCTCTTTGTCCTATACAAAGTATGGCTTTATTTTTATATCAATGTTTGAGTTTTAAAGACTTTAAAATTCCTTTTCACTTGTTCTGGAAGCCATATTTTCCAGTATTAGAAAAATTTGAATTGCATTTATTATATAAGCAATGGATAGATAAATTCATTCACTCATTCATTCATTTCTTCACTGTGGAGCACTATCTTGCAGGCCATTTAGAATTATAGATTCTTACCAACTAAATGCCTTGAGTATTCCCCAGTCATTGTGACAACCAAAAAAAAACCCGCAAAACCAAAAAACAAAAACTTCCAATCATTTCGAAACATTCTAGAGGAGGAAGAAAAATACACCTTCCCTCTCTGCTTCCAGGTTGAGAAGTCTTGAAAGAGGCTGTGGGTATAAAACAAACAAACAAAAGGTTCCTTACTCCAAGGAATGAACAGTATGCTGGAGAAATAGATATGCAAGAGTAATCATTTTATGGCTGTATCGCCACTCAGTCCTGTCATTTTTAAAACTTCTGTGCAATAATCAGTTTGGAGCCCAGCTCTTCTCTTCCTTGAGCTCAGCCTGGAGCTGTGCTCCCAGAGCCTTGGCGTGAAGACTGGGGTATGTGCCAGTCAGCTGGGTGGCAGAGGCCCCCTTCTGTAATTGACTTCGCTGGTCTGGCTGGTTCCATCTGGTGCTGATGGCCTCTGCAAGAGGAATCATGGCCAGGTAGGTGGTGTGTGTGAATTTGGGAGGGGCTGTTCAACCTCACTCTGTATCTCTACTGCTGAGGCACCCCTCTTCTGGGAAGCGGCACTGACTCCCTTCGGCCCTGCCAGCAGCTCATATTCCTAATCTCTTGTCTATCTTGAGTTTCCCATCATTTGGCAGACCAGCTATCTGAGCATCCATATAGCTCATGGTCATCTCTACCTCTGGGCTTCCCTGTATGGAGCCATAGGAACAAATAAGTCCCTCCTGTTAAGCCCCTGAGGACCACAGCATACTGGGTGGGGTATGGGGTGTCCCCATACCCTTCCCAGATCCAAAATATTACAGTTCCTTCTGGCCCTGTGTCACGGGCTACTAAAGGAGATCTTGTACGTTCAGAAGCCTGTAGATCAGAAAAGGGACCACACTCCACAACTCAGGACTCATATGTCAAGCACCACAGAGGGACGAAAGGGACTGAACCAGACAACTGGACCTACTCCTGGTCTCCTCGATTACTCTCTCCAATGAATCCCTGCTCGGGAAGCAGCACAGAGGTGAGTCTGCAGATTCTAAAACTCATCAAACACTCATCCCCAAGAAAAGCTCTCAATCTCGCTATATAGAGCTATAATAATCTGAAAACCCCACTGATGATGATACTAACATTTACTGTTTACATAACAGGTTGTCCAGAGTCCAGCGGACTCAGAAACATCATCAAGCAACCGGACGTCTTTTATCATTTTTTTTCTTACAAGTTTTGCTTTTGCCTTAATGATTATCACCTCATGGTTGCAAGACTCAGGATGAGGCACTGTGTTCTCACACAACAGCATCCATTGGAAACAGTCAGCAAGAGGAGGAGACCAAAGGGTCTTCCTCTGGTGTGGTGTTCACTTTTATCAGGGAAGCCCCTGAGTCCCATAGGGGACTTACAGTCACATGACTAAGTCACATGACCACACCCAGACCAATCACTGGCAAAGGGGAAGGAAATGACAAACCAGCCTAGACCCATCATGATTCATATTCAGAGGATGAGCACATTACCACAAAAGCTGAAGTAAAACCAGGATAGAATACTTTTAGATAGGAAGAAGGTGGGATATGTTGGGAAAGCACCAGAAGAGAAGCCAACAACATTCTGTTCTTTCAGGTATGCCAGAATGTCATGAGGGATCCTCTTGGACTTCCCTTAACTTGGCTTCAGGGAGGGAAAAGGAACTATCCAGGAGGAAAGGAAATATTTTTTATATGCTCTAATAATTCTACTTACTTCCCTCCCTCTTCTCGGGGTTCTTCTTTTGTTGACAGGGAAGTTAGGTAGTAGGTTATGAGGCTGCTCTGGCAACTTTTACCAACTGTGGGAAAATGTCTGATCTTGAGTGCTAATAAACCTTTGGAGGTTCTTTGGACTATGGGGCACCCTGGTCCTTATAGTTTTTAGCAGAAATTTTCTGCACACGAGAAAATTCCAACAGAATATCGTGTTAGACTTCAAAATAATATGAAAAATATTAATTGCTATGTAGAAATACTTATAAAGTTAAGCGTAGCACGAACAAAGAGGACCTACAAATTGTGAGGTGGAATGCTACAAATTTGGAGTAAACAGTTCAAGGACTAAATTTCATCGCCCAATACAATGAATCAATACTTCTTAGAGAAAAGGATGATTCTAGGGCCAGGGCTAGAGTAGGAAATACACCAGATGAGCCTAGAGCGTCTTGAGGTGCCAGAAAATTCAAAGGATGAAAGTATGTCAAAGGGACAACTTAGCCAACAAAAAAGAGTTCCAAATGGCCAAAGATGGAGTAATTTGAGCAATAAAATAAATGACATAGTATTAGATTATAACCCAAAGTATAAAACAAATATACGTGAATGCACGCTAATATAAACGAAGAGTTTTAAATGTTTGTGGCTACTCCCCCCACCAGGAGGTAGAGTTTAATAAACTCCCTGCCCAACCCCCTTGAGTGTGGGAAGGTTCACTCCCAAGAATAGAGTATGGAAAGGGAAAAACAGTAACTTTATGGTGGAGAAAGCTGGCTAACGCTACCTTGACCAAGTCACCAAGGTTAACTAAGTCATGTTGATATCACATACCCCCAGATATGACATGAAGAGACACTTCATCTCTGTGGTATTCTTCCCGGAAACCTGTAACTCCAATCTAATCATGAGGGAAACATCAGATAAATTCAAATTAAGGGGCATCCTACAATGTACCTGACTAGTACTCAAAATGGTTAAGGTCAAGACAAATAAGTAAAGACTCAGAAACTGTCACACGCCAGAAGTGACTAAGAAGACAAGATAACATAATGCAATGTATTATCCTGGATTGAACCCTGGAACAGAAAAATGACCTTAGGTAAAAACTAGCACAATCTGGATAAAATCTGGAGTTTAGTTAACAGTCATGTACCAACACTGGTTTCCTAGTTTTGTTAACTATACCATGGGGAAACTGAGTGAGGGGTCTAGTGGAACTTGTAGTGTCATCTCTGCAACTTTATATAAATCTAAAATTATTACAAAAAATAAAAGTATCTTTAAGAAAATCAAAGAGACAGTGGAACAAAGTTTGGCTCAACTGCAGGTTAACGGCCTTCTTGGAAAAGATTTTATATATCATGTATGAGACACTTGAAAAATTTTGATTGGGAGAGAAACAAGGTCAGGTTTTTATGCTAAAAAAGTTAAATTGGAAGCAGTGTCAAGGAGAGGATTGATGGGGGCTGAGAGCAAGAGGCAGGAAGGGTGGTATGATGAGTTTAAACACAGAGTTTTAACAAGAAGGCTACTGGAACAGTCCCAGAAAGAAATCATGTGAGCCAGTGTTAGAGTCTGTGTGTGTGTGTGTGTGTGTGTGAATGTAAACATGCATGGCGACAGCATCAGAACAAAGATATTTCTTGTCAAATGCTGAAAAGAGCAATATATACATTTTATAATAAAAATGAAACATAGATCATTGTTTCCATTTGGTGGCATTAGCTCTAATATGATGCTTTCCGTTGTTTTAATGCTTTTTAAAGAAACAGACAAAAGAAACAGCATCGTCTGATTTGAAAATAACACTGCAGATTTGGTATAAGAAAAACCTAGATTCTGGGCCTCTGTCAGTTCTTAGCGATGTAATCCTGGTCTAATCACTTCAATAGGACCAGTTTTTTTCCCGTTTCTAAAACAAGAAGACTGAAATAGAATGGCTTTGATTTTTAAGATAGCTATCAGAAATGTTGCAATGAAATCACTATATTTGGAAAATTGTTAGATTAGAAGATGATTAATCAGTTTCTTCCCAAGCCTAAGGAGAGAATTAATATTTGTTGAGTGCTTAATATTCTAAATATATTTTTTATCATTAATGATTTTTTTTTATCCTGTGAAGGTAATGTTGGACTAAACAACATAAAATTACTTAATCAACAAGAATTCATTTCAAACTTTGCTATCTTATAAAATTTCTATGAATTTTAATATAAAGATCCATGACTTCAGCATTTCCAAGCAATGAAACTTGTTTTATAACTATGGAAGTGTTTGCAGTTTTAAAATTGTTCATAAAAATACTTTTAATGCTTTAAGACTTCTGAAAATGAAATCAAGCATGAAAAAGTTAGACAGCCGGTTCTGCAATGGATGTTCACTGATTAAAAACAGACAAAATGTTGACAAAATTTTATAAGCTTGCATTATATATATTTTTTTGTGAACTATTGCTAACACAAGTAAGACATTTATTCTGATAAGGCAAAAGTGAACAATTTAGCACATTTAAGAAAATTTCCAAGCTGAGATATTTGATATGATTGCATTGGGTCAGGACACCAAGTAAATAAAACTTACCCATCATTTAATTACATCCATTTATTTTTTTCCTGAAAGAGGCTGAAGCAAATAGGTTAATCACAGTGTTTACACTTCTATGATGCATCTATTTCCTATTGCTTCTAGTTCCTAAATTATTTCATATTAGAGTTTCTTTTGACATTACAAAATAACCTCTTTTGGAATTAAAAGATAGACTGAGCCACATAAATATGTTACTTTTTAACATATATAGTGTTGCACCGATGGAGCTCTTATTGGCAATTTATGTCATATTTATACAGTAGAATTTCTTCCCCATTATGTATAACACTCGACGTCACACCAGAAATCTTACTGTGGATCCTTTGAAATAAAAACTTATTAGCCCAGGACAGATAAATATGTGTGATTGCATGGAGTTTAATTATATTTTATGGTCATAAAGGAGGCCTTCAAAAGTAACAGAAAGAAAATCTTTGCAAGATGCCCATCGTGGTTTTGTAAATAATTTCTACTATCTGTAGCAATTGCTGGAGGGAGAGAGTGCTTTGGCCTTGCCTTATAAATTACAGTAGTAAATCCAACCCTGATCTGTCAGAAAACACTGAAGCTCATTTCTACTCAGCATTTATTTGGCTCTGTTTCAATTTATGCCTTTATTGAATAGTTTCTTCACTTTTCATTTCATGAAATTTAGAAAGTTGAAACCCCACATCATGCATGAAAGAAAAAAATGTTGTATTATTACGGATATAACTCAGCAGAACACACTAAAATTTGCATATGATGTGAAGAGGGAACTTGATATTTGAATGACTTATTCAGACAGTTTTAGAGAAATATAGAAGGAAATGGACAATTAGGGCATATCTTCATACCCCATTTTAAATTAGTATTACATAAATATCCTCATAGTCTCAACTTGCTTTCTGAACCTTCTTTCTTAATTGCATCCTGTTCCTTCTATTAAACCAATACTTACTTTTCAACTATTTTGAGAACCCTCCAGGTTTTAATCAAACAAGAGGGAAGTCGCTGTCTCTGTAAGATCTAGCTCTATGTGTTCCTACGGCGTCTTTTAATCATTGGGACGGCCTTGACTTTTACTTTTGTACCCATGACCCGTATGATAAATGCCACCTGAGCAATAACAAAAAAGGAAAGAATAAATGCAACGCGATATTAAAGAAGCATTTTAAAGGTATCTAAAAAGCCCAAGCAACATTTTTACTTTTTTTTTCCAATATAAAATCAGAACTCACAGTCCTTGATCTTCCAGCCTGTTATTTCAGACCACTGAGCCATGTTGCCTCTCTGAATAAGTGGACAAAGCTTAGAAATGCCTTTGCAGTGTGAGAAGACTTTAGAAAATACATTGTATCTAGACCAAAGTAGCAATGGTGCCTTTCTAATTGATCTTGTTACCACCACTCCTTAAATCTGAGGTCCACTGCTTTCATATCATTGAAAAACTATGCCAAGATCCACTTCTAATGCTGGCAGAGCATAAAGATACAGCTTGTATCGAAAATAAAACTTAAAATTTCTGATCTGATTTATACACTTACCCTGACAGTATAAGTTTTGTTTCAAAATTAATGCACAAGTGATTCAGAAGATATTCAAATGATTGAGAATGAATGTGTTACTTGTATGAAAAAAAATAGTAAATTAGCATAAAGACAATAGCACTGGTATATAATTATTTTTAATATAGTAAAACATATTTGGCTAATATAGGTAGGTACTCAAGTCTTCCTTTTGACATTCTAGAAATAGTTTCTTTAACAGAATGAAGAATAAAGAATACTAACAAGCAGACATTGTGGCTTTCCTGAGTTTGAAATTAGGGACCTATCCTTGGGGTCTGTGTTTTCCAAAGGGAACAGCAATTAGCCTTACATACCCTTGAACTCTCCATAAATCAAGGCGTCATCTCTTAGTTTCAATTCTCTTACCTGAGGTCGATATAATTCTTCATTAGCCTCAAAATAGTCCTTATGACACATATTGAGTCTAAAACAAAAGTGTTTATATTTGATTTGGTGGGAAAGAGGGATCACATTCTATAGAGGTTTTGATGCTATACTTCTTGTAAACAAACGTATACCTCAATTAACTAGATTTCCTATTTATTTTCAAAGTCTATGATGGTATAAACTAGAAGGTTAAACATTCAGGAGGAAATAACTTTGTTATCACTTCCAATGTACACACTGTTACAAATAAGCTTGTGATTTATTTTCTTCTGCTTTCTGTATAATAGTGATGTTTTAAGTAATAAAATGTGTCTCCTCCATAGAAGAAGGACTTATCTAAACTAGATTTCTGTCAATCAAATTGACCCCTAAAAGTTTTGGCAAGATTTTTGTAAAGTTTGAGATTTCTTTTTCTTTCTATTACTGCCCAAAGAATAGAATATCCAAAAATTAGAATATGTTTTGGTAATTTTTGATGTTTTATGACAGCGGAGACTGAAAAAAAGATTACAGGGAATTTTTTCCTATTAGTAGAATGAATGACCAGTGTACTTTCTCTCTGTGTGTTCCATCACATATGCGCTGCCTGATACTTTGACTTGGAATTGAACAACATTCAAATATGAAACAAAATGGTAAGAATTATACTTAGAATCACTCAGCTGAGATTAATAAAATTTAAAAATTTCAGTATTTGTCTTTCTCTGCCTGGATTATTTTGCTTAACATCATACCCTCAAGGTCCATCCATGTTGTTGCAAATGGGACTGATTTTGTCTTTTTAATGGCTGGTTAGTATTCTATTGCATATATATACCACATCTTCTTTATCCATTCCTCTGTAGCAGGGCACTTGTGTTGCTTCCACATCTTGGCTATTGTGAATAGTGCTACAATAACATTCACTTCTATGTGGAAGGTAAATGAATACATGGATAAAAAGAACAAGTTAGTGGTTACCAGAGGGAAAGGGGGCTGAGGGTTGGGGGAAAGGGGTAAAGGGGCACGTATGTATGGTGAAAGATAAAAATTAGACAATTGGTGGTAAGCACGATGCAGTCTATACAGAAATTGATGTTTAATAGTGTATACCCGAAATTATACAATGTTATTAACCTTTATGATTTCAATAAAATAATTGAAAAAAATTTTTAAATTCATTCACAAACCCTCCAGAAAAAAAGTAAATAGTAATTTTGTTCAGAAGTCATTGCTAGATGAAACAAAACACCACTTCAATTGAAATCATGCTTAGAGATAAAATAAAATGTTAAATATCCCACAAATAACAGGTTTATCTAATATGGAGTTGCCTATTCTACCAGTCTGCAGTGACACTGAAGATGGAAAACTGGTTAGATGACAATGGTCATCAGGGTGGTCCTTAGTTCTACTCAACAAGTCTACTGCTTTTTCTTTTTGTGGACACGCAAATGCACTTTCCCGATCCCTTGTGATTAAGTGACTGTGTGACTTGTTTTCACGATGAGACGTAGGCACTGATTAATAATTCTCCATCTTTCTTTTCTCCTGGGGCAGAGATTGTGCATACACATGTTAATATGGAGGAATGAGCGGGAGACATCAAATGGAGAATCTTTATCTTGGAGACTATGCGTGATATAGGAGAGCAAGAGCAAGAAATAAATTTTTACTGTTTTAAGCCACTGAGACTTTGAGGCTGTTCTCAATACAACATACCTAGCTATTCTGATGGATACATATCCTTTGCCTTAAATAGATAGCTTTAAAAAAAAATAGGCTTGGAAATTTTCTATTATGTAGATCAAGCAAATCCCTACGATGTCTATCTATGAAGTTAATTGTCAAAGGGGAATGGAATCTCTTTTCATCTTCTAGAATATTACCAAAAATGATTCATGAGGACTCTGACAACAGCAGAGAAATGGGTTTCTTTCTGGTTTATAGAGGCCATGAAACAACTTACTCTTTTTCTGTCACTAATTTACCTTTCAGAGACTTCTCAAAATCAACATTATGGTAATCTATCTCTATTCCTTTCAATCTTCTCTCAAGATTTTGACTGGACAAACCTAAAGATACATTGGGATGTGTTGCTGTAAATAAGGAGTAGTATATATATGATGCAAATACTCACAGGGGGATCATTAGAAAAAGAAAACCACAGGAAAAACTCTGACAGATTTGCCATGGTAAAGATCTACATAGATGAACACAATTTTAGAACAAGAAGGAAAGGTTTTTCACTTGCAAATAAAAGCTTACAGAGGTCCTATAAAATAACACAAGGGATAAATTTCACTTCTTTTAAAGCTTTGCCTCAATTGTATTTAATCCACACAGCACTTGAATCTTTTCCTGCATTTTTGCAGATGACGATACTGTGGCACAGTTTTTCTAACTATTTCATACTGGTAATAAACAGCAGAGTTAGACTTCAAACTCAAGGCTGACCTCAAATCTCTAAGTTATATAAATAGAAGTCATTTTCTCAGTCCCTCCTCCCTGCCCACAGAATATGGCTACAGCATGGGCTTAATGGAACCCCTGAGGGTTTCTAAGTAACTTTTGAAAATTAATGAGCTAATAGAAACTCATATTTCAATAATTAACATACAATGCTAGAGCCCATTCCACTATGCCTCATGAATGAAATTTTAAGTTAATGAACCTAAATACACTATTATCAATGGGTCAAATATTTTCACAGATGGCTCAATGGGAAAATCTATCAAGTGACTGTCATTTTCCATATTGTTTGTAATATCAAAAATGGAATTTTTTTCTATAATCAGATGAAAGTTATTTTGTGATGCATTCCCATTTAAAATAAGCAGTAATGTGCTGTAGTATCAACAGCTCTTCTCCCATAAAGCATCTTTTCATGTAGCACCAGACAGGAGAGTTGAGGTCAGTGTGTAGATCCATCAACTCTATACTATTTACACTGGCTCTGCCAAAATCAGGTAAAGAAACAATAAATGCAGTCCCCAGGGAGCTCTAGAGAATGCAGATGCAATTTAATCCTTTCATTATTAACCTCAATTTTTCTCTTCATAACTTTAACTATTATCTGTAGGACAACCATTCCCACTTCCCCTAAAAACCTAACGCTAAACCAAAAATATCTCCTCCCAAGACCTTCCCTCAAGATGGATGAAGCAGTCATAGTCCTGGATATATATTCCACGTCTTTGGTTGAACCCTGACTGATACAGCTTTCTATCTAAATATCTATCTATCTATCTACACACACACATATATAATATGTAACATATTATATCTATACACACATATATAATATGTAATACAATACATACACACATTTATATATGAGGGAGGGAGGGAGAGAGACAGAAAGACACATACAGATATTTATTACAAGAAATTTACTTACAGAACAATTGCGATGGTCTGAAATTTGTAAGCTAGGCCATCAGGAAAAGAAAAAGCAAATATCATGGGCAGGCTCGAATTCACAGGCATAGGTAGAAGCTACTGTCCACAGGTTGAATTTCTGCTTCTTGGGGAAGCTTCAGCCTTGCTTTTAAGGCATTTTAACTGATTGAATCAGGCCCACACAGAGTATCCAGGATAATCTTACTTACTTAAAGTCAGTTGATTAGAGATTTTAATTATATTTGTGGAAACACCTAGATAAGCGTCTGATTGTATAACTGAGTACTGTAGCCTACTCAAGTTGACACATCAAAAGAGCCATCACAATGGAGCTTTAGACCACATATGGTTTGCCTACTTAAACTGTTTATTTACATTTTCCTTTTTTATTGGCCTGACTTTAATCATTACTTGCCTACAGCAATGCTTAAAATGTAAGGTCCAAATGTCAAGGCCACAAACACTGGGATGTGGTCTGAACAATCTCACTTGGAACTTTTCTTCCATTTGGTCAAATATCAGCTCTCTACTTTTTGTGATGCCAAACATACTTGGGTTTTTCTCCTTATTATGTCTATTTCTTCTTAAGGATTTAATGACCTGCACATTTTTATTATCCTTATTATATTAATTCACTTAATTTCTAACTTGCCTTTATATGTTTACTTTCTCACTTTTGATAAAGTCCCCTTTTGATCAAAACTACACAATCAGCTATAGGTAAAAGATAGACATGAAAAGTCATCAGGTTGAAATGAAGGACATGGAAAAGTAGGCTGAAGATTTGTAAGGAAATTAAAAAGTCAGTAATGTAATAAAGATATACATGGAAAATAGTTATTAACAAGACTGACTCATCAACAAATTGAATCAGAATGTACAGAAGAACAATGGTAGAGAAATCATGGTTATGAAGGACAAAACATAAAGAAACAACATATAAAGGTTTTGTATTTGTTTAAAAGATATAAGGAAATACATTTGAGAAGAAACAATAGTCAAAGATCCAACGGATGCAATATTACCTACATCAAAGAAAGATTTGTGTATGAAGATTGATAAGGTTTATCACCTGCCAAGAAAAATCAATAAACTGGCATGTACTCACATGTCTTCACAAAAGTATTTAAAGAGGCAAAGAAATAATCCTATCAACAGCTAGGTAGCAATAATAGGTTACACTCCAGAAAACAAAATTAGGCAGGTCTCTCAGACTTTCATACTTCATTGAATTTGAAAAGAAATTACAAAGAGAAAATATATACAGTCTTTTGAGCAAAATGAATTGGAAATCAAATTTTATACCCATTTGATTCCATTTTCTATAAATGCATGAAGGATAGTGCTGTCAGTATAATGCTGTCAATCTTTCCTTAAAATAATAATTGGAGACTTATAATGGAATATGGCAGGGACAAACCAGAGTACAAAATCTCTTTTTTCAAGCTGATAAAATTACCAAAAAAAGGTAAACTTGCAAAAATGTACGTCAGCAGTAACAGGTCAAATTAGGGGTTAAAATCTAATGCCAGATTTCTAGAACCCAACTTGATAGAGTAACTGGTACTAAGCTTTCTCTCAGTCTGGACAAATATACAAAGTAAATATTTTCCTGCAGAGCAAGACCGTGATTCTGAGGGGAAAAAAAACATAAGAGATATGCTTCATATCTGACCTGGCTTTATGCCTGGGTGGTTTCCTGACCACAGCAGGGGATAGTGGAGCCCAATGAGAACATGGTGATCTCACTACGCTGAGGAGGCACAGAAGAGAGGGTAGTACGCTACTGAAACAGAATTTGTAGGGAAGGACTCTGGAAAGACATATATGCACAAAAGAAGGATGATAGAATTTTAGTGTAGATTTCCCATTAGTTTTCCTAGGCATGCAGAGGTGAACTTTGTGAGGTGTAGTGATTATAAACTGCAGCAGAACTGGGAAATGATCAGAGATACTAGAGGATGCATTTTCCTGTGTGCCACTGGAGTTCTGGCCAGGTCAGCCAGAGTGGAAAGACATCACAGAGTACCATGGACATTCAGTTGAGATCCCATAAAGGCCATGATGTAAGAATAAGCATCATATCTGAAATAAGGGCCACATGGTAGGACTAAGAACAAAATCAAAATAGATTCTACCAAAAAGTGAATACAACTGAAGACTCATAGGATAAAAAAATACCCACTTGTAATTTAACTAACTATAAGAACAAAACTCAGTATCCTTTAATGGAAGACAATGTAGCCAAGGGATGCTCATTTCTCAACTACAATGTCCAGATAGATTAAAAAATTACCAGACAGTGAAAGAGCAAAAAAACACTCTTAGCACATAATAAAGAAAGGAAGGAAGGAAAGAAGGAATGAAGGAAGGAAGGAAGAGAAAAACAACTTGGCAATATAAACTTAATCCGAAAAGGAATTAGAAGACAAAAGTTTAAGAGAGCTATTATAAATATGTTCAAGGATTTAAAGGAAAGTATATGGTGAAAAATTAGACTGGGAATTACAGCAGAGAAATGCAAACAATAAAGACAAGATGAAATATAAATTCCAGAAATAAAATGTAAATATCTGAAATAAAAAATATACTAGAGAAACCTAAAAACAGATGAAAACTGCAGAAGAAAGGGTCAATTAATTTGAACGATAAATAGAAATTATCCCATCAGAAAAGAGACAGTTGAAAAGAAAAAAAAGAAGGATAAAAATGAACAGAGCCCAGTTATCTATATAATAACATCACAGCATCTAATGTGTAAAACTGGAACAGCAAAAGGCTAAGAAAGAGATAATGGGGCAAAAAGTATATATAAACAAATAATGGCCAGAATTTCCTCGAACTGGGCGAAATATACCATCTTACAGATTTCAGAAGCTCAGCAAATCATAAGAAGTATAAACAGAAAAAAAAAAAAGCATACCTACACATATTACAGTAAAATAGCAAAATGAAACAAATGGTGGCTGACTTTCCTTAGGAAAAAAATGAATGCTAGAGGATCAAGCAATGAGATTACTAACGTGCTAAAAGGAAAAATAAAACCAGTCATCCCAGAATTTTATATCCAGCAAAAATGTCTTTCAAATGTGATTCTGAAATAAATGTTTTTAGATAAATAAAAGCTGAAATAATTTGTCACCTGCAGTTCTTCACTATAAGAAATGTTAAGGGAAGTTATTCTGGTTAAAAGAAAATAATAATAGAGGAAACTTTGATTAACATGATGGAGTGAAGAACACATGAAATGGCAAATATGTGGGTAAAGATTAAAACTAACTGACTTCTTTTCTTAGCTTTTTAAAAGATAATGAGCTATTAAAATAAAAATAACACAACATCACATTATGGGTTTATTACATATACAGTAGTAAATGATATGACAAAAATAGCACAAAGGATTGGGAGTAATTGAGATTATATTACTGTATCTTTTAAGTGAAGTGGTACAATATTAATTCCAAGTGTATTCTAATAATTTAAGGATGTATTTTGAATCCCTAGAGCAACCACTAAAAATAAAGCCAAATACCCAATAGAGGAAATAAAGAAGAATACTTTAAAAAATACTGATTGACTCCTAAAAAGGCAGAAAAGAAGGAACAGGAGTACAAGAAAACTGTAATGGAAAAAATAGAAAATGGAAGACACAATAGTAGGTGTAAAGTCAACCATGTCAATAATTACAGTAAAGAATTCAATAAAAAGGCAGAAATTTTCAGACTGGAAAAATTAGCAAGTCCCAACTATATTCTCTTTTTTTATCAAGTACACTCTGTAGAGATTAATTTGTGAGTGTTAACGTCTCTCAGTTTGTCTGAAAATGGCTTCATTTTTTTTTCTCATTCTTGAATGGGGATTCATCTAATACACAATTCTAGTCAACTGTTTTTTCCCTCCAACATTTGGAGGAAGCAATGCAGCAGTGTAGTGGACGAGATAACTAAGAGGTTACATGGATAGAGAAGATTTAAGGTACTGCTCCACTGACTAACCACATATAAGTGACAGGAGGAAGAGGGATCTACAAAGGAGACTGGGAAAGAGGAGAACCAAGATGAGGTGGTCCTTAAATTGCACAACTTAAACTTGGAAAGAGCAGATTCGGTGGCATGTACTGATGGGGTGACAGACAAGCTACAGGGAATTAAAGAGTTTTTGGGATGTGGAAGAAGGGTGAGAGCAAATGTAGAGAGTTTATTTATGAAGTTTAGATGTGAGGCATAGTAAAGAGAGAAGACAGTATCTGGACAAAGAATATAGATTCCAGGAAGGATATTAATTGTAATACTATAGGAATTGAAACATATTTAATGATTGGAGGGATAAAGTTAGAGACAGAGAGGCTGATAATAAAGAAGAGAAAGGGCTTCACCAATAATATGCACATACCAGATTGTAGAAGGTGAAATCCCAAGGAGCAGGGTGAAGGCAGAACATTTTTTTTTACTAAGAGTGTGGGAATTTGGCATTTACTATACAGAGGACAGAAAAGGTAAGAATGAAGATGCCCAATAACAATGGCTGTGGGGGTTGGTAAATAAGATGGTTGAAGCCCTTTAATTCCTCTCTATGGGAAGACAGCAGAGGCAACAACAGACCTTATTCTAAGTATAAATAAAGTATATTAAAAGACAGATGGTTGTCAGAGAATAGAACACACGATTTTCTGATTTCAGAGATGACAAGCCTCAGAGTTTTGCTGTGGGAAAGAGTCTCTTAAATAAAGTAGGGGAGAGTGTCTTTGGAATTGGGAGAGTTGATGGAAACGAGAAGCCTGCATGATACTAGGCATAGAAGTCTCCTTCTAGGATTGCTTTACACCAGTGGAGAAGAAGAGTGTGATCCAAAATCTTCAGTGAATGAAGAGGTAGTAGGTAGATGATCAAGCTGGATGAACAGAGAGGTCTTGAGCCTTAAAGGAGCAAGGCTTTGTACAAGAATGTAAGAGAGTAATTGCTAGGGTTCAGCAGTCCCGCTGGATATTGAGATATTGAGCCTGTGGAGGAATGACCAGCCTCTTCTAGAATGGATGATGGAGGAGTGAATATGTATAGGAGCGCTGGGTTTCAGGCCATCTACTTTAATCAATGTCCAGTTAGGTGGAAGACCTAGGAAGTCTGTTATGGGATTCAATCAAGACTTGGTGGAACAATCTGAGAACGATGGAGGAGGGGAGATTTTGTAGCATGTATACCACCTCTGCTTACCCAGTGGAAATGACTGCCTGGGAAAGCATGATTGACCTTTTCATGTTGACCAAGAGGATTAATAATATGAGTCATGGTCAGAATTAGCTGACCTCAAGGTTGTGGAAATAAACCCAGACCAGTGGTTCTCAAGGGGTGGTCACCAGGACAGCTGCATTGTATCAACTGTGAATTTGCTAGAAATGCAAATTTTGGGGTCCCACCCCAGATCTACTGAAGCAGAAACTTGGAGTTAGGGCCCAGAAGTCTGCATTTTAACAAGCCCTCCAGGTGATTCTGATACATGTTCAAGTTTGAGAACCACTGGCCTCTGCAACCCCAAGGTTGCTGGGGAGGGGGACACTGAGATCTCGTGTTTTATTTGTGGTTGTGAACGTGACTCTGAGGGATAGTCTAGGAGATGGCAGCTGTTGGCAGCAGGTCAGGAGACAAAATAATGAATTCCTTTATGATTTTCAATCAGAAAGTAGTAAAATACATTATAAAATATCGTCTATGGTAAAAAACTTGCTGACATCCACGATTTTGTTCAGCAGCATATCTACACACCCAATTAAAATATTACTGTCACAGATTGAAGGGCTGACAGCTGTGGCGTGCAAAACACTTCGGGTTGACAAAGAATATTCATATTCATTCAGTTATTCAAAATATATTTGAGCACATACTACATGTCAGATATTATAGGCAGTGAGCACTGGAAATTAAATGGTATGCCAATAAAATAACTCTTTATGTTCTAGGAGAGAAAACAGAGCATAAATAAATTATTACAATACAATAGAAGGGTTAACTGCTATTTTTCAAAAAGAGGGCACAAAAACATATCTGTGAATATATCTGTGCATGTATATGCATATGTATGTACTTACACACATTTATGTCTCTATTTTGGATCTACCCGTATATATTGAGTTCACACCAACATCTCTAATTCCAATTCAGCATCACAGGGCTCATTCTGTTTTTTTTTTTTTTTCTTTTCTTTTTTTCCTCCTTCTCTATTTGTAATTCTCTTCTCTGAGATTGATAAACATGACTCTCATTATGTTTATTTACTTCTTTGATTAATCTTCCTGTATATACCAATCTCCTTGCCAACAAACTGCCCTCACCAACCTCACCAGTATCCTCCTTACCCAACTCTGGCTTCAACACCCTGCATGGGCCACCTCATCCTGCCTGGGATGGTCTCTGTTAAGGAAGCCCCTATCACCTTTCTTGGGCTCCAAATCTCTGTGGTGGGCAGTCTTCCCCAGGGTCATCTTCCTCACCTTGTTCCAACAGCAGATATCAGGATCCCTCCCACCTTCAGCTCAGACTCTCTCCTTGCTTTGCCATAGCTCCCACATCTCACCCCTGGTCCTCCTCCCCACACCTTACATGGATGTCTTCCTCAACATGCTAGGCTCTGACATCTTCAGCAGGCCCCACAGTGACAACAAGGCCCTCACCTACTCCATCTCCAACAGCCCCCCTCGGCCATGTGGTTTCCTGCTCCCAGTCCATGCTCTTCAGTGCCCCTCTGCCTACCAGGTATTCTCAACTTGTTGAGTTCCAAGAGAAGCAGAGATAAATGGGAAAATGAAGAAGATGAAAAGGAAAAGAATTAGCTATCAATATTTGTAAGTGGAGGAAATCATATATTGGATTTAATTTCAGGGAGATGCATTTGAAAACAATAACAGGGCTGGTTCTGAAGCCATAAAGCCGGCAATGTCAGTTATGAGCAACTTGCATTACTGGAGTACGTCAGATGATTCTGATATGGGTCTGAAATATGACCGTGACAGCAGAATTTTTTTTTGTTGAGGAAGATTGGCCCTGAGGTAACATCTGTTGCCCATCATCCTCTTTTTGCTTGAGCAAGATTGTCTGTGAGCTAACATCTGTGCCAATCTTCCTCTATTTTGTATGTGGGACGCTGCCACAGCATGGCTTGATGAGTGGTATGTAGGTCCATGCCTGGGATCCAAACTGGCAAACCCTGGGCCTCTGAAGTGGGGGGCACAAACTTAACCACTATACCAATGGGCCAGCCCCAACACCAGAATATTTAAAAAGGAAAAAAGAAACATTTTTGAGGCTGAAAGAAATTGATAATTAATTAGGTAATCTGAAGGTAAGGGAAATGAAGGGGTTATACTAACAGTTAGTTTTAGCTCCCGTTCAGAAATTGGCAAAAGGTGATATTCAATCATTTTGGGATCTTCTTTATCTATATAATCCTTTCTTTCCCCCTTCTCCAAAGCTTAGACAGTCTGGCCTCTAACCTTCCTAACAGTATTCTTTTAGATCTGTGCTCTTTTTTCAGACTGACACTTATCATATGTACCTCTTAAATTTTACTATGTCCTTTAAATTTCTTGCTATAGAACTGTCCAATCAGTAAATATTCCTAGATATCTATCTCCTCAAATGATGTAATCTTATAAAACTACCCAAATCTTTCATTTTGTTCTTAAGGACCTTATTTTTTTGTCATATTTTTTCCTTCAATATCATAGTAAATGATAAAATATGTATAGTAACGATCTTGACAAAGTACCTGTCTCCCTGACTTTAGTACTATCAGAAATATGAATCAACTGTAGATCAAAATATCAATAGAAAGCAGGGAAAGTAACAGGGCTAAAGAGTTATTTAAATTGCAGCAGAGTCGGCAACCATGAACTTGAATTTTATTCACGCTACTAAGCTAAGCATTTCTCTACAGGAAAATGGTTTCTATCCAATTAAAAAATGTCTGGAGTGAACATCAAAGAGTGAAATAGGAAAAAAAAGAATAGACCTTGTTTTGTAATCAAAGTTTTGAAACATGCAAGGGAAGGCAACCTTGTTTAATTTCTGGAAGTTGAAGTCTATATCACCAATTTCTTTTTCATTTCTTGTTCCTGTTCCAATACCCATAAGTTATTATCAGCAGAGGCACAGCCAAAACCTCTCAGTCATGAATGACTCTCTCTCACTGGAAGCAATAAGACACACTCAATTTCTTCCCCAGTGATGGTTCCTTAAAAGAAAATCAGTTAATACATTTTGGACGGGGAATCTATAGAATCTAGAGAAAGCCTGGGAAAAAGAAATTTAGTATGTGGGACTTCTTGGGATGTAACTTGGCCTGAAATGTCAAAAGACATCTTTTCATATTGCTTCATCATGCCTTGTTTTTTTTTTTTTTTTTTTTGTGAGGAAGATCAGCCTGACCTAACATCCATGCCAATTCTCCTCTGTTTTGCTGGGGAAGAGTGGCCCTGGGCTAACATCTGTGCCTATCTTCCTCTGCTTTACATGGGATGCCACCACGGCATGGCCTGACAAGCAGTGCGTCTGTGTGCGCCCAGGATCCGAACCCGGGCCACCAGCAGCAGAGCACACGCACTTAACTGCTACACCACGGGGCCGGCCCCAATCATTCCTTGTTTTGTTTTCAATTTTCTCCTGTTTAGTTTTGATTTCCTTAGCCACATTACCGTACCTGACACATACGAAGTGCTTCTTAAGTGTTTGATAATTAAACAAATTTAGCATTATTTTCACCCTTTCCATAATTGTCACAAAGTCAGTATAAAATTCTGTTAATAATCAAGATAGAAGATTCTAATATGGTGGACCCCTCCTTATGAAATTGTTTATTCTTTAAGAGAACTTACTGAGGGTCTGCTATCTTCAAGGCACTGGGCATAAATTTGGAGAATAAAAGGATTATTAAGGGCTCTATCTTAAAAGAGTATTTAATATCATAGCAGCAATAAGACATGGAAATCAGCCTGTGTAGTAGAATTATGTAAATGTTAGAAATTTCTGTTAAGATGTAGAGAAGGAAGAGAGAAATCAGTACAAGTTAAACTGACATGAAAAGAATCATTACTGAGTGATAATTGCTTTACAATAACTATATGTGCTGATTTGGATTTCTAAAAGAAGAGATCATAGCCTCACATATTCATCTGCTCCACATGTTATTCTTTCTTAGACTTGGTTATGATATGAAACTTTTTCCAGCAACCTTGCTATCGTTAAATAATGATTTCAGTCAACAGTGCTGTGTGATTAGTAGAATAGACGTGGCATAGCAGAAACAGAAATATTAATAAAAAGTATTCAGACTTGGCATTTGACGCCTTCTATTATTTCAATCCATCCTTCTTTTCTAGCTCTATCATCTGTTATTTCTTGTGGCAGCAAGACAACACTATGTGTTCAATACACCATTCACTTTTACTCTTGGACATATGGGAAAATGTCATCTCCCTTACCTCCTGGCGTCTCTTGGTACCATGTGCTAAGTTCTGGTCAATGGAATGCGGTCAGAGATGTTGTACAGTGCACCCAGGCCTGCCCTCTAAACCTTATGAATGATACCCTTTTTATTTTAATCTCTTTGATTGCAGGGCAGCTGAACTCTTTGCAGAGATCCTAGAAGAGGATGTCCTATCAAAATGGAAGGACTCAGCATTCCTGAGTCATCATGTGTAATGCTACCTGCAAAACTATGCTGTGAACAAGAAATAAAGTTTAGTTAGTTAAGCCAGTGAGATGTGGAATTTGCTGCAAAAACTAACAATTACCTTGTGACATTCTATGACATGCGCTACACTCCATTCTGTTAACATGGCATTTCTCATGTATTCCTAGTCTCACATACTCTTGTGACTTTTACTGGGGTTACATTTCCCCACATGTCCACTTCTCAATATTCTGCACATATTGCCCCAAATCAAATATTACCTTCTCATAGATTCTTTCTCCCCCGTCTCCAACTAGATGAAATCTCACACTCCATTGACCTTTTATAATCTTTCTTCTACCACTTATAGTAAAATCTGTCATACACTACCTTTATACACACTCCCCAGATTCTAAATCTGTTTGATGATGTACATTCAGTGTTACATTATTTATTCTGTATTTCCCTAGCATATTATTGCAAATAGGTTTAACTTTTTTTGTGTGTGTGTGTGAGGAAGAGCGGTGCTGAGCTAACATCCATTGCCAATCTTACTCTTTTTGCTGAGGAAGATAAGCCCTCAGCTAACATCTGTGCCCATCTTCCTCTATTTTGTTTATGGGATGTGGCAGCAGTGTGGCTTGATGTGCAGTGTGTAGGTCTGTGCACAGGATCCAAACCTGCAAACCCCAGGCTGCTGAAGCTGAGCCAGAGAACTTAACCACTACACCACTGGGCCTGCCCTCCAAAATACAAATATTTGTGGAATTAGTGCACGATATTGTTTGGCTTAAAAACACGATAAAATGGATAGCCCTAGGGTTTATTTTTTTATAATTTTATTTATTTATTTATTTTTCCCCCAAAGCCCCAGTACATAGTTGTATGTCATAGTTGCACATCCTTCTAGTTGCTGTATGTGGGACACAGCCTCAGCATGGCCGGAGATGTGGTGCGTCGGTGCACGCCTGGGAACCGAACCTGGGCCGCCAACATCAGAGTGCGAGCACTTAACCCATAAGCCACGGGGCCGGCCCAGCCCTAGGGTTTTGATCATATTAAGTAAAGTTAAGTTTTTAGGCTACTGTCTGATTGTATTTCTGGTTGTACAAATTACTTGAATCTTTTCTAAAGCATTTCCTCATAACAAAAAGTGTGAAGCAAGACTAGAGCTAACTGGATGGGCGAAGATAAAAGGAGAGATTTGAAACCCATTATCATAATCAGAGGGCAGCCACCATAAAGTTTATGGGGGAATCTGAAACAGACCTCACAGACACACAAAATGCTAAGACAATATTAAATATCCAAACATTAGCACCAGCGGTGGGTAAAGCTGCAGTCTCCAGCACTGGGAAACTGGAATTGTTAAGTAAATTTTAAAAACAGAGAAAAAGTTCTATTTTTAGACTAAAATTATTGGATATGGTTGTTTTTAGCAAACTCTTCTTTTGAGGTAAATCCTTGGTGCTGCCCTTAGCTTCTTACCATAAAGCAACTTACCTGCCCCCATGGTCCTGATTTCTGTTTGGTGGCCGAGTTTCAACTAGACCCATGCACATTTCTGACCCATGCCTATATGAGCATTTCCCTGTTTAGCATCTTATTCAATAAATTCTCTTGGTAATCTCACTTGATTTTTTCATCATGGATATATTTTGTCCTTGATTAATCCAATTCTATTCTCTATCAAATTCATCTAAGAGAAGTTATTATTTCCTAATTGACCTCTCAACTTAGGAAAAAAATACTTAAATATGTTTGATATATTGGCTTTTTGTAACAGGAGTAATTCAGTCCCTTACAACTAAAGCAATGGCTTGAGGATTCTGCATCCTTCTCTTCTCCCTGACAGACCCAGACACAGAAGGAAGACCAATATCTGAGAGCAGAAAGTGACATGGGACATTAGTGTATTTCTGAATACCTGGATGTATCTCTGCTTCCCACCTGCTATCAGCCACTCACAACTTAGAATGCAAATACAACTGGGTGAGATGGTTCATTCCTTTAAATGCACATTTTTCAACAATGGCAAAATGAAAGAATCTATGCTTGTCAAAAGAATTTCAGGTATCAGTGAGGAGAGAGGTAAAGTGTCTGGGGAAAGAGGAACCCCTCTTCAAACTCCTGCCATTAGAAAACAGGAAGCTACCAGTTTTTCAGACTCTCCATTAATGCATATATTTGTTTCCATAGTATTATTTTCTGTGTTTAAAACCACACACAGTGAGTAGAACCTCATATTAATAGTAAAGGAGATGACAATGAGCATGAGCTTTGTAACAGCATATTTGTATTAATTTTAGGTGCTATGTTTTTACTTTGACTATGGAAAGAAGTCTTTCCATATATATTTCTAAATTTGTATTCTTGCGTTTACAAAATAACTTCAGTGTGTTTCGCTGCCACTACACGAGACATGAAACATCCTTTAAATTATGTGATCTCTAAATAATAACAATGAAGGTTATAACATGAAATATATTTTTTCCATGAAAAGACTAAAATAAGCCACTACAGATTGTGCTAAGGAGAGTTATTTCAAATGCCTTACAATGGCACTAAATTCTATAAACTTTCTCAGCTTACAGAATTCCAAGTATGTTAGATCAAAAAGTCCATTTCTATTTGAGATGAGAAGAGACATAGAAAATCACATTAATCTCTGAATTGTGGGGAAATGTGGAAATCAACACAAGATTCTTTCCTTAGCAAAGAACTCACTGAATACTCTTTTTCTCAGGGTCATGAACATCAAGCATAATTGCAGTCCTAGGATGGATTCTTACCATAGATATTTTACTCCCTTCAATTTCTTAGTGCCAGGATCCCCAAAGTCTTGCTTTGGTTGTGAGAGACCTATGTTATTCCTAGATAGAGTTCTATATCAAGAATAAAATACTAAAGCAATATAGCCTAATGCTTACGAACCCAGATTGTGAAGTAAGATAGATCTGGGATGGAATTGCGACTTGTCCATTTTCTGTATAACCTTGATCAAGTTACTGTGTGACCTTTGCTAAGTTGTTTGATTTCCCTGATTATATGTTCCCAGCCATATGTGAAGAACAATAGTATCTTTCTCTCAAATTACTATCAGAATTAAAACGGTATATCAGAACATTTACCTCTGGCTAGGATGTAGAATTCTGCAGGGGAACAACACTCCCATTAGAAACAACTTGAGAAGCCAGATGAAATACAAAAATCACCCGTGTAAAGTCGTCATAGAACTGTAGAACTAATGAAGACTAGAGGGACCAAAGCTGTAGAGCAAGGGGAACCTCTGAAAGGCAAGCTGAAGGTATAGAGCTGGTTTTCTCTTGGGGGCATTTCCTGATTCTTTACATGGACTAGAGTCTCAGAATCTATATTTCTTTGTACACAATGCCCAATATTTAAAAATCACAAGAAATTCCAAATGTTCCAGTTATTAACTACTGTTTAACAACCACCCTACATCTTAGTGGTTTAAAATCTCTCAAAAATCATTTATTGTGCCCATTAATCTGCAATATGAGCAGAGTGTAATAGAAATAGCTTATTTCTATACCATACGGTGTCAGCTTGGGCAGCTCAGCTTGACCTAGAGGATCTACTTCCAAGATGGCTCTCTCAAATGTATGGTAAATAGTGTTGGCTGTTAGCTAGGAACTCAGAAGTAACAGTTTGTTGGAAGTCTTGATTCTTTACACATGGACTTCTCCATGGGGCTGTTTGGGATTCCATATAACGTGGTTGCTAGTTTAAAAGAGGGTTAGCATAGGTCTAGGAAGCTGAAATATTTATTATGACCCAATCTTGAAAGACTCAGAATGTCCCTTTCACCAACTTCTATTGGTCAAGCAAATCACTAAGCCCAGTCTGAATTCAGGCAGAAGGGAATTGGATTTCAACTCTCAATGGGATAAATAGAAAAACATTTGTGATCATCTTTAACCTACTACATTAGGAAACAAGACCATATGACTGAAAACCAAGAGAAAAACACAACATGGGAATAGACCAACAGATGATACAGATATTGGAGTAGAGACTAGAATGTTAAAATAATTATTATTAATATATTGAAGACAATAAAGGAAAAATAGAAAATAGAACAAAAGATTTGACTTGCCCAAGATAATTTAACTATTAAAAAAAATCAGGTGGAAATCTTAGGTCTTAGAACAATACCAGAAATTAAGAAAGTAATAGACATTTAACAGAACACCACACATACCAGAACACAAAACTGGTGAACAAGAAAACAGGTAATAGAAGATATACACACTAAGTGCACAATAACTAAAATGAACTGAAAGCCACACTTAGGCCCATTTTTATAAAACTGTTGAGAAACAAAGACCAAGATAAAATCTTAAAAAGAGCCAGAGGGAGAAAAATAGTCAGCTTAAAAAGAATTTTTGACTTCTCAACAGAAATTATGGGATACCAGAAGACAATGGATAGGCATCTTTTAGGTAGTGAAAGAAAATAACTTAAAACACAGACTTCTACACCAAAGAAAAATATTCTTCAAAAATGAAGGTGAAATAAAGATGTTTTCAGGCAAATAAAAACTCAGAGACTTCATTACCAGTATACTTGCACTGAAAGAAATACTAGTGGGAGTTATTTAGACTGAAATGTAGACATGAAGGATAAAAAGAAAGGGTTATGAAAACAGCAAATGTACAATAAATAAAGTGAATTTTGAGGACATAAAACAATATTTTTATGTCATATGAAATTTTACATTATGTAAAATTTGCATGACAACTGTAAGCCAAGAAAGAGGAGGGAGTAAATGGAGTTAATGTATTCTAAGCTTCTATTATTATTAGAAAAATGTAAAAAAATATATATTTTTTGTAGCAGAAGATTCACCCTAAGCTAACATCTGTTGCCCATCTTCCTCCTTTTTTCTTCCTTTTTTTCTCTTTTTTTGTGAGTAAGATTAACATCTGTTGCCAATCCTCCTCTTTTTGCTGAGGAAGATTGGCCCTGGGCAAACATCTGTGCCCACCTTCCTCTACTTTATATGGGACATTGCCACAGCATGGCTTGACAAGCAGTGCATCAGTCCATGCCCGGGATCCGAACCTGTGAACCCCGGGCAGCCTAAGCGAAGCACGTGAACTCATTGGCTACGCCACCAGGCTGGCCCCATTTTCTTCCTTTTATCCCCCGCAATGTCCCAGTAGATAGTTGTGTATAGTTGTAAATACTTCTGGTTCTTCTTGTGAGCCACCCCCACAGCACAGCTACCAATAGACAAGTGGTATGGTTCTGGACCGGGAACAGAACCTGGGCCGCCCAAGTGGAGCACATCGAACTTAAACCACTAGGCCATCAGGGCTGGCTCTAAAAATATTTTTTTACAATGTAATATATTAAGGACACATATTATAATCTCTAAATAAGCACTAAAGGATGGTCCAAAAATATATAATAATTAAAGGGAAAATAAAATAATGTTAAAAGTTTCATTAGCCCAAGAAAAGTGATGAAAGGTAAAATGAATGTAAAGCTAGTGCATCAAATTGAAAAAAAATAGTGAGATGATAGATATAAACTCAACAATGTTGGTAATTACATTAAATTAAATGGAATAAATAAATAAAGAGAAAAAGACCAATATTTTCAGACTAGATTAAAAAACATTCAATTATATGTTGCTCAAAGTACACCAACCTTACATATAAAACATGGAAATGTTGAAAGTAAAAGGTTAGAAATAGATATGTGGTGCAAACACTAACCCCAAGAAAGCTCATATATATTTATTGTAATATAAAATCTGGTAGATGTTCAGGTAAAAAGAAAATACTAGAAACGAAGAGGTATATTTCACAATGATAAAGAACTCAACCTACAAGGAATATTTCACTATTCAAAACCATTATTCACCAATAACATTGTTTTAAAACATATTGAACAAAAGTTAGGTGAATGAAATGGAAAAATAGATAAATATAATCAAACAGATCTCCAAATCATGGAAATTTGAATATACCTCTTTTCAAGAGGTAACAGAAAATAGAGAAAAACATCAGAAAGAATAGAGATCTGAAAAATACAACTCAAAGTGTTTACCTAATTGACTTTAATGGAACCTTGCACCCACCAAACAGAGAAATTAATTCTTTTCAGCATATGGAATACTTACTAAAAAGGATTATAGGCTGGGTTGTAAAGCAAACCTCAACAAATGTTAAAAGACGAAAAGTTCAGATTACATTTTCTGACCCTAGTAGAATTGAGCTAGAAATTATTAACAAAAGAAAGAATGAATGAATGAATATAGACAATTCTCAGCTGCTTGGAAATTAGGCAATACACTTGTAAATAACTCGTGGACTAAGAGATAAATTGGAAATAAAATTCAGAAATATTTTGAACTAACGATAAAGAAAAATACATCAGTGCTTAAAGAGGAATTTATCACCTCATATTCATATATTAGAAACAATGATGGGCCCGTCCCGTGGCATAGTGGTTAAGGGCACGCACTCCGCTGCTCTCGGCCCAGGTTCGGATCCCGGGCGCGCACCGAGCCACTGCTTGTCAGGCCATGCTGTGGCGGTGTCCCATATAAAGTGAAGAAAGATGGGCACGGATGTTAGCCAGTCTTCATCAGCAAAAAGAGGAGGATTGGCATGGATGTTAGCTCAGGGCTGATCTTCCTCACAAACACACACACAAAATAGAAACAATGACAGTCTGAAAAACCAATGATATAAGTTTCTATCTCATGAAGCTAGATAAAAGAACAGCAAATCAGCACCAAAGAAAGTAGAACTAAGGAAATATGAGTAGAAATGAATGAAATAGATAATAAATGTATAATAGAGAAAACCAACAAGGCCAAATGGTAGTTGTTGGAAAATACCGAGAAAAATCAATAACTCCCTAGCAAAACTGACCAAAAGGGGTGGGGGGTGGGAATAACAGGTTAGTGATGGCAGGTTACAAAAGGGGAGGGCACATAGAATCAGGAATGAAAAACTGGGCATCACTTCATCAGACAGTAAATAAATAATAAAATAATACCATAAAATACTATATATAAAATAAAATATATATAATAAAAATAAAATAAAACCAATACTGTTTATAATACTATAAACTATTTTATACCAATTAACTTGAAATTTTAGATGAAATTTAGAAATTGTCTTAACAAATACACCTTATCATAGCTGAAACAAGAAGAAATTGCAATTCTGAATACTACAAAAGCAATTAGAGGAATGGAATCTGTGATTTACAAGCTTTCTATGCTAATCTCTAGCCCAGTTGACTTCACCTTTCATTTATTCCCCATTTTTAAAGAGGTAAATCCAAATTTACCCCTGTTCTTCCAGAGAATAGATGTGTCAGTTTGGGTCACATATAGAGCCATTTGGGGGATGATGGTACGCCCTGTGACTGATACATCTAAGAATGATTGGTTTTCAGTTCTTTTAGCTTTTTTCTTGTTGTAAGGAAGGGAGTGATGACTTCCAAGTTTTTTATGTGTCACACCGGAAACTGGAAGTTGCCAGATTTTTTTTTAAATTTTTTTATTGATGTCTTAATAGTTTATAACATTGTGAAATTTTGGTGTACATTATTGTTTGTCAATCTCCTTATACTTGTCTCTCTTCACCCCTTGTGGCCACCCCCCAACTCACTTCCCCCAGTAACCACTATACAGTTTTCTCTGTCTGTGTGTTAGTTTATATTCCACATATGAGTGAAATTGTGTGGTGTTTGTCTTTCTCTCTGGCTTATTTCACTTAACATAATACCCTCCAGGTCCATCCATGTTGTTGCAAATGGGATGATTTTTTTTTTAATTTTTTGTTTATTGCAGTAACATTCATTTATAACATTGTATAAATTTCAGGTGTACATCATTATACTTCTATTTCTGCATAGATTACATCATGTTCACCACCCAAATACTAATTACAAGCCATCACCACACACATGTGCCGAATTACCCCCTTCGCCCTCCTCCCTCCCCCCTTCCCCTCTGGTAACCACCAATCCAATCTCTGTCTCTATGTGTTTGTTTATTGTTGCTATTATCTACTACTTATTGAAGGAAATCATACGGTATTTGACCTTCTCCCTCTGACTTATTTCACTTTGCATAATACCCTCAATGTCCATCCATATTGTCACAAATGGCTGGATTTCATCGTTTCTTATGGCTGAGTAGTATTTCATTGTGTATATATACCACATCTTCTTTATCCATTCGTCCCTTGATGGGCACTTAGGTTGCTTCCAAGTTTTGGCTATTGTGAATAACGCTGCAATGAACACAGTGGTGCATGTATCTTTATGCATTGGTGTTTTCAAGTTCTTTGGATAAATACCCAGAAGTGGAATAGCTGGATCATATGGTAGTTCTATCCTTGATTTTTTGAGGAATCTCCATACTGTTTTCCATAGTGGCTGCACCACCACCAGCAGTGTATGAGAGTTCCCTTCTCTCCACATCCTCTCCAACACATGTTGTTTCCTGTCTTGTTAATTATAGCCATTTTGACGGACGTGAGGTGATATCTCATTGTAGTTTTGATTTGCGTTTCCCTGATAGTTAATGATTTTGAACATCTTTTCATGTGTCTGTTGGCCATCTGTATATCTTCTTTGGAGAAATGTCTGTTCAGCTCTTTTGCCCACTTTTTAATTGGTTTGGTAGTTTTTTTGTTGTTGAGATGCATGAGTTCTTTACATATTTTGGAGATTAAGCCCTTATCAGATGTATGGTTTGCAAATATCTTCTCCCAATTGATAGGTTGTCTTTTCGTTTTGTTGATGGTTTCCTTTGCTGTGCAGAAGCTTTTTAGTTTGATGTAGTCCCATTTGTTTATTTTTTCTATTGTTTCTCTTGCCAGGTCAGACACGGTGCTTGAAAATATGTTGCTAAGACTGATGTAGAAGAGCGTACTGCCTATGTTTTCTTCTAGAAGTTTCATAGTTTCAGGTCTTACATTCAAGTCTTTAATCCATTTGGAGTTAATTTTTGTGTATGGTGTAAGGTAAGGGTCTATTTTCATTTTTTGCATGTGGCTATCCAGTTTTCCCAACACCATTTGTTGAAGAGACTTTCTTTTCCCCATTATATGTTCTTGGCTCCTTTGTCAAAGATTAGCTGTCCATAGACGTGTGGGTTTATTTCTGGGCTTTCGATTCTATTCCATTTATCTGTCTGTCTGTTTTTGTGCCAGTACGATGCTGTTTTGGTTACTATAGCCTTGTAGTGTATTTTTAAATCAGGGAGTGTGATACCTCCAGATTTGTTCTTTTTTCTCAGGATTCCTTTAGCTATTCGGGGTCTTTTGTTGTTCCATATAAATTTTAGGATTCTTTGTTCTATTTCTGTGAAAAGTGTTGTTGGAACTTTGACAGGGATTGCATTGAATCTATAGATTGCTTTAGGAAGTATGGACATCTTAACTATGTTAATTCTTCCAATCCAAGAGCACAGAATAACTTTTCATTTCTTTGTGTCTTCTTCAATTTCTTTCAGCAATGTTTTATAGTTTTCCATGTACAGCTCTTTCACTCCTTTGGTTAAGTTTATTCCTAGGTATTTTATTCTTTTTGTTGCAATTGTAAATGGGATGGTATTCTTAATTTCTCTTCTGCTACTTCGTTGTTAGCGTATAGAAATGCAACTGATTTTTGTATGTTGATTTCGTATCCTGCAAATTTACCATATTCGTTTATTACTTCTAATAGTTTTCTGGTGGATTCTTTAGGATTTTCTATATATAAAATCATGTCATCTGCAAATAGTGACAGTTTCACTTCTTCCTTTCCAATTTGGATCCCTTTTATTTGTTTCTCTTTCCTGATTGCTCTGGCTAGGACTTCCAGTACTATGTTAAATAGGAGTGGTGACATTGGGCATCCTTTTCTGGTTCCTGTTCTTGGAGGGAGAGGTTTGAGATTTTCACCATTGAGGATGATATTAGCTGTGGGTTTGTCATATATGGCCTTCATTATGTTGAGGTACTTTCCTTCTATACCCATTTCATTCAGAGTTTTATCGTAAATGGATGCTGTATCTTGTCAAATGCTTTCTCTGCATCTATTGAGATGATCATGTGATTTTTATTCTTCATTTTATTAATGTGGTGTATTACGTTGATTGATTTGTGAATGTTGAACCATCCCTGCATACCTGGAATAAATCCCACTTGATCATGGTGTATAATCTTTTTAACGTATTGTTGTACGCGATTTGCTAGTATTTTGTTGAGGATTTTCGCATCGATGTTCATCAGTGATATTGGCCTGTAATTTTCTTTTTTTGTGTTGTCCTTGTCTGGTTTTGGTATCAGGGTAATGTCAGCTTCGTAGAATGAGCTAGGGAGCTTCCCCCCCTCCTCAATTTTTTGGAAGAGTATGAGAAGGATAGGTATTAAGTCTTCTTTGAATGTTTGGTAGAATTCACCAGGGAAGCCGTCTGGTCCTGGACTTTTATTTTTGGGGAGGTTTTTGATTACTGTTTCGATCTCCTTATTGGTGATTGGTCTATTCAAATTCTCTACTTCTTCTTGATCCAGTTTTGGAAGGTTGTATGATTCTAAGAATTTATCCATTTCTTCCAGATTGTCGAATTGGTTGGCATATAGCTTTTCATAGTATTGTCTTATAATCTTTCGTATTTCTGAGGTGTTTGTTGTAATTTTTCCCCTTTCAATTCTGATTTTACTTATTTGTGCCTTCTCTCTTTTTTTCTTGGTGAGTCTAGCTAAAGGTTTGTCAATTATGTTTATCTTGTCAAAGAACCAGCTCTTGGTTTTATTAATTTTTTCTATTTATTTTGGTCTCTATTTGATTTATTTCTGCTCTGATTTTTATTATTTCCCTTCTTCTACTGATTTTGGGCTTTGTTTTTTCTTCTTTTTCCAGTTCCTTTAGGTGCATTGTTAGATTGTTTATTTGAGATTTTTCTTGTTTGTTGAGATAGGCCTGTATTGCTATAAACTTCCCTCTTAGAACCGCTTTTGCTGTATCGCAAATGGGGTGATTTTGTCATTTTTTATGGCTGAATGTATTCCATGGTATATATATACCACAACTTCTTTATCCAATCATCAGTCGAGGGATACTTGCTTTGCTTCCACAGCTTGGCTGTAGTGAATAATGCTGCAATGAACATAGAGGTGCATAAGCCTCTTTGGAGTGTTGATTTCAGGTTCGTTGGATAGATTCCCAGTAGTGGGATAGCTGGATCATAGGGTATTTCTATTTTTAATTTTTTGAGGAATCTCCATACCCTTTTCCATAGAGGCTGCATCAGTTTGTATTCCCACCAGCTGTGTATGAGGGTTCCTGTTTCTCCACATCCTCCTCAACATTTGTTGTTTTTTTTGTCTTGGTGATTATAGCCATTCTAATGGGCGTGAGGTGATATCTTAGTGTTGTTTTGATTTGCATTTCCCTGATGATTAGTGATGTTGAACATCTTTTCATGTGCCTATTGGCCATCTGTATATCTTCTTTGGAGAAGTATCTGTTCATTTTCTCTGACCATTTTTTAATCAGGTTGTTTTTTTGTTGTTCACTTGTGTGAGCTCTTTGTGTATTATGGAGGTTAACCCCTTGTTGGATATATGTTTTGCAAATATTTTCTCCCAGCTGGTAGGTTGTCTATGCATTTTGATCCCGGTTTCATTTGCCTTGTAGAAGCTCTTTAATCTGATGAAGTCCCACTTGCTTATTTTTTCTTTCGTTTCCCTAGTCGGAGTAGACATGGCATCCAAAAAGATTCCTTTATGACCAATGGCAAATAGTGTATTGCTTATTTTTTCTTCCAGGAATTTTATAGTTTCAGGTCTCACCTTCAGGTCATTGATCCATTTTGAGTTCATTTTTGTGAATGGTGATAGCAGATGGTCCACTTTCATTCTTTTGCGTGTGGCTATCCAGTTTTCCCTGCACCATTCATTGATGAGACTTTCCTTTCTCCATTGTATATTCTTAGCTTCTTTGTCAAAGATTAGCTGTCCGTATATGTGTGGTTTTATTTCTGGGCTTTCATTTCTGTTCCATTGATCTGTGTGTCTGTTTTTGTACCAGAACAATGCTGTTTTGATTACTATTGCTTTGTAGTATGCCAGTTTTTTTAAAACTATGTAAGTACACACATACGCACAGACATGTAAAATGTATATATAATAAAACAGAGAATCTCTTTTAAGAATTTTAAACCAATACAATTAAACCTAGACATAAGTGAATTTTCACATCTCTTTTATTTTGGACATATGAAGTCAAATTAATGCCATTTTGATAGTAATGTTTACATGGTGAGTATTTTCTCCTAACTCACACTAAATACCTCTCTATGTTCATAAGCAATCAAAGTCTTGTAGAGATAACTATATTTTTTCCCCAGATTGTTAATATGATTTTATGCACTTTGTTCTTCTTAAATACATTATGCTTTTCTCCCTGCATCTAGCTTCTAAGTGCCTTAGCTTACTAAGCTTCCCTTCCACAAAATAAATTTAGATACCCGTCTTGCTAGACCCAGCCTTCTCCAATAACAGTCAGATAGCTTCCTTCTAAGGTCTTCTCTGTCAGTTCTGGAACCCACAGTGTCTAGCAGAAACTCCAACTCCTTCCATTCATACCAAGACCTTTGTGGTTTCTAGAAAGTGTCAAAGGGTTGCCTCTTCCTTCTGATCATAATTCAAAGCTCTGAAAAATGTAACTATTTCTGGCTCCATAGCCCTAGAAAAATGTCTTTCCTTTGAGCATCTCAGACAATTTTGTCTGTTCTGTTGTTTTGCTATTAAAAAATATCTCATGGTGCTATTGTCATTCTACCTTCATACATATTCAGATATTTTTGTGTCATGTAGTTGCAGTGGGGCCACTATTTTAACGTAATTACATTGACAAGCCTCTGATCAAATAAATTAGCACTGTCATTTCAACTAACTGATTTGACAGAAAGTAAATACACATACCAGTGTGGATTTTGACCCAGGTAACCCCATTCCCTTAATATGGGAAGTTATCGATTTGTTTTAGTGTTACTAAGCCTTAAGAAATAGTAAATTTTCCTTGTACCAAGTGATTTTCTTATGTCTGTTCTCTGTAACATATTCTCTGAAACACAAGTGTTTTAAAATTTGCGACAGTAGAAAAAATCATCCGATATTTAACTAGTCTATGGGTTATTATGAGAAATTGTTGGTAAATGAACTTATACTACTCTGACCAAGGGAAACAGTTGAGTCTGGGATGTAAATTTTAGCAGATGAGTCAGTTTTTTGAACAGATGTATAGTTTTCAGATCTTTTTTCAAGAAAAGTCAGAGATATGACATGATTGTCACAAGAGCTATGTTTAACTGCATGTGCTTTATTTACTTCAACCTAAACGCTTCTCACATTGAAAAATTTCAATGATCACAACTTCCACAAAGAAAAACAGACTTTATTTTTACTTAGTGGGAAAAACTAGAACTAGAAAAATATTTTTTTCTTATTATCACCTTAATGTTTATAAATTCAAAATAGAAATAAGGTCAGAATACAGGAAGAATAAAGAGATGGAAAAATACTTTTTAATTTGTCAAGTTTTGTATAGACTTTGAGATCTTCAAAGACAGGGATTATGTTTTATTCATCTTTGGAACCCCCACCCAGTCCAGTTATGACAGATAAAAGTTTCTCAACTTATGTTTGTTAACTTAATCACTGCATTTGTGCTTCTCCTCTGATCTTATCGAGGGCAATCAATGTAGCCCATTTATGTTCTCTTCACACATAGCAGCTAGATGAGCATTTAATGTAAAGGTTTAAACTTATCATGGCCAGGGTTAAACACATCCTCTTTCCTCTATGACCTTTCCCATGTCAGCAGTGTCTTCTGCTTGAGGGGCAGTGAGGATGGGGTTGAAAGTGGAGGCCTCAGGATCAGATTATTAGTGCCGCTGAGTCAACTGATATATGCACAGTCAAAAGTTAGCATAAGGGAAGCTGTCTTATAGGAGAATGCCACTTTGGAACTATGAAGAACCTTGACTCACCAGCCCCTTTGAATCTTTGCTTTAGTTTGCACATAGTCTAGGTGGTTAACGGCCTCTCTCTGGGGGATATGTAGGCTCTGTAGATTTTAGGGCTCCTCCCAGCTGCGATAAGATGATAAGTTTGTTCTTTTGAGTTCCCTAGGAGTGTGATGGCCTCTAGACAGAGATTCTATGCTAATATCCATGACAACTGAAAGATCTGATGTGGCAACTCCCAGTCTGTAACACCAGAGGGTCAACATTCCTAACTCTTTCCCCTATAACCTACTGGCCTATATAACTGCTTCAAGATTCTGTGCTCTCATGAGATGGTTCTTTCCGACATTAGTCAGCCATCTTCCCACTTGCTAGCAAGCTATAGTGAAACTCTTTCTCTCCTACTACCTTGCCTCTTGACTATTGGCATGTCTTACAGTGGGCAGACGACTCCCCTTTGCGGTAACAAGATTGCCTGGGATCAAGTCCCAGCTCTATTATTTACTGTCTATGTGACCTTGGGTACATTGCTTACTATTTCTGTGCCTTTATTTAATCATCTGTAAAACTAAAATTATAATAGTATTGCCTTTCTTGTGTGGTTGTTGTAAAAATAATAAATTTTTTTGTGTAAGTCATTTAGCACTCTTTCTGGCACATAAAAATACTCAATAAGAATTAAATGTTATAAATTCTCATTATGTTAAACTGATCACAAGTCTCCTGGTTAGCCAAGAATCAAATGTTAGTCATTTGGTTAACATTTAAAAATTGATAAATCAACAGGGCCAGCCTGTGGCCTGGTGGTGAAGTTTGGTGCATTCTGCTTCAGTGGCTCAGGTTTGCAGTTTGGATCCCTGGTGTGGACCTAAACCACTCATCAGCCAAGTTGTAGTGGTGACCCACATACAAAATAGAGGAAGATTGGCACAGATGTTAGCTCAGAGCTAATCTTCCTCAAACAAAAAAAGAGGAGGATTGGCAACAGATGGTAGCTCAGGGCTAATCTTCCTCAGAAAAAAAAAAATTGATAAAATAGCAAGTTATCATTTGAGTGTCAGATTTGGTCAAATTATTTTTCTGCAACTATTAAGATGATTATATTTTAATTAGACTTTTGGAATGGTGAATTATATTAATTGATTTTCAATATTGAGCCAGTATGAATTCCCTACTTAGTCATAGTATATTATCCTTTTTATATTTGGCTTGATTTGCTAACATTTTAAGAAAATCATGACGGAGATTGGTTGGTCTATTGTTTTCTTTGAATGTCTTCATATGATTTTGGTGTCAAGGTGATGCTGCCCTTATAGAATGAGCTGGGAAGTGTTCTTTCCTTTTCAATTTTCATGTAGAGTTAGTACAGAATTGCTATTACTTCTTCCTTTACTGTTTGGTAGAATTCACAGGTGAAGCCATCTAGCCCTGGAGTCCTTCTTGGGGGAAGATTTTAAACTATAAATTCCATTTACTAACGAATATAAGGTTTTCCAGGTTATCTGCTACCTTTTGCATGAGCTTTGGTGGTTTGGTTCTTTCAAGAAATTTGGGGCTGGCCCGGTGGTGGAGTAGTGGTTAAGTGCACATGCTCTGCTGTGGTGGCCCAGGGCTCACAGGCTCGAATCCCAGGAGCGGACCTATGCACCACTTGTCAAGCCATGCTGTGGTGGTGTCCCATATAGAGTACAGGAAGATAGACACAGATGTTAGCCCAGGCCCAGTCTTCCTCAGCAAAAAGACGAGGATTGGCAACAGATGTTAGCTCAAGGCTAATCTTCCTCACACACACACACACACACACACACACACACACAGAAATTTGTCCATTGCCTCTAAGCTGTTGAATTTATTGACAGTAAGGTATTTATTACATTCCCATATTAATTAAAAGGAAAAACATGTTTCCTCTGCTAACAATAATTCTGACACCAAATATGCAGGATTTTTTCCCCACACCAACCAATTTTCCAACTATCTGGACACCAACTGAGTGTCCCATAATTCAACTATGACACTAACTACCCAGAGTTAGTGCAAACCCCACAGATGAAACGCTCAGTCCTACAAGACTGCTCCCAACTTTAGATGCCAGTCGTCAGTCCCAGGCTGTCTCTTGTACTTCTGACCAACTGGTTATAAATTGGGGGTTCCAATAACTCACTCCTCAGGTTTGATAATTTGCTATAAAGGCTCTCAGAACTCGAGGAAACACTTACATTTACCAGTTGATTATAAAGGTTATAATAAAGAATACAGATAAACAGCCAGATGAAGAGATACATAAAGTGAAGCCTGGAGGGGTCTTGAGCTTAGGAGTCTCTGTCTCTGTGAGTCCCTGTTAGAGTGCGCCACCCTCCCAACATATAGATGTGTTCACCAACCCAGATGCTCTCCAAACTCCATAGTTGAGGATTTTTATGGAGGCCTCATCATGTATGCATGATCGATTATTAACTCAATATCCAGCCCCTCTCTCATCCCTAGAGGATGGGGGTGGAGCTGAAAGTTCTAAGCATGCTCTTAATACATCTATCATGAAAGAAATTACAAGTTTACCACAAATTTGAAATTATGATTACAAATTTAGAAGCTCTAGGAGTTTTATACTTTGTGTTTTAATTTAGGTATATGTCCCATTTTTAATTAATTTCTGTGAGAGTCTGTGTCTATATTCATTTTTTTACATGTTGATGTCCAGTTCCAGCAATATTTGTTGAAAAGACTGTTTTTTCTCCTTGGAATTGCCTTTGCTCCTTTGTCCAAGACAAGTTGACTATATTTGTCAATATAGTGTGGGTCTATATCTGGGTTCTCTATTCTGCTCCATTAATATATTTGTCTATTCTTTTGCCATACTGATTACTGTAACGTTATAGTAAGTCTTTTAAGTTAGAAACTGTTGGTCCTCTGACTTTGTTCTTCTCCATCAATAATGTGTTGGCTATTCTGGGACAATTGCATTTCCATATCAACTTGAGAAGCAGTTTGTAGATATCCATAAAATAACTTGCAGAGATTTTTATTTAGATTGTGTTTAATCTAGAGATCAACTGGTGAGGAATTAATATCTTAACAATATTGAGTCTTCCTATCCACAAACGTGGAACATCTGTTCATTTCTTTAGTTCTTCTTTGATTTCTTTCATCAGAGTTTTGTAGTTTTCCTCACATAGATCCTGTACATATCTTGTTAGATTAGAACCTGGGTATATAATTTTTTAGGTGCTAATGTAAATGATGTGTTTCTAATGTTAAATTCCAAATGTCATTGCCGGTATATAGAAAATCAACTGCCTTTTGTATTTTAACTTCATATCCTGCAAACTTCTACCTTGTTTTAATCACTTATTGGTTCTAGTAGTGTTTTTGTTGTTATTATTGATTCCTTGAGATTTTCTACATAGTCATGACATCTACAAAATTTGTTGTATTTCTTCCTTCCCAACCTGTATACCTGTATACCTGTATCCATTATTTTTATGGCATTAGCTAGGAATTCCAGTATGATTTTTAATATGATAAGTGAGAGGGGACATCCTTCCCTTGTCCCTGATATTAGCAGGAAAGCGTCTACTTTCTCATCATTAAGTTTGATGTCAGCTGTAGGCTCTTTGTAGATGTTCTTTATCAGGTTGAGGAAGTTCTCATCTATCTTCATTTTGCTGAGAGGTTCTGTTATGAATGGGTGTTGGGTTATGTCAAATGATTTTTTTTTTTTTTGGCATCTTTTGGTATGATCATGTGGTTTTTCTTCTTGATATGTTGTAATGATGAATTACATTAATTGATTTTTGAATGTTGAACCAGCATTGTGTACCTGGAATAAATTCCACTTGGTCATCGTGCATAATTCGTTTTCTACATTGTTCAATTCAATTTACTAATATTTTGTTGAGGAATTTGCATCTATGTCCATGAGAGATATTGCTCTATAGTTTTCTTTTCTTGTAATGTCTTTATCTGGTTATGGTATGTGGACAATGCTGATCTCATACAATGATTTGGGAAGCTTTTCTTCATCTCTATTTCCTGTAACAGATTGTAAAGAATTAGTATAATTTCTTCCTTACACGTTTCGTGAATTCACCAGTGAGCCTGTCTAAGCCTAGTGCTTTATGTTTTGGAAAGTTATTAATTATTTATTTAATTTCCTTAATAGATAAAGGCGTATACAGATGGACTTTTTCTTCCAATGTGGGTTTTTGTAGACTGTATCTTTTCAAGACATTGGTCCATTTTGTCAAGATTATCAATTTATGGCCACAGAGTTCATAATATTACTTTATTATCCTTTTAATGTCCATGAGGTCAGTAGTGATGGCGCCTGTTTCATCTCTAATATTAGTAATTTGTGTCTTCTCTCTTTTTTCCTTAGTTATCATGGCTAGAAGTATATCAATTTTATTGCTCTTTTTAAAAAACCAGCTTTTAGATTCACTGATTTGTCTGTATTTCTTGTTTTCAATTTCACTGAGTTCTACTTTAATTTTTTAAATTATTTCTTTTCTTCTGCTTACTTTGGATTTAATGTGATGTTCTTTTTCTAGTTTCCTAAGGTGTGAGCTTAGATTATTGATTTTAGATGTTTCTTCTTTTCTATAGGTGTATTCATTGCTGTAAATTTCTCTCTAAGCATTGCTTTTGCAGCATCACACAAATTTGATACAATTTATTTTCATTTCCATTTAGTTCAATATATTTTTAAATTTCTCTTGAGACTTCTTTGACCCATATGTAAATTAGAAGAGTTGTTTAATATCCAAATATTTTGGAATTTCCAGCTATCTTTCTGTTATTGGTTTCTAGCTTAATTCCATTGCAGTCTGAGAACATACTTTTATAATTTCTATTCTCTTACACTTGTTAAGGTATGCTTTATGTTCCAGAATGCAATTTACCTTGGTGAATGCTCCACGTGAGCTTGAGAAGAATGCGTATTCTGCTATTGTTGGATGTAGTGCTCAATAGATGTCCATATATCTAGTTGATTCATGGTGTTGAGTTCAACTATGTCCGTACTGATTTTCTGTCTACTGGTTATATCCATTACTGCTAGATGGCTGTTGAAGTCTCCGAATATAATAGTGGATTCATCTACTTCTCCTTGCAATCCTACCAATTTTTGCCTCTCGTATTTTGATGCTCTCTTGTTAGGCACATACAGATTAAATAGTAAGTTTCTTGGAGAGTTGGTCCCTTTATCACTACGTAATGCCCCTCTTTTTCCTGGTAATGTTCCTTGCTTTGAAGTTGGCTGTGTCTGAAATTATTATGGCTACTCCAGCTCTCTTTTGATCATCGTTAGCATGGTATACCATTCTTTCTCCTTTTATCTTAAATCTATCAGTCTTTTTATTTAAAGTGTACTCTTGTAGACAACGTATAGCTGGGATTTTTTTTAATCCACTCTTATCTCTGGTAATCTCTGTCTTTTATTGGTATATTTAGACTATTCATATTTACAGTGATTATTGATATAGTTGGATTTATTTTACCATATTTATTACTGTTTTCTATTCCTTGCCCTTCTTCTTTGTTTCTTTTCCTTTTTTTGTCTTCCACTCTTTTTCTACCTTCTCTGGTTTTAATAGAGCATTTTATATGCTGTTATTTTATCTCCTCTTTAAGTATAACAATTATACATCTTCAAAAAAAATTTTTAGTGGCTGCCTTAGAGTTTGCAATATACATTTGTAACTAACCTAATTCCACTTTCAAATAACACTATACCATTCTGTTGTTAGTGCAAGTATCTTATAACAGAGTATTCTCATTTCTCCCTTTTGTCTGTCATAACATTGCTGTCATTCATTTCACTTATCTATCAGCTATAATCACTGAATATATTCTTTTTATTATTTTGAACAAATTTTTATCTGTTAGGTCAATACAAATAAGAAAATTAAAGATTTTATTCTACTTTCATTTATTCCTTCTTTAATGCTCTTCTTTTCTTCATGTAGATCTGAGTTTCTGACATACATCATTTCCTTCTCTCTGAAGAACTTCTTTTAATGTTTCTTACAAAGTAAGTCTACTGATGACAAATTTCCTCAATTTTTGTTTGAGAAAGGCTTTATTTCTCCTCGATTTTTGAACAATAATTTTATTAGATACAGAATTCTAGCTTGGTGGTGTTTTTCTTCAACACTAAATATTTCACTCCACTCTCTTGTTTGTATGGTTTCTGAAAAGAAATCCAATGCAGTTCTTATCCTTTCTTTTCTCTAGGTACTGTGTTGTTTTTCCTCTTCTGAATTCTGTCAAGATTTTCTCTTTATTTTTTAACTTCTGCAGTTTAAATATGATATGCCTAAGTGTATTTTTTTGGTATTTATACTAATTGATGTTCTGTGAGCTTCTTGGATTGGCATTTTGATGTTTGCCGTTAATATTAGAAAATCTTCAGCCATTATTCCTTCAAATATTTCTTCTATTCCTTTCCGTCTTTCTTCCCCTCTTGGTATTCCCATTGGACACACATTACACCTTTTGTAATTGTCTCACAGTTCTTGGATACTCTGCTACATATATTTAATTATTTTAAATTTATTGAGGAATAATTGACAAATATATATATTTCAAGTGTACGTCGTGATTGGATATACAAATACATTGTAGAATGATTACAAAGATCAAGATAACGAACACATCTATCACCTCACATAGTTAACATGGCTAACTCTATTATGTGTGTGTGTGAGAAAGAGAATGCTTATGATCTATTCTCAGCAACTTTCAAGTTTACAATACCATATTATTAAATATAGTCACCATGCTGTACATTAGGTCTTCAGAACTTATTTATCTTGTAACTGAAAATTTGTACCCTTTGACTACATCACCCTGTTTCCCTCTGCCCCCAGCCCTGGGCAACCACCACTCTATTCTCCGTTTCTATAAAATTGGGTTGTTTGTTTTTTAGATTCCACACATAAGTGATAGCATACAGTATTTGTCTTTCTCTTTCTGGCTTATTTCACTTAGCATAATGTCCTCCAGATTCATCCATGCTGTCACAAAGGGCAAGATTTCCTTCTTTTTTTATGATTTCCTTCTTGTTCACAACAGTCTATTTAATTCTTTTTGCTCTTTGCATTTCAGTTTTGGAAGTTTCTGTTGATCTCTCTTCAAGTTCACTGCTTCTTTCCTCAGCAGTCCATTGACGTGCCTATCAAAGGCATTCTTCATTTCTATTACAGTGTTGATTCTTCCT
This sequence comes from Ceratotherium simum simum, assembly GCF_057802395.1. Lineage (NCBI taxonomy): Eukaryota > Metazoa > Chordata > Mammalia > Perissodactyla > Rhinocerotidae > Ceratotherium > Ceratotherium simum. The sequence goes on from NC_141931.1 coordinate 23,568,573, forward strand.
CAGTTTCTACCTCTCTGCCTACATTACTTACCTGTTCTTGCATAATGTCAACTTTTTAAATTAGAAGCCTTAGCATACTAATCATAGCTACTTTTAAATCTTTACTGGATAATTCCTAGATCTCTGGCATATCTGAATCTGGTTTCGATGGTGTGTTTTGTCTTCAGCATGCCTTGTAATTTTTGAGGAAAGCTGGACATTATGTCCTGGGTAAAAGGAATCCAGTACTGGCTCAAGTGGTGAGCTTCAGTTCCTGCACTTCTATTCTAGTAAGCTATAATTCTCTGCATTCACCTGTTTCTCAAATTTGGAGGTGGAAGTTTGCCCAGTGACCTCAGTTCTCTAGCGAATCTAAGAAGACTTGCTGATTTTCACCTTGTTTAGCTCTCTCCTTGTTTTGTTGATTGGCGTGGCTTCAAAGATCATTACATGTTGGACCAGAAAACCCCAGTTCAGTTTTGATTGATTTATTTTTCTCTTCATTATGTGTCATATTGTTTTTGCTTCTCTGCATGTTTGTTAACTTTTGAATAGATGACAGACATTGTAGATTTTTCATTATTGGGTTCTGGATAATTTTATATTTAAAAAATATTCTTGGACATTGGTTAGTTACTTGGAAACAGCTTGATATTTTTGATGTTTGCTTTTAAGCTTTATCATATGAATCAGAGAAGATATTAGTCTAAGGCTAATTCTGCCCCACTCCTGAGTCACTACTTTAAGGTAATCTACCTGGTGCCCTGTGTGTTACGTGGTTTTTAAACTCTTGATTGTGGTCCTGTATAAACTCCTTTCTGAAAGTCTACCCTTTTAGATGGTTCTTATCCCATCTTAATAGTTTTCTTGCAAAAATACAATGATCCCTACTTGTCTAAACACTTGAGATTGTTCGTCTGCAGATCTCCAGAGCTTCTTCCGGGGCTGTCTCCTCTCTGTGACTATGCCTTGCAATCTTTAGCTGTGTTGGCCAACCTAAATTCCCAATTTTATGTCTTCAACTCAGGGAGGGTGCTGAGATCTGCTTGGGTTCTCTCTCCCTGTGCTGATTCCTATAAATTCTCATTAGGCTGTAAGCTCACTTCCTTTCTTCCCTTCTCTCAGAAATTGTTAATTCTGATAATTTCCCTAACGTTCCTCTTTAGGGAACTCGACACTTCACCTCTGCCCTCTGAATTTGTCATCTTTTTAATGATTTTTCTTGTCCTATAGTGCTGGCTAGATTTTTCTAGGACGATGTTGAAAAGCATTGGTGATTGCAGGCATCTTTTCATTATCCAGTTTTTAAAGAGAATGTCTCTAATGTTCCACTGTTAAACATGATGTTTGTTGTATATTTTTGGTATTGATCATAACCAATTTAAGTAATTCCCTTTATATTTTGTATTTGCTAAGAAACTTTAAAATATATGAATTGAGTTTTATATACATGTTAATATGATCATATAGTTTTACTCCTTCAGTCTCTTAATATTAAACACTTCCAGTGTCCTTTGATTAACCCTACCTAGTTATGAGATAGTATTACCATTATTAGTTGTGTAATTATTTGTATTATTATTATTTATATAATGCTGGCAAGGATTTCATCATTCTTATCTCTGCATACCCCATCATACCTATGAGAATGCCTTGCAAATAATGGATACCGAAGGAATTTTAATGGATTACATCCATTTGAATTCAAGTTATTTGAAATCTCTGAAGCAGCAGATAAATTTCAAAACAATTTTTCGAGCTCTTCCAATTCCTATTCTCTATCTTACTTAATTACAGTCCAGAGTATCCACCATATGTCATTTAGGAAAAAAAGAATATTTTGAATGAAGGCAGCTAAAGGGAGGGAAAGACTGCTCATGGAATCACTGAAGCATATACAAGATGACATACCAGCTGCTAAGTTTTGGTTCAACAAATGTAATTTTAATGGGTCAGTAGCTTGGGCCTAACTAGAAACTACTGCCACTATGGAAGATTTCATCAGTTTCATTGGTGTTTGTGAATGGGGCTGCATAATGAGGCTTTTAAACACTTAACTTTTATTCAATAATAAGATTTCTCACAAGACATCAAATACACACATACACCATAGGTTTTCAAGAGTAAGTAATTCATTATGGCATAACATCTTATACATAAACTTTGAAAGCCAAAATTTGTCTTGGTTGATCTCTTTCTGCTTTATTTTGCTTTGTTGATTTTGTATCCTAGATGGATTCTTCTTTATTCAATTAGTACCACCTTGTTCTTGAATAATAAAATCTCTCTACATTCTTGACAAATTAATGGAAATATTGGCTGTGGTGGTATGGGAGTTGTGATGGAGGATGAGAGTAGAACAAATCTGCAGGAAATGGAATAGATTGCTAAAGAAATCAGGTCTTTAAATTTTTATGAGACCAAGTCCGTAAGCTTGAGCTGAACTCAAGAAGTCATGGAGAAAATCAGTTGGACTGTAACATATTTAATAAATTAACACATTGTTAAATATTCAAATAAAAACTCTTTTTACAAAGCATGAGTTGGACGGATTATTTACAAAGCGCCATACTGCATAATGGAACTTATTGAAGGCTTACTTCTCGACAAGCTCTGTGCTCAACACTACCTGATTCACTTTCTGATCCCCCAAGTATTGTGATCAGTAGGTAACACTACTTGTATTTTAACAAGAAAGAAAAGGAAAATAGCGAAGTTGAAGTAAATTGCCCATAATCACAAAGATAGAAGGTGACTGAGCAGTGGTTGAAATAAAGATCAGTCTTATTCCCATATTGTCAATGTGTAATCGCTAACACAAATTCTTAAATACGTTCTTAGTGATATATTTTAAAAAACTATATTGGATAGATGTGTTCTTTGGTGTCGAGAAGGCTTGCAGAATTTTCACAGTGGAGATGCATATAATGTTAGCCATTTTTTTAATCATTCCTAGGATTTTGTTTTCCTAGTGCTATGGTTCTTGTCATTTTAAAGCTGTTTTTGCACAATAGTAGCTTAAATCTATGGCTCTTACAAGAACTTTGCCTCCCTTTGTGCTGATTGTGGATGCCCTGTTGGCATTTCCCATTTGTTCTTCAATCTACAAAGGTCAACAGACCGAGATGACTGTTAGAGATCTGAGGCTCATCCTTCATTCTGCAATGAATCATTTTCTATGTGTGATTGTTCACATTTTTATTAAGAGAACTTTATTTTTTTGTGGCTGCATATGATTTTTTTCTCTTTTCATTCCTGTGGAGTTAAAATGCTTTACTGTAAAATCACACACTTCTCCCACTTAATTCTCGTAATTTTTCTCATTGAATCATTCTACTTGCACCCACTTGTCTTCCACATATAATTCAAGCTTTTTAAGCTTACCCTTATTAAGTTAATTTACTTCTATAAAATCTTTTTTTTTTTTCATTTTTCCATGTAGTCTATTACTTTAATGCTTCCTTACTTTTTTATCGCCCACATTTCCATTCATGCCCCTTTCATCGTGTCCTCTGGTCATTCACACAATATCCTTTCATTTCCCATCAGAAAAATCATTAGTGGAGTCCTGATTACCCTAAAACCTAGGAAAACAAGATCTCTTTCTCCATATGTTTTCTTGCTTAGTGTGAGACATTTGGAAAATGTAAAAGCAGTTGCCCAAAAATGTATGTCCTTGTATCTAAACAGACTCAGTTTAACACTGCGTGCGTGTATATGCACATAATGAAGACTTCTCTAGTTTCTCTTCTACCTGTGAATTCTGTCTCTTTAAAAATCTTGTGTCTGTAGCCCAAGGCAATTCAAAAGCTAAGAGGCATTTTATGTAATATAATAATTTCTGTTCATATTAGATTAACTGGTTCTTGTTTGATAAATAGGAGGAAGCCAGATGCAGTGAGTTCTACTAGAGTAAAGGAAAACAGAGACAATTACCTTGGTCTGTGCTATGAGATGCTTTCAGCTTAATAGAAAAGTAAAATAGGACTATGAAAATAAATACAACACTGAGCTATACATAAGTGTCATAAAGAAATGAATAAACTGATTTAGGTGAGGGAAGAATCCAAATAGCAGTGGACATCAGGGAAGGTTATATGTAGGTGGTAACATGTGGGCTGTACCTGAAATGATGGTAAGATTCTGACTGGCAGAGAAAGTAGAGAGTATACGAGCATGATAAACTTACAGAGTCTGGAAAGTATGGGGTATGTTTAGAAATTAGCAACTGCAGCCATATTTAATTGGCATATATGTTGTAGTGTGGGAGGTAAGTTTGAAGGGATAAGACAAAACCACAGGATAAGGGGCCGTGAACGAGGGACCAAATTTTTCCTTTTAACCAGTAAATAATAATAGGCGTGGAGTTTAAAATTGTTTGAAAATCTGAATGAAGATTTATTGTATCTTGTTTCATCTTTTCTCCTTCTGGTGCTTAAAGAAAGGAAGGAAAATTTTAACAAGAATATAGAAAGTGTCAGTAATTTTTAACTGAGAGGGAAATTGGAAGCCAACTTTGTTGACATATACAGCTGAGCGACTGGAGTAACGGACGCATATATGGATTATGTGCCTGAGGTAGCCATGGAAAGAAAACATACAGTGGATTTGTAGGAATAAAAGAGAATCTTTCTTCTCAGCTGAGTTTTGGATCTCTTGTGTACTGCCAGAATTTAGAACAGAAAGTAGCTAGAAAAGAACCTGAAATTACACATATATATATTAGCATAATATTATTATGCATTCAAATGTGTTTATGATTTATCATTTGGGATTGCTCAAATTATGCACCACTGTGACTTTGTCACCACCTGGTGACAGGTTTCTAAAATTTTAAATTTGTTTACTAAGCATTTATTTAAAAAACTTTGTGTAAACTGCATTGCGTATGTGACAATGGAATCTGAAATCGGTGGACCAGCCATTTCTGTCACCAAAGGAACATGAAGGAAGAAGGAGCATAATTTAATGTGACATCCTTTCTTCATTCTCTGATTCCGTTTTCCATTGTTAAATTTCTCTTTTATTGTTAAAAATTTGCAAGGCAGAAATCGGGGTTACAATGAAGCAGGAGGTATTATTTCTTCTTGTAAGTAATTAATAATCAGTTTGTAAAGATAGGGTCTATACACAAAGGATACAATAATGCAGAACAGAGTGACACTGAAAACAATTGATTTGTGTTGAAAAGAGGAAGATAATACTCTCACTGGCACAGGTAAGGAAGGATTCACAGAGAGGATGAGACTTGAGTTGGCATTTGAAAGAGGAGGACATAGACAAGTTTAGGGCCATTTCAGGGGATCATGAATGATAAACTCAGGATGGAGAGGTGGATATTTGCAACAGGACAAATGTGAATAACTGAACAAGCTGAGTAAGCCAAGCTGTTTTCCATCATGCAGAGAAAAGAACTCACATGAATAGCCCTCCAATGAATGTAAATTACTATACAGCATATATCTTTTTATTTATTTATTTTTTTGGTGAGGAAGATTCACCCTGAGCTAACATCTGTTGCCAATCTTCCTCTTTTTTTTGCTTGAGGAAGATTCTCCCTGAGCTAATATAGTGCCAATCTTCCTCTATTTTGTATGTGGCTTGCTGCCTTGGCATGGCTGATAAGTAGTAGGTCCGAGCCAGGGATCCAAACCCGGAACGCCAAAATGGAGCACACCGAACTTAAAAACTGTGCCAGGGGGCTTGCCTCTTTTTATATTTGTTTTTATATGTCCTTTAATGTCAAATATATTGTTTTATATTTATTGGCTAATTGAGCAATGTTTGTTAAAATCAAGAAGGAAGGTATTGAGGGAAAGAACAAAGAAGAATAAATGAGATAGATCATATTCTAGAGGGTCTGAAGTAGCAAAATGAAAAATATGAACTCAGGTATCCTTTCCTTCTCAGGGATGAAAAATCTTGCTTTTGGTAATAAAGACAGAGATAAGTGATGATTAGGCCATTATTCAAATTTTTAATAGCTATTAATTAGCACTCATTAGATAATGCCATTTGATGGCTAAAAAGTGACTTGTAATTCTCCACTGTTTATATATTCATTAATATATGTGATTGTGTCAATAATTGTATGCAGAAACATCTTACAAATTCCCCCAATGATTTGACGCCCACATGATTTGACGCCCACTAGAAGAAGGAGGTGGGGAATCTTCATAAAGTGCAGTGGGTTTGCGTGAATACTTTAGGACCAAGGGTAAATAAGTTTCCACTCAAAAATCCTGCAAGTCAGAGTGAAAATAGTTCTCCCGTTCCTCTCTTCTTGAAGTTTCATTTTGTAAGCAGGTATGCTGGGTGAGGCTGGGAATAGCAAAGAAGGACTTTGCATGCATTCTCACAAAAGTTTTGAATCCTCCTTATACGGTTACAAGTATTCAAGTCTTACTTTCATAGTTTACATTTTATTAGAGTAGCACTTATTAAAGAGGACACTCAAGTATAGTTCCTTCATGAGTAGGGCATTTTATTTATCTTGTTTAGGACAAAAAGTTTACTATTATATCTCGGAGGAGTCAGCCCTGTCAGGTAGCCTTAAAGCCCATCTGGGAGGGCTCTACCAGACCTTGCAATGAGAGCTTTGCAGGAAAATCTAACTACATTTGATCCTGCTCACCTCCCCCTTCCTTCTCAGGAGTGGAGATGATGAAGAAGAGAGGAATTTCTTGCATTTTAGAAACACTACATGTGCGCACGTGACATTTTTGAAGAGGAAAGCTACTCTGTTAATCAGTCCCAAGGTTTCCAGAACACCAACCTTCCAATCTAAACACATGAATTTTTTCTGGCATCCTTATTTTCACCATAACAATTGAAAAGTAATTGAAACCATAAAGGGAAGAAAAATCTGTTGTTTTGAATGTAAATCTGCCCTCCACCAGCATGTTCCCACACACCCATTATTTGTACACTGAGGATTAGAAAGCCTTTGTTAAGCTTAATTCTCTGTGCCTCGAACAATTCATTGAGCACAGTTGCTTATTTTAAAGTTCAAAGACCAGTTCAATCCTTATTATTTTAGAATTATTCTTCCACAATGATATAAAGTAGGAAAAGGCGATCTTTCAATGTTCTAAGTTGGGTTCTTAAAGTTATTTTGTGCATTATGCTTCAAATTGGAACAAATCATCTCATAAAATATAATTCTTTCAAAGAAAATAATTAAGAATACTAATACAGTTGTCTACAATTATTATATTTTGGGGGAAAACCAACAAATAATAGACTCCAAAACTAAATAGAAATATGTGGGACATTTTCTTTGGCACTTCCTGCATATCTACCACCTCTACTAAATGTGAAAAATAATCAAGATTTGGTATTAGATACTGGATGTGTGACATTAAAAGTCACCTGGCATGAAGATGTCATTTTTTAGGTATAAATGATCTTTGGGTGAGTCACAGAGTCATTCACCAAGACAGAAGAGTAATACCTTCGAGCGGACAGTAAAAGAGCTAAAGGTAGCTGAGAATCTAGCAGACAGCGGTTGTTGGACACTCTAAATGTGCAGACCCAGTCAAAAGAGAATTTAGGGGATTTCCATTCCTAAGTCTTGACCACTTGATAGACCTGCCCCTCCTAGCAAGAAACATTGTTAATAAAAATGACGCTTGGACTAATAATATAAATGGCACTATCCTTCTAGATTACTATTAATAGAATTTATATCCTAATTTCAACTCATAATTAATGAGAAAAGGGAAAAAAAATGTAACAATGGTTCATGCAGATAAAGAGATCTCTGATCTCTGTTTCCCGTTGAGAATGACACATTGGGTATTCCATGCAGAAAACATGTTATATAAATAAATGTAGAGCTGATGACTTCATTTGCTTTAAAATTGATTATTAATTGTTTACTTACTACTATGGGATAGAAGACTTTCCAGAGAGCTCTGGGTATAACTTTTCAAACTGAGGTTACATTATACAACTTTAGCTTCATATATAAATTTAACACAGTTACAGGAAGCAAAGATAATTGTGGCAGAAATGTGAAAAGCATAAATCGTGCAATATAATGGGAAGAAAATGTATTTTTTTATAAGAGTAATGTATGAAACATAAAACCAGCTTCCATAATTAGGTATTAATTAAAAACTTGAACTGTTAATGATAATATACTCCATTTATTAAGGCTATGTTATCTAATAATCTTAAGTATATTTTTCTTTAACATATAAGAATGAACTGTAACCATTATCAAAAGCATATTTCGCTCTAAAAACAAATTCATCTACAATGTCTGCTTTGTTACAATTATAATGACAATGGTTTAATAAAAATTTCCCCTTCAAACAGTAAATGAATAGAAATGGAATGAGTTGACTGTAATATTAAAACCACATGTATTGAGATGTTTGTTATGATTATGCATAAATCCAACAAGACTAACAAACTCTACTGATCCAGTGTCTTGTCTGACTAACTTCCCAGAGCCCTTCCAATGCATTCATCTGTATCTACATAGCCCTGCCTTTTTTCCCTCCCTCTCTCCCCATCTGCTGACACGCACTTAAAGATTCAGATTTTTCTTAGTTTTTGTAATCAATCTGGCCCTTGACAAAGGGCATATAAAGACTTTAACCTTGCAGTGGGGAATTGTCCACCAAAATTTTCAACTAGGTTCTTGCCAGATTAACTCCAAGTCGATTGTGTTTTGACCTTTATTGAATACTTCTTTGATTCCATTGCAAGTGATAACCATGACCTGGAAGTAAGGTCACCGTTCTTACCTATTTCCCTAGTCTTTTCAAAGTCTGAAATCTGGGCTGGATCTCTACTAAATGACGCCAACCCTCTGATTGTCTTTGCCTGTGCAATGCAAGGACAGTTAATTCTTGCCCATGTTATTAAACTCTGACATAGATGTGTCTCCACCCGTTATCTTCACTCACATTCTTCTCACACCATGCTTTTCCCTTCTCTTTTCTGCTAATACTATTTTTATAGCAATGCATGTTCTGTGAATCTCTGTGGGCCTTTCTTGTCCCTGAAACTCAATCATCCTTAACTTGGCACATCTACCTTTGATCAAACAGCTGTGCTAATGGCTAACATGATCATGAAATATGGCCAGAAACTGAAGACACCACTATGACAGTCTCTGAATTGATTTTTTGACCAATTTGGTTTCAACAGCAATTACAAAGAATAGCCTATGTCATACTATTTAGAACACCAGGATCTTGATATTTAACGTATTCTTAACTTTTCTTTCAGCAACAATATACTTAGCATTAATAATTCCGGTGGCATTTCTAAAAAATGTCAAGAGACATATTGAATCATTACACAGAAGTTGTGTTATAAGTGCACTTTTCCGAATTTCAGATAAAGAAAGTAAAAGATTTTAAATCAGACAGCATTAACATTTTCAATCATTCTAATGTAGTATGTTAATGAAGAAGCTCATTTTCATTATGTGTGTATTAAAACCATACTCCTTTTGTTATATCTATGGATACAACTATAGTATTTATTGATGCTACATTTTTAATAGACTAGAGTTTAACTAAGGCAAAAAGGGGAACAAATTCCATCATCACAGAATAATGATGTACATAATTCTTGGAGCAAGAAAGAATGATGTTTTAGACGAGATGACTGATGAGGCTATCAGGCTATGAGAAGCTAAATATTTAAGAATGATATCAGAGTATTCTTAATAAAGAATATATTTTTGTTTATGACAATGTGATATACTGCATAACCTGATAAAACTCCAATTACAAAGCAAAGAGAAATTCTGAACAAATATGCAAACATGAATTAAGATGTGTATTTAAGCTTCCATGAAATTAAGGGAAATCTTCTGGGGTGAAAAATTGAAAGCAGAGTAGCAAAATGGATCGATAAAGAGGTTTTCATGGGAAGATTCCAGGTCTTGATGACCAAAGAGCTGGAGTTTTTTGCTTTTTTTTTAATTTTTTTAAAATTTTTTGTTTATTGCAGTAACATTGGTTTATAACATTGTAAAAATTTCAGGTGTACATCATTGTACTTCTATTTCTGCATAGATTACATCATGTTCACCACCAAAATACTAATTACAACCCGTCACCAAACACATGTACCGAATTATCCCTTTCGCCCTCCTCCCTCCCCCCTTCCCCTCTGGTAACCGCCAATCCAATCTCTGGAGTTTTAACGGCCATGGGGAACAGAAGATTAGTACTTTGTCCTAGGTGAGGTAGAGTTGACATTTAGATTTCCCTCAAAAAGTCAGGATTTTATGGCTACATCCTCAACAAAAGGGTATACTGGAAAAGCTGTCCACCAGTCCAGCAGATAAAGACAAGAGGGAAATTTGCCTATTGTGTGTCTGCTCTCGTGGTAGGAATAATATGGTCTATCTTCAGAATCTGTGGTCTTAGATCTTCCACCAAAAAGTTTTGGGGCTCCAGTCTCAGCTACCTGCAAGTTATAGGAAACCTTGGGGCTAGAAAGTAACATCAAAAAGTTGTCCCAGCCTGACAATGTTTCTGAATTAATTAGAAAATAAAAACTTTTCGTAAAGGAAACGCATTCAACCAAACCTCAGAATTAGCTAAAATTGACTTCACATAAGAAACAACATGATGATACCCCAAGAATCTCATATATGTAACCATTAGATGAAGATTATAAATGAATATGTTAAATGGCAAAGACATAAGGTATGACAATATGAGAAAAAACAAAGCCACTTATCAAAAGACCAAAATTATTTCAGAAAAGAACAGACACCAAAAAATGAAAATTATAGTCAAGAAAATTAAAACCTCAATGGATAGTTATATAATAGATTTAAAATAGTGAAAAAATAATACACTAGAAAAATAGATCTGATGAAACGATCTAGAATGCATACAGTAACAAAGTTCTAGTGTATAGAGAAAAAACTGTAGAATTTATGAAGGAACAGGACCCCTTCTACTCACCAACACCTGTGGACTGTCCATGGCATCATTGTACATATCTGTAAGCTCAGATGGCCACGGCACTAGAGCTGTTCCGTAAATTTTTTGGTATAAGGTGCCAAGATGGTGAGGTTATTAAATACAAATCTGACAGTGATGTTAGTTCTTGAAATGATGTCTAATCTCAGGGGATATCTACCTAATGTAATTATCAATTATCACTCCAACTTTAATATGTATAGCTGAGATTCTAGACAGACACAGAAATGAGAAGAAAGAATATATGAGAAGAGAAAGACCATTTCTTAGCACTTGGGGTCATTATTTGACCTAGGAGGTGACTTACGAGGCCTCTGTGTCTTGACATCTTGCAGGATGCGTCCACGAATACAGAACTTAGCAAGTGGCCATGTTATTCTGTCTTAGTATTAATACCGTTTCTGTTTTCACCAATAAATAGAGCAAATATGTGTATTGTTATTCATCATAATGACAGTAATGCTGAAGTAGCAAATTTCACATTGGTACTGCAATTTCTTTATTTTAAAAGGAAGAAAATCAACTCATGAAAACAAAAACATTATTCTTTATCTCTTTGGCATAAATTACAAATTCCCCAGAGGTGAAGCCTCATAGACTTATGAGATAAAAAAGGATAAAAGTCAGTTGTTATGTATCTGTGATAAATATGTTCTCCTTTGGCCCAGTTGTTCACTGAGACATACCTTGGTATACATTCCTCTAGTTTAACTTATTCCATTAGAATAGAGAAGACTTTTCCTAAAAATAATGAACAAAGGCTAATATTTTTCTTAGTGCAATCCTGACTTTCATGTCAAAACTTAAAATAGTCTAGTTTCTGCGGAAGGTTTTAATTACAAGGAAACACCCTGACAACCCCCAACCCCCATGGTCTAGCCAAAGCAAGGTCATATGCCTTCAGTATTGTGCACAAGCAGATTGTGCTCTTTTTTCCCCAGATTTATTGAGGTATAACTGACAAATAAAATTGTAAGTTATTTAAAGTGTACAATGTGATGGTTTGATATATGTACACATTGTGAAAGGATTCGCCCCATTGAGTTAATTAACACATTCATCAGCTCACATATTTACTTTTTTTTGTTTTTTGGTGAGAATATTTGAGTTCTACTCTCTTAGTAAATTTATATCATACAGTACAGTATTATCAACTATAGTTACCATGTTATAAGTTAGATCTTCAGACCTTATTCATCTTATAGCTACAAATTTGTACTCTTTTACCAACCTCTCTCCACATCCTCCACACCCAGCCCCTGGCCACCACCATTCTACTCTCTGTTGCTATGAGTTCAAATTACTTATTCATTTAGATTCCACTTAAAAGTGATACCATGTAGTATTTGTCTTTCTCTCTCTGGCTTATTTCACTTAGCATGATGTCCTCTAGGCTTATTCATGTTGTCTAAAATGACAGGATTTCTTTCTCTCTTTTTTTTTTGCTGAGGAAGATTTTCCCTGAGCTAACAACTGTGCCAATCTTCCTCTATTTTATATGTGGGTCACCGCCATAGCACGGCCACTGACGAGGCTACTGAAGCAGAGCATACCAAACGTAACCACTAGGCTATGGGGTTGGCCCTGAGATTTCTTTCTTTTTTGAAAGGTTGAATAATATTCAGTGGTGCACAATCAAAAAATGGGCAAAGGACCCAAATAGACATTTTTATAAAGAAGATATTCAAATGGCCAACAGGTACATGAGAAGTTGCTCAGCATCACTTGTCATCAGGGAAATGCAAATCAAAACCACAATGAGATATCACCTCACACCTGTTAGAATGTATATTTTCAAAAAAACAAGAGATAAATTCTGGTGAGGATGTGGAGAAAAGGGAACACTTGTGCACTGTTGGTGCAAATGTAAATTGGTAGAGTCACTATAGAAACCATTATGGGGGTTCCTCAAGAAATTAAAAATAGAACTATCATATGATCCTGTGATCCCACTTCTGGATACATATCCAAAGGAAATGAAATCACTATCTTAAAGAGATATTTGCACTCTCATGTTCATAGCAGCATTATTCACAATAGTCAAGGTATGGAAACAATCTATGTGTCTATTAACAGATGAATGGTTAAAGAAAACTGTCCATTGTCTTGATAAAACCATTCTATTTCAGGAATTCAGAGAAATGAATCAGTGATATCATGATTTGCCCTGAGCTAACATCTGTTGCCAATCTTCCTCTTTTTTTTTTCTCCTCCCCAAAGCCCCAGTGCATGGTTGTATATTCTAGTTCTAAGTCCTTCTAGTTCTTCTTTGTGAGCCACCACCACAGCATGGCAACTGACAGACGGGTTAAGGTATGGTTCTATGACCAGGAAATGAACTTGGGCCGCTGAAGTGGTGAGAGCATTGAACTTTAACCACTAGGCCATCAGGGCTGGCTCACGTTAGTCTTTTATAAGTTAAATACAGGTATAGGGATATCGAATGTCTTGCTTCGTAAGGTTTCTCCTAATAAATATGATAGGGTAAAAATTACCAACATGAAATGCTATAAGCTTAAGATTTGTCCATCCAAATTGAACTTTTATTTCTCGGTTTATTCTCCTCTCTCACCAGTCATGTTCTGTGGGCTTATGTGCTATAGAATAAAGAAAACTTTCTTCATATATAATAAAGAAAGGGTTTTGGGAGAAGCGACACGTTGGACAGGCCAGGGGAGGAGGAAAGTTAGAAGAGGGAGCTGCAGTATATGAAGAGAGACTTCAAGGTGGTTGTTCTAGGTTAATAGTATCTTCTAGTGTTTGAAAAACATAATTAAAGCGTTTACCAAATTTTATCAAATCTCAGTGGCTGTTATTTAAAAGATATTATGTATCACTAAGAAAAGTAAATGCTGCCCTTTAAACAGATGATACATTATTAATTGATTTTAAGAGATGTATGAGGGTGGGAAAAATATGTGTCTTAGAGTAAATGAAATTCCTTAAGTTAATTGGAAACTGGTTTTGGGTTATCATATTGTTTTCTTTCACAAGAACATCATTTTGAATGTGGGCCACAAGGGAAGTGGCTTCATTCTCCATACTCCATAACCTTCGGGAAATCCATTCTCCTCAGAAGATGCAGAATTGTGATGGGGAGTGGTGAAATGAACTAAAGATCCCCAGGAGGAATTCTCAGAAGAAAAACAAAGACACAAAAAGAGAAATACTCCCTAAGCAGCCACAGTCAGGACTCTGGAAACTGATGGTGGGTGGAGAGTATTTTTGCCTAAGGGCATAGTGCAAAGTGATGAGTGGGAAAGAATCCTCTGAGATTTTGGTGAGTCAGAGGGTCCGCCGGGTAAGGCAGAAGGGGATGAGAGAAATATTGTTAAGGGCTGGTACTTGGAACTCTTAATATCATTCTAGAAAAGACACCGAATTGTGGAATTCCTTTAAATTATTTTGTGTGTGTTTTGGACTGTGCTTTTTAAAATGTGATGTCTGAGTTTCCATTTGGAGACCACATTGCCAAAAAAATGTAACTTATTGCCTCCACCAGAATACATATATATATGTATTTACCTCATATACAAACGTGTATGTGTGTATATATATATATATATAACCTCAGAAATAAGATAAAGTCAAAGAAAAACAAGAAAATCTGGAAATCCAAGATAATTTGTACAGCAATTTAAATCGTTTCCTTTTTTTTAACGCCCCATTTCTGTTTCATCAAATTTCTTACTACAGTTTTTTGTACTACAGCTTTTTGGGAGATGGCCACATGTTTTTTTTTCTTTTTTTTTTTGTACTACAACTATTTTGGGAAATGACCACATTTGCAACACGATCTTATTGGTTTCAGGTTCAGTCATGCTGTCACACCTTGGAGTCAAAGGCAGGACAAGGAACTCATGTTACACAAAGCCACCTGTGATTATACAAATTTCAAATTTCAAGGAGTATGACATCTTCCCCAAAAGAAAAAGAAAACAAAACCACAAAACACCCCAAAAACAAACAAACAAAAATCCAAAATACAACAACAGAATGAAACTTTAGAAATCCCTATGATAAGAAATTTTCATATTTTGAGGTATATAGGGTAGCTACTCTGGTTGAAACTTGATTCAGCCTGAACTAAAGAAGCCTGACTTATGGCCTGTCAAATAGACACTGTAGATCTGCTTTAACAATTAAAGTAAAGAATGCGTTACATTTTATCTCAAAGTAAGAGAATGCGCTCTTTGAAGATAAGAATGCATACTTCCTTTTCTATAACGCCAGTATCAGTACTTCTGAAGATACGTTTCGTTTCCTGGACATCAAGTTTACGTTGACCTGCTAATCTGAAACTAAATATCTCGTTGAAATATTGATAAATATGTATCCTGGGCATGTTTGATGTATGCTCTTTGTTCTAAAAAGGTATAAAACTGTCCTGAAAACGATGCTTCTCCAGAATGCTTTCTTCCTCTGTGGAGACTGCCTTCCTGGGCGAGTAGTCCCCAACTTGGCTCCAGTAAAATTCACCTTATCTCTCTTATCAATAGAATGGTTATTGTTATTGGTGTCAACATTTCAAATTGACATAAACCTCTAAAGCATTTTAATGGACATGTAGCCTGCTTTCAGACTATTTTATTTTGTTGTTGTTGTCGTTTTTCCAAATGTTTCATTTATTTTTAGGCTTCCTGTGCATGGTTGGAGCTGGGCTCCATATAAAGGGTCATAGGGGGTGAGTAGACTGGTAGGGTGGCATGCAAGAGGAGGAATCCTCCCCACAGAAAGAAAAGGCTGAATTTGCACAAGACCAGGGCTTGATTAATGTGGTTCCCAGGATCATGAAGGTCCTGTCCCCAGAAAACTCCCTCAGATAGTTCCTTCCTTCATTTTTCCTTCTCTTCCTTCTCCCCCTCCTCTTCCTCTCCTCCTTCTTAGTGTCAGGTTTTTTGAGATATAAATGATATAGAGTAAAATTCAATATATATATATATATATATTTTTTTTTTTTTTTTGCTGAGGAAGATTCCCCCTGAGCTAACATCTGTTGCCAATCTTCCTCTTTTTTTGCTTTGTATGTGGGTTGCTGCCACAGCATGGCTGACAAGTGGTGTATGTCCATGCACAGCATCCAAACCCAGTGAACCTGGGCCACCAAATTGGAGCACGCCGAACTCAACCACTATGCCATGGGGCTGACCCCAAATTTGATCTTTTAAATGTAAAGTTTTATTAATTTTGATAAACATACAATCATGTAACTACCCCTACAAGCAGAATACTATAGAGCAATTCCCCCCAAAATTCTCCTGTGGCCATTTACAGTCAATCCCTTACCCCAGGCCCAACCCCAGGACATCACTCATCTGTTTTCTGTTCTCTTAGTTTTGTTTTTTCCAGAATGTCATATAAGTGAAATCATATGGTACTTATACAACTTTTTAAATGTAACTTATTTATCTTAACAAGATGCATTTGAGATTTATCCCTGTTATTGAATGTATTGGTTGTTCATTCATTTTTATTGTTGAATGATATTTAATTACATGATATACTACTTACCGTTCATGAACATTTGGGTTGCTTCTATTTTGGGGCAATTATGAATAAGGCCACTTTAAATGGTGACATGCATGTTTTTGAGTTGATGGAAGTTTTTATTTCTCTTGGGAAAATATCTAGTATTGGGATTGCTGGGCCATCAAATGGGTGTATGTTTAACTTTATAAGAAACTCTCAAACTATTTTCCAGAGTGGCGGCACCATTTCACATTCCCACCAGCAGCCTATGAGAATTCCACTTGCTTTGCGTCTTCGCCAGTGCTTGGTATTGTCAGTTTTGTCTTTAAGTCCTGCAGGTAATTATAATAGGTATGCATTGAAAACAGGTTTTTGAAGATTATGTTTTAAGGAAAATCACAGGAAAACAAAATCTTATCAATAAATGTGTTTTCATGAGGCATGTGCTATTGAGTTACTTTATTTTAATATAATTGCAAAAGATTATAAAGGAGGAAGTGGGAATGAGATATGACATATAGGTCATTATTGGATAATATTGGATGAGTGTTTACACAAAAGAAGAAGGGAAAAACTGGAGATTGATTGTATTTCATTAGAGTTATAAGATATCTGTATGTTCCTTTGTGAGCTTGGTTGCACTTTAAAATATCACTGAATTTAAAAATAATAAGAGGAAAGGAGTAATTATTTCTTTTGAAACTTTTACTTGAAATCATTTTCTGAGTTATTAACGTGATAATAATAGTAGTAATAACATATCTAACCTTGGAGAAAATGTTTTTCCAGGAAAAATAGTCATGCTAAAATTGACTAGTACCTACTAGCAAAGGTGCCAAATAAGATAATTTACATTTGCCCTTCTGTTTTGCATCTATTAACTGAATTTAGAGATACCATACATATGCATTTCTCAGGATGGTATTATACTTATGCCAAAATCTTCAGTTTTTAGTAGCATTTATTTTCAGCTGCTTCTTGAGATTATTGGCATGAACTACAATTGTAAATAAGGTGAAAGATTTAATTCCCTATTGGAGCCTGAATATTAGAATAAAATTCCACTTGCATACAACAAAACTTTATTGAATGGCCACAGAATACAAAATATACTCTTAATTCTGGCTAGTCATCTTGCAAATTTTGCAAATATTGTTCCATCTGAAAAAAATCATCTTGCAAATTTTGCAAATATTGTTCTATCTGAAAAAAAAAAAACCCACCCTGGATTAATTAGCATCAAGCATTAGGCTTGTAGGCCACAATTAAAATTTTAAAAATAATAACTTTTAAAGGCAAACTTGGGAATGAGTTAGAGAGAGCAGAAGCAGAAAAAAGAAAGTGAGATAGAAAGCATAGATTACCAGAATTATGTTTTCAAGCCACAGTCAATCATTAGACTAAGAGAAAGTGGGGCAAGCCCAGTAACCTAGTGGTTGTTCGGTGCGTTCTGCTTTTGGCTGCCCCAGTTCGGTTCCTGGGCGTGGACCTACACCACTCGTCGGCTGTCATGCTGTGGCGGTGATCCACATACAATATAGAGGAAGATCAATACAGATGTTAGCTCAGGGGGAATCTTCCTCAAGCAAAAAGAGGAAGATTGGCAATAGATGTTAGCTCAAGGGGATTCTTCCTCAGCAAAAAAAAAAAAAAGGGAGAGAGAAGGAAAGAATGGTTAGGCTCATGGCTTGCAAGCTCTCCAGTCAGAAAGCAAAGAGCTAGAAGAGAAAAGAATGCCTGGAGATCTCAAATCTGACTGTGATGTAGCTGAGTATCCAGGACGAGACACGGAATTTGCAATCGGTTGGATCCAAGTTCAAATTGTGGCTCTATCACTTATCAGCCATATGATGTTGGGCAAGTTGTGAAATTATTCCAACCCTCGAGGTCTTATTTTAGTAATAGAGTAATGCCGGCCTCATAGCATGAATTAGGAAGTATTCCCTCTGCTTCACCTTTTAGAAGAGATTGCAAAGAACTTGTGTAATTTCTTTCTTAAATGTTTGGTAGAATTCATGAGCAGACATCTTGACCTAGTGCTTTTTGTTCTGAGCGGTTATTAATTATCAACTCATTTTCTTTAATAATTATAGGCATATTCAGATTGTCTGTTTCTTCTTGTGTGATTTTTGGCGGATTGTGTCTTTCAAGGAATTGGTCCATTTCATTTAGGTTATGAAATTTGTGGGCATGAAGTTGTTCATAATATTCCTTTTTTATTCTTTTGATGTCCATGGAATCTGTAGTGATGTCCTCTCCTTCATTCATGATATGAGTGATTTGTGTCTTTTTACTTTTTTTCTTAGTTTGCTTGGCTAGATGCTTATTGAGTTTATTGATCTTTTCATAGAACCAGCATTTGGTTTTATTGATTTTCTCTATTGATTTCTGCTCTAATTTTTATTACTTTTCTTCTGCTTACTTTGGATTTAATTTGTTCAGTGTCCTAAGGTGGAAGCTTAGATTATTAACTTTAGATCTTCCTTCTTTTTTTTTTTTTTTTTGTGAGGAAGATTAGCCCTGAGCTAACATCCATTGCCAATCCTCCTTTTTTGCTGAGGAAGATTGGCCCTGGGCTAACATCTGTGCCCATCTTCTTCTACTTTATAAGAGATGCTGCCACAGCATGGCTTGACAAGCGGTGCGTCGGTCTGCACCCAGGATTCGAACACGTGAACCCCGGGCTGCCAAAGCAGAGCACGCAGACTTAACCACTACACCACCAGGCAGACCCCTCTTCTTTTTTGATATACACATTCAAGTCTATGTTATTTCCCTCTAAACACTGCATTTTCTGCATCCCACATATTTTTATGTTTTATTTTCAATTTCATTTAGTTCAAAGTATTTTTTAAATTTCTTTTTGACTCATGTTATTTAAAAGTGTGTTGTTTAATCTCCAAGTATTTTGGGATTTTCAAGCTACCTTGCTGTTATTGATTTCTACTGTAATACCACTGTGGTCTGAAAGCAAACATTGTATAATGTTTATTCTTCTAAATTTGTTAAGTTGTGTTTTATGGTCCCAATTGTGGTCTATCTTGATGAATATTCCATGTGAGCTTGAGAAGAATATGTATTCTGCTGTTGTTGGATGAAGTAGTTGATACTTAACCATTATATTCAGTTGCTTAGAGAATTGTGCTTAGAGTTCTACTATGTCCTTACTGATTATCTGCCTGATGGATCCAACCATTTCTGATAGAGGAGTGTTGAAATCTCCAACTATAATAGTAGATTCATCTATTTCTCCTTGCAGTTCAATCAGTTTTTGCCTCATGTATTTTGATGTCCTGTTTTTAGGTGTATAACATGTTAAGGATTATTATGTTTTCTTAGAGAATTGACCCGTTTATCAATATGTAATTCTCCTCTTTTATCCTTGAGAACTTTCCTTGCTCTCCCGTTTTCTTTGGATTGGTGTTGGCAGTGTATATCTTTCTGCATCCTTTTACTTTTAAACTACATGTTGTTTATGTAGAGTGGGTTTCTTTTAGCCAACATATTGTTGGGTCTTCTCTTTTGATACGCTCTGACAATCTCTGTCTTTTAATTGGTGTATTCAGACCATTGATGTTCAAAGTAATTATTGATATAGTTGGATCAATGTCTGTCATATTTGTAACTATTTTCTATTTTTCACCCTTATTCTTTATTTTTATTTTTGTCTTCCACACTTTTTCTGCCCTTGTGCTTTATTTGAACATTTTATATGATTCCATTTTCTCTATTTTTAAAACTTTTTTAGTGGTTGCCCTAGACTTTGCAATATACATTTATAACTAGTCCAAGTCCACTTTCAAATAACATGATACTGCTTCACAGGTAGTGCAAATACATTATAATTACAAAATGTTCCTAATTCCTCACTCATATCTCTTGTATCATTGCTAACATTCATTTTACATACATTCATACTGAATACATTGTTGCTATTCTTATTTTGAACAAACTGTTATATGTTAGATCAACAATAAGAAAAATAAAAATAGTTAATATTAGTTTTTATTTTACCTCCACTTGTTCCTTCTCCAGTGCTCTTCTTTTCTTTCTATAGTTCCAAGTTTATCTACATCATTTTCCTTCTCTACTGGCAATGAATTTCCTCATTTTTTGTCTGAGCAAGTCTTTATTTTGCCTTCACTTATTTTATATTTTTAATTTTTTTGAGGTATAATTGACATATAACATCATATTAGTTTCAGTTGTAAAAATAATGATTCAACATTTGTATATATTATGAAAGGATCATCACAATAAGTCACTTTTCAAGGACAATCTTGCAGGATACAGAATCTAGCTTGGTGGGGTTTTTTCTTTCAACCTTTAAAATATTTCACACCACTCTCTTCTTGCTTTCATGCTTTCCGAGGAGAAGTCAGATATAATTCTTATCTTTGCTCCTTTACAGATAAGATTTTTTTCCCTCTGGCTTATGTAAGGATTTTTTTCTTTATCTTTGACTTTATGCAGTTTGCAGTTTGAATGCAATATGCTTAGGTGTACTTTCTTTGGAATTTATCCTTCTTGGTGTTCTCTGAGCTTCCTGAATCTGTGGTTTTGTGTCTGACATTAATTTAGGGGAAATTCTCAGTCATTATTGATTTAAATATTTCTTCTGTCCTTTCTCTCTTTCTTCTCCTTCTAGTATCCCCATTATACATATGCTATACCTTTTGTAGTTGTCTTGCAGTTCTTGGATATTCTGTTCCTTTTAATTTTAAAACTTTTTCAAATTCTGTAAATAAAATACTGTATCTGAAATTTGCTCTGTACCTATGATTAACTCTGTGGTGTTCCATCTTAGCATTTTTTTCATATATTTGAAATTTTAGCTTAAAGATTCATTTTAAGTGGAAAAATTTATGTTTTTAATTTTGTCTGTTTCTTATTCACTATTTGTTTTCTTATCTAAAACTTGGGATGTTTCCTCCACCTGATTGCTTGTAGCCCCCAGGGAAAGAATTAGGTTTGGGGATCCTTCTCTGCAATGATACGGGGATATTTACATGCTTATTCTTAGAGTAGATGCTATTTTTTTTTTTACCACTTTCTTGCCATCAGAATTCATATTTGTCTTCTGGCCTACCTGGATCCAGAGATTCCTATGAAGTCATGGACCCATGCAGTGGCAACGTTCCAGCCTTTCTTGTATATTGTTAAGCACCACCTCCACCCTGGCTTTAAGTGTGGGTCTCCATCTTATTAGGCCATCTTTTATGAGCACTCTTAGACTTTATTCCCTGGCAGAAGCCCAGCTCCTAGCTGCCACTGCCTACCTTTCTTATAGCTTTCCGGTTTCTGTAGTCTTTGGATGCACAGAAACGTGTATCTTGCTTATGGGGCTAAAGATATCCTACTCACTATCTCATTTAGATTTTATCTATTATTGTTCTATATTTATATCATTTGGAAGAGACAATACACCAAAGCATACTTTTATTGTGCCATATTTATAAGAAATGTTTCTTGCTGATTCATTAATGTCATGATATTTCATACCTCTAAAAATTTTGTAAGCTGATAAATTGATCTAAACTCTCTTGCCTTGAATTCACGGATTTTCCTCTTTATGGTTACCTCGCTAATAACCATGAGTCTTTCAAAAAGAATCTATTATCGATAAAGAATTATAAATGCCATAGTAGATGGAAACAACTCTCCAATTCCTTTAGAAAATACTCTTTAGGGAAAAAAAAGCCAAAAAAAGAGAGAAAAGAATAAAAGCCCCCAATTTCTAAATATAGCAATTTTGAAGAACCAGCCAGCTTGTTAAAATGGAATCATAGCATTGCTATTCATTTTCCAGACTTGTAACTTTTATTGTCATCGCTCTCATTAAATAGCATACAATTGAGTATTCCTTTGGTATTTGGAATTGTACTAGGTGTTTCAGTATTTAGCTAAGGAATTAATGAACAGTGGAAGCAAATCAGTACATGAGGTTCTTATCTCTCCAACAAATAGCCAAAATACACCCAGGGCAGCTTTTTGGAATTCAGATAGCCCAATAGACTATAAAATATTGTTACCTCCCTCACCTCTGTGGTAATTATTGCAGCCCTATAACAGTGCATTTTGCATTATTGGATTGATCATCTATTGAATAATTAATTCAACAGATGCTTAGTGAGCACCTACTTTGGGACAAGCACTCTACCAGATGGAGACACAAATTATTTCATATCAACATCTCTGATATGTGTCTCTTTGCAATCACTCCTAATATTATGCCTGGCTTATGTTAAGTGCTTAGTGGATGTTTGTTGAAATTAATGCATGAGTGAATCAACAAATGAATAAAATTAAGTCCCTTTAGAGGAGAAAAGCAAAACAATTATAATATGTAGTTTTGTTCTTCTAATACAACATATTAACCCCTTATATTTTTAGCACAAAGTCATCACATGTCCACTGGGAAAAATTAATGGCCGCATGTGGCCCAGCCTGTTTACCAATCACCAAACTCACTTTCTATGTTTCTAGGACTCACAACGCAACTGCATTCCCAAACCTCCCTTATACTTCGGAAGTTCCAACTAAAGCAATGTAAGCTGAAACCATGTAGTGTGCAGAAGTGACCACCCACACAAGATTCAGTTTGCCCTTTTCTTTTTCCAACCAGGTAGAATAGTGAAAAGATGAACATGGGAACCATGTGCTGAAGAAGATTGAGAGCCACAAGACAGAGTGGGAGGGATCTCCAAATCACCCCTTGGAGGAGAACAATTCAAGTAGAAAGGCTCGCATTGGCCTGTGAAGTGCACTAGAAACAGACATTTATCGTGCTAAGCAATTGAGGTGTCAGACTTGATCTTTTACAGCTGTTAGTGATACCTTAATGAATCAACTCTTTTCTCAAGAACACGTTCACATGACAATGTAAGAATTGAACCATATGATCTCTTCTTTATTATAGGTAGATATTATATCACTGCATAGTTTAATAAATAAAGACTAATATTTTTGTATATATTTTTCCTTATTTTCTTATAACATATACCCACTACAGACTGAATTCCCTAGAGAATTCAGAGGAAGGGTGCAAAAAGAGAAGAGAGATTGATAATTTTATCAAGTTACATGTACTAGTCATCTTTTGTTTTATTTTTCTTTTTAAAAAAATAAAACAAAGCATTACTAATAGCCCTGTCATAGGGAAAATTTTGGTATTAGAAAAGTATGTGCCACCAAACCAAATCTGCGGACATTTTAGTCCATCAAACTGCCATTCATCTCTATAAAGTTTGGTCGTTGACTGAAATAAAACTTCAGCAATAGCAAACTGCTTATAGCCATTAAACCTAGTATGGTGTTTCTTGTCTCTTTGCTTTTGCTCATACTATTTCTTCTGTCTGCAATGACCTTGCCTACTTTTTCACTTGGTTACTAAGTCTTCATTTTGCCTCAGGCATCAACTTCTCGAAGACTGACCCTCCAAGATCGAGCTAAGTGACCTCTGTATATTGGAATTATCTTTTTCTGTCCCTTCCACATGTCTGTAGGCACATCAATGGCAGGAACTGTGTCTTGCTCATCGTTCAATTCCTAATACCCAGTATAGTGCTTGTTACATATACTGGGCCTTAGTAAGACGTGTGCATGACCAAAAGAACTGCAGGATGGGAGGGATCACTTTTGACTGGAGAGGGATCAGAAAATGCGAGACTAGGGCAGTATTACATATCACCTGGCTTTTACAAGACGGACTGGCTTTGCACAGTACCGTGGAAAGGCAAAGTATCCCAGACAAAGGAAGATCCATAATTAAGGATGTGGAGGAGCAAGAATAAATATTTAGGGAGACTCCTGAGAAATACGATGTGAATGGAATAGAATGTACATGTATGCCAGCAGGGACAGTTAAGTCTAGAAAGGTAGATCATGAACAAATTACAAATGAATTCCAATTATTTGCCAAGTTAGGCTATTTGACCTTCATTTTATTAGAATTGGAGAAACATTTTAAAAGATTGGAAGAGGAAAGGAGTATTTCTCATTTCATCTAGGAATTATATAGTGAGGGATTGCACTACGGTGTCAGGAATGAGATCGAAAGGTGGGAGTGCATGGGACAGATAATAAAGTGGTTAGGTTGCAGGGCTCAGTGATAGATTTTAGTTTTTGGTGAAGAGAAGACAGTCAATGATGGCACCAAGATTCCAACTCTGGACACTCAGGGAATAATAGCTTTAGTGTATTGGTTGAGAATAGATTCAGCTGCAAGTAACAGGAAACCTAATTTCCAGAAGTTTACACAACTAGCGGATTGCTTCCACACGTTACAAGAAGTCTGAAGTTGAGTGACAGTTGGCATTGACTCAGCATCTTAACAAAGAGAAGACACAGGATCTATGTGATTCTCCTTGCCTGTCCTTCTTAAGTGCAAGCTGGATGCTGAAGTGTTAGGCAACGCATCTACACTGGAGACAAAAAGTAGGGAAGAATGGGATTTCAGGAGGTGCAACTGTCTTATGTCAGAAAAACAAAAACTTGACTAGAAGTATACCTCATCAAGCTTAAGCTGTGTTTCATTGGCTAAAACTGTATTTTTTGGGCATGTTGAGCTACATGGGAGGACTGAGTAACTTCAATCCCAGTAAGTGGCAGTACGGGGGGCGAGTGATCTCATATGAAACAATATGTGACACTAGTCATAACGAATTCGACTGTAAAGACTTTAAGGTCCACCAAGCATTGCCTTTTTCGGGAATTACTTGGCTTCCATTCTTTCCTTCCTAGTATCAATGACTCTCCCTTTATATCCATCTTCAGCCTAAAGTATTTGAATTCACCTGATAACCCAAGAGACTACTATCACCAGTCAATCCTGCTGCCTGTTAAAGAGAAATGCTTACACGTGAAACAGCCTGCCTGTCGTGGTCTCCACAGCTTTGGTCAACTCTTCCTTCTCCAACAAGCAGAAACAAAGACCATTTTGGAACTAGTTTTAAAACATTAAGAAAAAATTGTTACACTCCTGACTTTATGTTTTTGTGAGATATCAATGCATAAGAAAGGCTAAGATTGTATTTTTCTAAGCTAGATTTATTCTGTTCTATTTTGTTCATATGGAAATGATTCAAGAAAGAAAGAAAATGCTTTTCCTTAATTTTTCTCTTGTTTTCTTGTAAACTTTTTTAAGAAATTATTGTTTTAGAGCAATTTTAAGTTTACAACAAAATTGAGAGGGAGGTAGAGAGATTTCTCATATATACCCTGCTCCCACACATGCATAGCCTCCTCCGTTATCAACATCACTTACCAGAATGGCACATTTTTTACCAAGGACTAACCTAGGTTGACACATCGTAACCACCCAAAGTTCATAGTTTACCTTAGGGTTCACTCTTGGCGTTCTATGGGTGTGGATAAATGTATAATAACATATATCTGCCATTATAGTCCCATACAGAGTATTTTCACTGTCCTAAAAATCCTCTGTGCTCTGCCTTTTCTTCTCTCCTTCCCCTACCACAACCCTTGGCAACCACTGGTCTTTTTAATGTCTCTATAGTTTTGCCTTTCCCAGAATGTCATATAGTTGGAATAATATAGTATGCAGCCTTTTCACATTGGCTTCTTTCACTTAGTAATATGCATTTAAGCTTCTTCCAGGTCTTTCTACAGCTTGATAGATCATTTCTTTTTAGTGCTGAATAATATTCCATTGTCTGGATGGACAACAGTTTAGATATCCATTCACTTTCTGAAGGACATCTTGGCTGCTTCCAAGTTTTGGCAATTATAAACAGAACTGCTATAAACATCTAGGTGCAGGTTTTTGTGTAGACATGTTTTCAATTTATTTGGGTAAATACCAAGGAGCACTATTGCTGGATTGTATGGTAAGAGTGTGTTTAGTTTTGTAAGAAACCACCAACCTTGTCTTCCAAAGTGGCTGTACCATTTAGTATTTACATGAGCAGTGAATGAGAGTTTCTGTTGCTCCATATCCTTACCAGCATTTACTGTCATCAGTGTTCCAAATTTTGACAGTTCCAACAGGTTTATAGTGATATCTAATAGTTGTTTTAATTCACATTTTCTTGATGACATATGATGTGGAACATCTTTTTGTATGCTTATTTGCCACCTGTATATTTTCTTTGGTGAAGTGTTTGTTAAGGTCTTTGTTTTTTAATTACGTTGTTTGTTTTCTTGTTGTTGAGTTTTAAGAGTTCTTTGTATATTT
Source organism: Ceratotherium simum simum (assembly GCF_057802395.1). NCBI lineage: Eukaryota > Metazoa > Chordata > Mammalia > Perissodactyla > Rhinocerotidae > Ceratotherium > Ceratotherium simum. The sequence goes on from NC_141931.1 coordinate 23,595,177, forward strand.
TGGATAACGGTCCTTCATTAGATGTGTCTTTTGCAAATATTTTCTCCCAGTCTGCACTTGTTTTCTCATTCTCTAGATAGTGTCTTTCACAAAGCAGATGTTTTTAATTTTAATGAAATCCAGCTAATCCATTATTTCTTTCATGGATGTGTCTTTGGTGTTGTATCTAAAAAGGCATCACCACACCCATGGTCATCTAGTTTTTGCCTATGTTAATTTCTAGGAATTTTATGGTTTTGCATTTCAGATTTATGTCTATGATCCACTTTGAGTTAATTTTTGTGAAAAGTGTAAGATTTTTGTCTAGATTCATTTTTGTTTATGTGGATGTCCAGTTGTTACAGCACCATTTGTTGAAGAGATTGTCTTTGCTCCATTGTATTGCTTTTGCTCCTTTGACTAACATCAGTTGACTGTATTTATGTGGGTCTATTTCTGGGCTCTCTATTCCATTCCATTGATCTATTTGTCTTTTGTTTCACCAATACCACACTGTCTTGATTACTGTAGCTTTATAGTAAGTCTTGAAGTCAGGTAGCATCAGTCTTGCAAATTTGTTCTTCTCGTCAATATTGTTTTGGCTAGTCTGGGTCTTTTGACTCTCCAAATAAACTTTAGAACCAGTTGTTGATATCCATAAAATAACTTGCTGGTATGCTGATGGACATTTCTTATGATTTTTTACAACGATTAAAACTGTGCTGTCTGATACAGTGGCCACTAGCCATGAGTAGCTAATGAGCCTTTGAAATATCGCTGGTCCAAATTGATATATGCTATACATGTAAAATACACACAGGATGTTAAAGACCAAAGGTAAAAAATAATAAAAAATGCATTATTGTTTTTTATACTGGTTATGTATTGAAATGATTATATGTAGTATATGTCGACATAATAAAATATATTATTAAAATTAATTTTCTAATTTCTTTTTTCCTTTTCTTTTAACATTGCTCCTAGAAAATGTAAAATTGCCTATGTGGCTCACCTTCAGTTTATATTGGATAGCAGTGCTTTAGAGAGGCTGCAAATGCAGCTCTCCTCTGCTCTTTTTCTTACCAGCTGATTGATTGGAACATCTAGGATAGTTTACAGAAAAATAACTTTAGTGTAGACCTGGATATCCTGCTAGCATTTCTGACTAATCTATAAGAGTCCTTGGAAATCTCTTAGTCAATTCTGTTTAAATTATATTCATCCCATGAAAACATCTCAAACTTGAATCCTCTCACTTAAGATACTACAGTAGACACTATAGACTATCTAAGTTGCATTCTCATCTCTCTTCTTCCTTGATGCTTTATACCTTGAAGACTACACATTTTAAAAACTCTCTTACTCAGACTTCCCATGTAGCTCAATATGCCCAAAAAATAGAGTTTTAGCCAATGAAACTCAGCTTAAGCTTGATGAGGTATAATTCTGGTAAAGTTTTTGTTTTTCTGACATAAGACAGTTGCACCTCCTGAAATCCCATTCTTCCCTACTTTTTGTCTCCAGTGTAGATGCGTTGCCTAACACTTCAGCATCCAGCTTGCACCTAAGAAGGACAGGCAAGGAGAATCACATAGATCCTGTGTCTTCTCTTTGTTAAGATGCTGAGTCAATGCCAACTGTCACTCAACTTCAGACTTCTTGTAACGTGTGGAAGCAATTCAGTTGTGTAAGCTGCTGGAAATTAGGTTTCTCGTTACTTGCAGCTTAATCTATTCCCAACTGATACACCAAAGCTATTATTCCCTGAGTGTCCAGAGTTGGAATCTTGGTGCCATCATTGACTGTCTTCTCTTCACCAAAAACTAAAATCTGTTACTGAGTCCTGCAACTTATCCACTTTGTCATGTGTCCCATGCACTCCCACCTTTTAGTCTCCTCTTAGGAGGAGAAAGCTGACAAACCTCCCAAATTGTAAAACTTGTATTTATTTTTCCTTTCCTAATTTATTTATTATTTCCTTGCTGCAAAGGATTAGATAGAGCTATGGGAATGAAAGTGGCTGCTCCTCTAAGAGACAGGGCTGTGCCCAGGACCACAACACTAATGCATTCATGGAGCCTTCAGAACACAGTGATTTGGGCACTAAGACAGCAGGCACTGAGGGTGTGTTTGTCTGGGCCTCGGTCTCAGCATTCCCAGAGATAATAGGCATTATTAGCTGATGAGAATAGACTAGTTATGAGAGGAAATCTAGCTAGAAGTCACCAGATATGTCCTCCAGGAATGCCATTGCTCCTTTCTTCTTCTAGGGAAATCTGAGTTTTCCTTCAAAGACCATCCAAAAATATCACTTATTCTGTGAAGCCGTCTCTGATTTCCCCAGGCAAAAGTCTTTACTTCCTCTACTTTCTCTCCTATACCACCATAGTTACAGTAAGCAACTGTTATATCACTTGGATTTTAATAAAATATCTGCTTATATTATTTATTCCTAATTAAATATACAATTCTTAAGAGCATAAACTTCAGAATAGCTTCTTTAGCTATTGTCCTTGGACTGGTGACTATGTTTGACCAGTTGTAGGCACTCAATAAATGTGAATATTGGTATAATTTTCCTACTTCTATTTAACTTCATAGCTTACAGTTAGGAATATCAAATTTTTCACCAGTAAAATGGGGCAAAATTATCTTTCCTACTAACTTTACAGAACTGTGGTAAAAATGGAGTGAAATGTCTATTCATAATAGTCATTATATAAAGTATTAATTTAAAAGTCACTTCTGACCCTAAGAATGACTAACTTAGGTAAAATTTTGCTATATCACATAATAGAAATAGCAAACACCTATATAGTGCTTACCACATGCCAGGCACTGTTGTAAAGTTCATATTTTAACCCACTTAATCCTCACCACAGCTTTTGACTCAGTTTCTATTATTATCATCTCCATTTTGTACTTTAGAAAATGGCAACACAAAGTGTTCAAATCACCTGTCTGACCTAGTAGGTAATAGAGTTGAAACAGGGGCCAACTTGCTTTAACTATACCGTTAGTTGTCTGCTTGCAAAAGTAGTTAGAAAATGTATTAGTAAAACTCACCCTATAGATAACATCTCTGACACTTGGGTCACCATGGTAACAGGTAGAGTGCTTAAGTTTCTCAGGAATTGAGAGTTGACTCCTTGTCCAGTTCAGGCCAATTAAGCCCACCAACTAATCAACTGGGCCTGTGTGGATGACCAATAGGTGACCCTTTGACATCAGGGAGCTGAAAACTCCACCCTCAGATCATGCTAATGCCACCATTTTGTGAACATTCATCCTATGAAGAGCCATGAATCTTGACTACACTTGCGCAGATCATCAATTACCTCACTTCTCCACACCTCCAATCACCTATCCCCACACTTCAGACCACTCTGCCCCTTTATCCTGTAAGTATCCCTAATCCCCATTTTTCAGGGCGGTGGATTTGAGATTTGCTCTCCCACCTCTTTGCTTGGCTGGCTGCCTTGTGAATAAACCCTTTCTCTGATGCAAACTCCTCGTCTTGGTGATTGGCTTTTTGTGCAAAGGGCAAAATAAACCTGGTTTGGTAACAGAGATAGTGTCAAAGCAGGCACCCAGCATTAGACACTGAGCACTAATCCACCACAATATACCATCTTTCCATTAGCCTAACAGGACGGAGAGGAGGTGACAGTGCTTCCCAGCAATAATGCTAAGACAGCTGCCAGCCCTTCATATTATCACCACCGAGTGGTGCTCCAGAGGAACAATCCAATTCTGCTCCCAAATTCAGGAGATGAGGAATGGACTCTACATTTTCGTATGCAGAGGAGCATAAAGGACAATTTAAATAACTATCAGAACAGCACTTAAAAATACATATGAGAGAGAACAGGACTGTCAGAAGCTTCCAGGGTGGGTGTGGCTTTGCCTAAATGCTGTATGAGTCACAAGGAGTAAAACTAGCGGAGGTGTGTCAGGGTCTCCTTGAAGAATCTGTTGTGAGACTGTAGGTGACACCAAGAAGCTTGAGTTTTGTTTGTGTTTCCGCAGCAAGTTGACTAGATTTTTAAATTGTGGTTTGTTTTGTGGAAAAGATGTATAATCATAGAATACTAATGCTGGAAGTGACCTTAGCTTTGAGTTGAACAGCTTCATCATAAAGAATCCATGCTTGGAGGGACAATGTATCTTTTCATGTCCATTTAGGATTTTATTTTTATAATGACAGCATGTGGTAGATATTTACAGTATCTCTGGGCTTCACCATCTTGAAAACTTTGCAACATGCAAATTAACTGCAACAGTACTTTCCTTTATGCATCCTATTTAAATGGCCATTTGATGCATGTTCAGTGAATTTGACAATTTTAATTAAATAATTATAAAGATTGGGAACAGATATAGGGGAAGTACAAGTTCCAGTTGTCAGTGGAGTAAATAGGGAATGGGGTAGGGACAGATACTAGGGAGATTTAGGCTCAGAGTGAATAACTTTTACCCCAGAAATATTGCTATGGTTTTATCTTTATAATTTTTCTTTGGAGATAATGTGGACAAAAATATCCTATGCCATATGTGAGAGACATGTTGTATTTTAGAAATCTCAAGTGATATAGATTTGCCTGTCAAATGAATGATATAAGGACTTCTAATTGGCACAAGTAAGCAGACTTTTTTCTTAAATTTTCTCCTCTGGCTTGAGCACATATGCTCAGAACTAGTCACGTGTGTGTTATGCCTTTCTCTGCCTTAGCAATTTTTGAGACTCTTGAGTTTTCTGCTTGGATGGTGCATAGTTCTCTGTTCCTTATCAACTTGGCAGCCGAACCCAGCTGCCTTCCCCTTAAAGCAAAACCAGAGATGCTGTACTGCCCTCACCCCTCTCCTCATGGAAGCTAATCAGCCAAAGCTGGTCAGGAGCTTCTTACAGTGACATCAGAGGCTTACGTCGTAATCAATGATAAAGCAAAGTAATAAAAATGGAGATGATTTTCTGCCGAGCTAACAAAAGAGAAGGAATTTCTAAAGATGATGGCAAGTCTCCCGTGTGTCAAAACTAAATGAAGCAGTGATCAGAAGGGGATTTCAAAAATCATTGCTTGAGTTCATAACATTGCCTACTTATAAATGAACAAAGACAGTTCCGGAGTGGAAATCTAAAATACTTACCTGGTTTTAGTTAATAGACAATACTTCTCTGAAGGAGGGAAACTGCTAGAAAGTGATCACCTTTATAAATCACAGGGGGGGAAATGAATGTCCAAAAATAGCATTTAGACATGATGGTTTTCAAAATCAAACTAAGTCCCATCTCAGAATCATGAAGAGGTTCCCACCAACATTGCCAAACAGGGAACATAGAGGTCACTTTCGGGAGCTCAAAGAGCAGGAATATTAGTACCATGTGACTTTAGAGATTATTTTATCCAATATTCTGCAGTTCATAGTGTTAAAGTGACTTGCCCAAGGTCATAAATTTAGGTAACGGCAGAAATGGGAGGACTCTCATTTTATGACCTCAGCCCTGGGTCTTTGAACAATACACTTCTGTCTTTTGGTCAAATTGAGAATCCGAACACCAAGATGTAATTGTTACAAACAAATTATCATTTACTTAGTGATATGTGTGTAAGCTATATTTTATGCCATTTTTAGAAGCAGAGTGTGAGAACTATCCTATACAGATACCCCTGGAAATTTTGCCTGGTGTCCCAGAATCACTGGGACTTGACTTTAGGATGTTTTCACATTTTCTGACCCTTTCAGAGACATCAGAAAATATGTTTAATTCCCCAAGGTAAATGGTAAAAAGCCCAGATGTTGACATTTGTAACATTGCCCAGTGAATGGCAAACGCACATACCACAGAGGCATGCAGAGTTCATCATTTCAACAAAAAATTGCCATAAATCAGTATATGCTGAAATGGTGATTTACCCAGTAGGATCCCTACATCACATAAAATGTGTAGTTTGATTGGCCAGAAAGTGGTACCTGCAGAACAATCCACACGCATTGAGAATAGGACTTAGAATTGATGTGGTCTTTTATATTTTCCAAGTCTCTCACACTCATGCAGTATCTAGATTCAGGCTGAACTTGGGAGCCGATGCCCCATGCTGAGCACATGAAAGCCAATAATAACACACACCAGAGTTATGGGAGGCCCTAACCTACCACCTCTCTCCAGGCCTAGGATGGATTCCACAGGGGTCTTTGCCTACTCCTGACTGGGATCTTGATTCATTTACGTATTCCCCCAATACCAATTGAACTCTGATATGTGGCAGTCACTATTCTTGATGCTGGGGATTCGGTGGTGAAAGCAAAACACGTAAGGTCAAAGACAAGCTCTTTGACTTCATTATGCCTACAGTCTAGATGGGAAGGGCAGGTAATAAGCACTTAAACTTCTAAATAAGACCGTTTCAGATAGTGAGAAGGGATACAAAAAAGAAATCTGAGTAATGGGGGAGAGTGTGATTGACAGAGATGGGCAAGGGCAGCCACTTTTCTTTAGGTAGGGTAGCTGCAGAAAGCCAGTTTGAAGAGATGACATTTCAAATGGAACATGTATGATGAGGAGAAGCCAGCCATAGAAAGATCTGGGGAAGAGAGTCCCCAGTGGGGGTCTTAAGAAGAGAAGGAGCTTGGATTGTTCCAGGAAAGGAAGAAGGTGGCTAGTGTGGTTGGTGCAGAGAATGAGGGTGTAATAGACATTGGCTGGTTTTTGGCAGCCCTCTTTCCAACGTTTAGAGAATCCCTCACTTCACACAATCTGGTGAGCAGAATTTGCCTCCTGCTATAGAAACTAAGAACCCCGAGTTTGTTGCTTTTGCAGCTTCTCTAAGTCATTGCCGAATAAGGCGGCAAACAGAAGGCCATGGGCATGTGTCCTAGGTCAGACCAATTGGACACACCTTGAATTTGGAGGTAGAAATGTAAGACCACAAGATCTAGTAGTGGCAGGGGTACCAGCAGAGGTGTCTAAGGTCTAAACTAGGAGAGTCCACAGAGCAAGCTCTGGTATCCTGTGCTCAGGGAAGGCAGCAGATATGTCCCACGAAAATGAATCTGGGCATTACCTTCCTCAAGAGTTCCTCCATTTTTCCCAATTTTCTCTGCCTGGTTCACCAGTGTTTCCAGTAAGTCTATGAACACCCTAACAGCCTTCCAAAACCTTTATTTTCTGCTTGAATCATTCAGAGTTGGTTTGGTTGCTAGCTACTAAAACCATTTTCAGATTGACACAGAAATTGGTTCCGGGAGTGGTTGCACGTAACACACTACCATGGAGGAGAGCTGGAATTGGTTTTCTGGCTTGGTTAGAGCTGAAGGCAATAAAAATAAGCTAGTATTAGGGAATCTGACCTTAGCACTTCATGGAAAGCAGTGGTGAAGAAACTAATGTAATTATCACCTGTGGTCACCTGCAATGCAGTGTCAATGAAGGCAAAGCTTTGGGGAACTGAGTGGACTCTTCCAGGAAGCGATGGCTGAATTCAAGGAACGAGGATATGGGTGGCTGTTTCTAACAAAGTGTTGGTAAGCTAAAGAAAAAGCACTGCTCATCTGAAGTTCCTAGGTCCTCCAAACAAGGTATAGATTGATTGTTTTGTGACTGTGCTAAAAGGAATTTTTTTATGATGGTGTTAAAAGAATCTCTCATTTCTTGCCACATGAATACTGAAATATCATTTTTCTTGCTGCACTAGAAAGGCTGATCTAGTGGGCTCCATGATTATGAGCTCACTGAAGTTTACAGACTCACATGTCCCGTGAGAATTTTAGGACATTTACTAGGAAAGTGTGTGACCTTGAGAATTGGAATGGTATCCTAGGAAAGCTTGAGAAAATTCAGAGTTTCCTGAAGTATTCCTGTCCCCACCCTTGGCATCACCCAAATACCCATTAATTCTCTCTATGGAATAAGCAGCCTCCCTTCTCTTATCTGGAGTGACTTATCTACCTTTTCACAGACTTAGGAATAACCTTATTAATAGGACCCTCAAGGAGAAGCCACCTCTCCTCATGCCCTAGTGGTAACCAACTGTCATTGTTTCAAGACTTGTGATAAGATCCAGACTCCACGGTGCCCTAGGAGGGGTGCAAGATCAAACTTCACCTTGGGAGAAGAGAGCTGAAACATCCCCCAAATTGTAAAACATTTATTTATTTATTTATTTATTTATTTATTTATTTCTGCAAAAACCTGAGGAACATATGTGGAAATAGACTCAAGCAAAGAGGGTAAAGTGTTATTTTGGATCAGGCTGAATTGATCAATATTGATCAATCAATAGCATTGATCAGGGCTTCTTGACTGAGTGTGCTAACTAGAGTAGATAGAGCTGATTCTACATTTTTGCATGGTTACTTGAATTAATCCTGGATGTAATAGTGACTGTTTGTGTTTCTGCAGGGCCTCCAATATACAGCAACAGATTCCCTGTCGAGCTAAAGAGTAATCCTAGAAAGGAAGTGAAAAGAAGTTTTCATATAATGTAGTATATGGCGTAGCTATTCTGGTTAAAACTAATTTGGCTTGAACGAAAGAAGCCTGACTTGTAGCCTATCAAACATACATTGTGCATCTGCTTTAACCATTGAAGTAAAGAATGCATGAAACATTATCTCGAAGTAAAAGAAAGCACACTTTGAAGATAAGAATGCAGGGCCGGCCCCGTGGCTTAGCGGTTAAGTGCGCACGCTCTGCTGCTGGCTGCCCGGGTTCAGATCCCCTGGCGCGCACCGACGCACCGCTTCTCCGGCCATGCTGAGGCCGCGTCCCATATACAGCAACTACAAGGATGTGCAGCTCTGACATACAGCTATCTACTGGGGCTTTGGGGGGGAAATAAATAAATAAAATTATAAAAAAAAGGAAAGAATGCATACTTCCCCTCCTAAGACACCAGTATTGGTAATGCCCATATTAGTGCTCTTGAAGATAAGTTTCCTGGGCATCAGGGTCATGTTGATCTGCTAATTTGTAACTGAATACCTCTTTGAAACTTTGATGAATATGTATCCTGGGCATATTAGATGTATGTTCTTTGTTCTAAAAGGGTGAAAACAGGGCCCGCCCTGTGGCAGGGTGGTTAAGTCTGGAGTGCTCCCCTTTGACAGCCTGGGTTCGTGGGTTTGGATCCTGGCCGTGGACCTACACCACTCATCAGCCATGCTGTGGTGGTGACCCATATACAAAGTGGAGGAAGATGGGCACAGATGTTAGCTCAGAGTTAATCTTCCTCAAGCCAAAAAAAAAAAAAAAGAGGAAGATTGGCCATAGATGTTAGCTGAGGGCTAATCTTCCACACCAAATAAATAAATAAATAAATAAAAATGTAAAAAACTGTACTGAAAACCAGGCTTCTCCAGAATGCTTTCTTTCTTTGTGGAGACTGCCTTCCTGGGTTATAATTCTCAGCTTGGCTCAAGTAAAACTCACCTTATCTCTCCTATCTATAGAATGGTTATTGGTAAAATGTGTTGACAGAAGCAAAGGGTAAAGATAGAGGCAAATATATCACCTATCTAGACAGGTGGCCTACTGGTAGAAATCCCTCAGGAAAACACAGTTTTAGGTCTAGGAGTCAGGTATGCCTGCTAACACTGAACCACCAGTTCATACATAAAATATTTTGCTGAATTTCAATATCTTTAAAACAGAAATTTATTCTGCCTTTTGATTTGTTAATTGTTTTACAACTAAAGAACAAATAAAAATAGTATACTGATTATTACACGGTTATTATGGAAAATAATTTTATTCTGTAGAGGAGGGGGTATAAATAAAAGATCCACTCTGGATACCAAACAGCTATTAGCCCTAAGCATGTCTCCTTAGAGAAAACTAAGGTAGTAAACTGAGGCAGCCTTCTTCCTGAGGTCCTAACAGTAAAGAAAGTGTGGCAAGCCTTTTCTTATGAGGCTCCATTTCTTGGCCAAAGCCTGCAAGACCTGCCCCCTCCCTTATCCTCTTCTTGACTTGGCCCATCTGCCTTTTGGCCCTGGTCTGTGACCGATGCTTTGTAGAGGCCCAAGAGCCTTTTCTTAAATCACTTCTTGTACAGAAATAGGCACTTACTTGGGGAGCCCAAGATGCAGACAGCCACTGAGGTCACAACACCCATGGCTTACTGAAGGCCTTTCACCCAAACTATGGCGGTTTAAAGCCAACTGCAGAGCTGTAAGAAGCAGCCTAGCTCAATGTAAGTTGTACACAGTACTCATCACAGTAGCCGCCACACCCAAAGCACAAGGCCCAGCATCACAGAACCCGGCTCCTCCAAAACTGTGTCCCGTCTGTATTTTGTGAACCCAAATTCAATTCCCTTCAAAAATGTCTTAGTGAAGACAATATGGCAAATACCCAACAGTGGAATAGCTGGATCATATGGTAGTTCTATGGGTATTTATCCAAAGAACTTGAAAACACCAATGTGTAAAGATACACGCACCCCTTGTGTTCATTGCAGCGTTATTCACAATAGCCAAGACTTGGAAGCAACCTAAGTGCCCATCAAGGGACGAATGGATAAAGAAGATGTGGTATATATGCACAATGGAATACTACTCAGCCATAAGACACGATGAAATCCAGCCATTTGTGACAACATGGATGGACATTGAGGGTATAATGCAAAGTGAAATAAGTCAGAGGGAGAAGGTCAAATACCGCATGATCTCACTCCTAAGTAGAAGATAATAACAACAATAAACAAACACATAGGGACAGAGATTGGATTGGTGGTTACCAGAGGGGAACGGGGGTGGGGGGAGGGCAAAAGGGATAATTTGGCACATGTGTGTGGTGATGGGTTGTAATTAGTATTTGGGTGGTGAACATGATGTAATCTATGCAGAAATAGAAGTATAATGATGTACACCTGAAATTTTTACAATGTTATAAACCAATGTTACTGCAATAAACAAAAAATTAAAAAAAAAAAAAGACAATGTGGCAAAAATCTTGGGGCCAGCCCAGTGGCACAGCCTTTAAGTGCATGCGCTCTGCTTCAGTGGCCTGGGCTTCCCAGGTTCGGATCCCGGGCACGCACCGATGCACAGCTTGTCAAGCCATGCTGTGGCGGCATCCCATATAAAGTAGAAGACGACGAGCATGAATATCAGCCCAGAGCCAATCTTCCTCAGCAAAAAAAAAAAGGAGGATTGGCATCGGGTGCTAGCTCAGGGCTGATCTTCCTCACACACACACACACACACACACACAAAAATGCCAGAAATCTTTTGGCATTCGGTAGGAGAAATAATCCAAACATTCACAGAGAAAGGAGTGCTAGAATGGATTTATCATTGCCTATCCGGCCACACACCTGAGTCCAATCTGTGGGCCCTGAAAGGACCTAAAAGATGGATCCATTCCAAAGTCTTGAGAATTATTTGTGGGAAGTGAGGGTAGGGAACCAGCTCCTTGGAGAACTTCCTGACTATATTTGGTAGCTCAGAGTTGATGCTGAGTGAGAGACCTTGCTGGCTAAATGGGCTTCCTGACTTTCAGAGGAGACATCAAGATCCCAGGAGGGTGGACGCCACGTGCTGGCAGCAAACTGGCAGAGGTAGAGGATGGTGGTGACCATGATAGGCAGCACCTGCCCACCTGTGACTGCATGCTCATGGGATCCATAGCATCAGACAGGTGTATAACCCTGCTGAAGTTCTTCTACAAGATTTAGATAACCAGAAAATTCAAGGTCAGCCAAAGAGCAGCCTGGTTTAAGAGACCTCATTGAAGCCTCAACTCGTCACTTAACTCTCCGACTTGAGTCACTTTACAAACACAGAATAAAAGAAGAGCATTTCTGGGTAAGGGCTCTGTGACATCTGTGAGTCACACCCTGGATAACTGGACACGGGAGTGAGGGATTCATCCAGCCGGAGCTTTTGGGGTATCTCTGGGAGTCCAGATTGCTGTGTGATCTACTTACCAAGCTGAGACTCAAGGGAGTCATTTGATAAATAAATGGGCTCAAGTCAACCTCACAGTAGGGTCAGGGGTATCTCAAACCCTTCCCATCTTTATTTCCTGAGTTTCCATGTGTAGAGTTGGAAGGACTACCTTCAACAACGGCTTATTTATCTCTTCAGCAAGGAGTTCTGATAGGAAGAGATGAATAAATACAAAACAGTACCTGTCGCTGAGGGAACTACTGAGGCAGTGTTGTTCCCGAGGCCTTGAGAGAGGCAGGGTGGCTAAAACCATCACAACCCCATTTGACTCTAGTTTGGTTGGTGCATAAGATGAATAGGTTTAGAATGACACAGAATTGTGGTTCATTTAATTGAGTCTTTATTGTAATCCTGGGTGTTTTTATCATTATGATAAATCAAGAAAAGTCCTGGAATTTACTACACATTCCTCATGCCAGTTCAGGTCAGGCTTTGCTGCCAAATGAGTTACTAAACCATGACTTTCAGAGTACTGTTTTGTTTTTCAATTTCATGATTGCAGATAAAAACTGTCTTCCAATTTACCCAGTTATCTGGTTATTTCTTCTCATCCTTATTCAAAGACATTACCTCCTGCCTATGCCTTAAATGCTGTCATTTCCCAGCATTGGATTCTACATCCATTTCTCTTCTGACTCAATGCACTCCCCTTGAGTATTTTCATCCATTCCTCTGGATTCAATCTCTATCCTTCACTCATGAATTCCAAGTTTATGTCTCCTGTCCAAGTATCTCCCATGAGCACTAGTTCCATATACCTAAGGGAATCTAATTTAACTCCACTACAGACAGGTTAACCTCATCATATTCAAAATTAAAACCTGTAATCTTCTACTCCAAACCTTCCTTATCTCAGTAAAAAGCACGCATATTCACACCAGAACGATGCCTTAAGCTGGAATATAGAGAGGTATGGCTACCTGTTCAGGATCAGGAAGCCCGGGGTTCCAGTGTCTGCTTTGCTTCTCAATTTAGGCATGAAATCTTGTGCAAGTCACTCAACATTCTTGGGTCTAAACTGTATCACCTATAAAATGGGATATTTTTAATTGAAAAGCCTAGGTTTCAGACCTGGCTTTACCACTTACTAATTATGTGACTTCGATCATTATGTCATCTGTAAAATGATAATAATGATATAAGGTTTGTAAGATCGTTGGGAGGAAAAAAAACCAAAGAAACAAAGGAGATAAAGATGAATGCATTTTGTAAAATGTACAGCACTATACAAATGCTTGCTTTTATGATTATTATCTCTAAATTCTTTTAAAGCTCTAAAACTCTGGTTCTATGGGTGTGGAAATGAGCCATTTCAGTTATCAATCATGACGAGAATAGCCTCTCTGAATATAACAAAGCAACTGGCTGTGTTATAAAAATCTTGGTGTGGGAAGGTATCTGTTTTCTCTCTTTTATTTTTTATTTAAAAATGTATTTATTGAAAAAAGTTTTTAAATAGGAATTGTATGTATTTAAGGAGTACAACATAATGTTTTACCACGTATACAGAATAAAAAGATTACTACAGTCAAGCTAATTAACATGTTCATTTCCTCACATATTTACCATTTTGTGTCTGTGTGGTGAGAACACTCAAAACCTACTCTTTTAGCAAATTTCCAGTATAGAATACAGTATTATCAACTATAGTCATCATGCTGTACATTAGCTCTCAAGGCTTATTCATCCTAAATAAATGTCGCATCTGTTCTAAATGAAAAACTTCATGAAGAAGTCATGGATCGTTATTTATAACTCAGAGTCGATGGCCACTCAGGTGGAAAGAAAAGAATCCTTAGGTCTCCACCTTTTCAGCCCACAGTGAAGTTCTCTTTGGACCTAGCGTAATTCAGCACCAGCTCCCTGGGAAATGATCAGAGGCGATTTTGAAAGTCAAATGTGCAAGCAGAGAGCTTCCTGGGCAGGGTAACCCCCTCCATCTACCTCCTTCCTCCTCTTGAAAGCTTTCAGAGTGCAGCAATTCCTTTTTTTTTTTATTTCCTTAAAGTCTTTCTTTTCATCTGTGGCACGTCTAACTCTTGTCTCATTATAATTTCACTTATTTCTATAAAAGAAACCTGACAGCTACAGAACATTTGAGGGAAGAGTGGAAGGAGGGTGGGCGTGTGGGGGAGTGCAGATGCAAAGAGAGAGAGAGGAAAAAAAGGACGTGCCCATGGCTGGGAGTCTTCAGAGCACTCCTGTGGGTGACGCTCGCTCAGCCATATGGCAGCACAGTCCCTTAGCATTATTTTCAGAAGGCAGCTAGAGCATTCATAGAAAATGAGATGAAATCATAGCAGCTTAAATAGCAAAGAAGTAGCCCAATTTCCCCCTAAGTCAACTAGATACATAGTTCTTTTACAAGAATTCTTAACAGTGATGCCGGGCATCCATATCTCCATCTGTGTTTGCTGCAACCCATGGTGTATGTTCTTGTTAGAGGCAGCAAGTTCTTACTAATTCATACATTCCTTTCTTTCTTACCTCATTTCAAAAAGTGAATTGAGGGTGTTATGGACTACAAGTCTGGGTCTCCCCTCCACCCTCAAGTTTATATGTTGAAATCCTAACTCCCAATGTGATATTAGGAGGTGGGGTCTTTGGGAGTAATTGGGTCAGAAAGGTGATGCCCCCATGAATGGGACTAGTGCCCTTATAAGAGGAGGCCAGAGAATTAGCTCACTCTTTTTCCAGTGTGAGGATACTATGAGAAGTCAGCAGTCTGCGACCAGAAGAAGGCTCTCACCAGAACCCCACCATGCTTGTCCCTTGATCTCACACTTCCAGCCTCCAGAACTGGAAGAAATAAATTTTTGTTGTTTATAAGCCACTCAGGCTGTGGTACATTGTTATAGCAGCCTGAACTAAGACAGAGGGATACACATGTCTACTGCTTTTTACATAACCTGTCCTCTCTAATGAAGAGTTTCTAGTAGCTTCTGGCTACCTTCTGCAAACCATCTGAGAAAACTGTCTTCTTATGGAAATAGAGAACGGAGAACAAGAAAAAAGACTTTCATTCCTGATAATATATCCCAATGGTCCTACAAGCTTGTAGTCTTCATATTCTCTATGATCCCACCCACCATTTAGAGTCTAGTACAGGATTGATTGTATATAAATCTTTTTGCAGGGTTAGTGGATTATAACTTAAACCCTATATTGTTTTGATCACCATAATTGACATGAAATATGAAACATAATTTCAAAATAAACTCACTGATCTATCAAATATTTGAGGAAATGGATTAAAAGTATAATCTAGATGATTTTCCTTGTGTTACTCTTATTAATGCAACAAAATACAAGTTTTCCTTGTATGTAGAAGTAAAATAGAAGAAGTGTATATTTATGTACATTTGTGAATAAAAGCATTTACCATGACTCATAGTTTCTCTGTAACTTTTACCAGCTTCCGTAAAGTTACCTAAAGAGAAACTCTCTTGAACAAACAATATATTTCCTTTTATGACTTTGATTTCCTTAGAGTTACTGCTGATATTTTTTTGATAAATTTTGGAGTGAGAAGAAGATGGGGTTTGACAGCTACAAACAGGAAGCTGGCAGTGGTTCTCAGGAGATGATACAAATGATAGCTCACCCACCTCCACAAGATTTAATAGGGATCATTTGACCCTTTCATACATTTTTAATTGTTATTCTTTCCAAAAGGAAAAGTCTATGCAGTTTCAGGTTTGTTACATCTGAAATCATTCTCTTTTTTTTTCCCCTAACTTGTCTTTGTGAGTCTTATCTGTACTTTTGTCTCCTCAGTTCTTTTAAGAATCATAATTGGTGTGATTATCGTTGCTATGAGAATAATTAGCCTCGGCTTTTTGACACGCTAAATTGGGAATACAGAATTCTCAAGCAGTGGGGACGGAACAGCTAAACCATTCCACTTTGAAACTGAAAAGCACTCTGCCAATTGAATTCAGGTGCAATAATTCTGAGTCTTCTGCAGTTTTTATTTAATAAGCTAGAAGGAAGAAATAGAGCAGCTCACACTCTCACATGAGAAACTGAAGGGAAATCTCCTTAATGGGTTAATTGCCTGTTATGACCAATAAATAAAAAGAAGTGAGAGATAAGTATATTGAGAAACAGATTTCTCCTCACTGACTTATTCCATTGCCTTGGAAAATGACTGTAATGTTTTAAAAATTCAGACAAGGAAGCTATAATCATGATAGCAGACTTAAACATTTGCATGACTCATTCTCCCTTCTACCATTAGAATGTGCTAATATTTGAATGAAATGAAATTTTTGTTCTGAGTATCGATAAGTTGAGGAAGCTCTGAAATACCTAGAGGGCTATCACATTCATTTACATAATCATAGGGCTATATTTTAGGTTTATTTTGATAATCTAGTGTAGTCAATTTTACTTTTTCCAACATTTAGATAGCTTTTTTATCTGAATCCAAAAATGATCCAGGAACACTGCAAAAATAATCAAACAATGAAGAAAATGTAAAGAGGAAAATAGAATTTATCAGAAATTCTTTCTTCCAGAGATTATCGAAATTTGCACTGTGGTTAATACCTTCCATAAATGAGATCATGCTATAGATGATTTATAAACTGTTTCTGCATCCAATAATGAATGACAGTTAATAGACACTGTAGAGACACTAAAATAACATGTTTAGTCCATCATAACAATATGCCATAATTTATTTGGCCAATTTTCTATTGATGGATACTTATGCTCTCTCTTATGAATAATCTTTGAAAGAACACATTCAGGGCACACTCTTTGGGGAATTTTCTGACTATCCTCTTAAAGTGTGACCATAGACTTTTAGAGCTAGATGTGAGCTTAGAGACGATCTAATCCATCAACAGTTCAAGAGTTTATTTGCTCAAGGTCATAAACTTAATTAGCGACAGAGTCAAAATGCTCTATTTACTGAATGCACAAGATGAGCATAGTGTGCTGACAAGTACCATGGTGAACAAAAATGTACATTTCAAGGCAAGACCTCCACACTTGCCGTTTGGAACATTTAAAGCTGTAGCAAGTAAACTGTGAGCCACATACAAGGTGCTTAATAATTATGTGGTTATTAAATTAGAAAATTCCACTTGATACAGGACTTTTACATCACTGTCCTAACTACTTCTTCTGCTCTTCTCTCATTACGTCCATTCAACTTGCATCCTGCTATTAGCTATCGGTTTAAGAATCAAAGCCCTTTAATTCATGACCTAGTATAATCCTTTTTCTTTGTAGCTACTGCTGAACCTAGACACAAAATTAGCACTCTTTGCTCATACAGTAAAGAGTAAATAAAGAGTTCAGATACAATTCAGTAGAAAATTGGAAGCTGTCATTTTTGTTGAATAGATTATTAGTAAATTAGAACCAATTTGCCTTTAGAGGTTATAAGCATGATGATTTACAAGGTAAAAATGAAAGCAATCTAGGACTTGGCTAATGGCTGTGGGTTTGGTGAGGAAAGGCCAGCTCAAAGAGATAGTATGAGGAACAAACAGAAGGGCTAAAGCATTGGGTATGCTGAGAGTCACCTGGGAATAAGGGAGAAGGAAGAGTTTGAACACTACAGTGATGATTCTGGGGACCTGAATAATAAGAACCCTTTTTTTTTCTTTTACAAGTTATGAAAGCTGAACAGGAGAAATGCTTAGAGTGAAAGTAGATGATTTCATTTTAGATTTGTGGGATTCAATTTCATTCTTTCTCAATAACTCTAATTCAACCTGTTCATTGGGCAAAGGATTCCCTGACGTGGGCCAGTGAAGATAGAATGTCATGAGAGTCTTTGGCAAACATATGTCTGAAATCATGATACTTTCTGCAATGCCAACACTTAATTATCTAGTGACTATCAAAAATAGAGAGAAGTATTTGACATTCAGGTAAATAAACACATATTTAGACTATTGGCTGTTTAACAAATATTATCAATCTATCTGCTTAGTAATTTACCCTAACATTTTACTGATGATATGGTTGTTCACCAATCGGTAGTTTTTTGTGAGGAGTATATGGGCAATTACATAAAATATGTTTAGAACTGTATCTAGCATGCAGTAAGTGTTCAATATATTGTAGCTATTTATAAATTCATTCAACAAATATTTCTTGAGCATCTATGCTGGATCAAGTGAGCACATATGGAAAGTGCCCAATGTATTGTAGATACTTATGAATTTAATGTTCTCCTTAAAAAAAAATCCTTCCTAAGGTCGGCCTGGTGGTGCAGTGGTTAAGTTCACGAGCTCCACTTCTGCAGCCTGGGTTTCGCAGGTTCGGATCCTGGGCTCAGACCGACGCACCGTTTGTCAAGCCCTGCTGTGGCGGCGTCCCATATAAAGTAGAGGAAGTTGGGCACAGATGTTAGCTCAGGGCCAATCATCCTCAGCAAAAACAGGAGGATTGGCAACAGATGTTAGCTCAGGTCTAATCTTCCTCAAAAAAAAAAAAAAAAATCCTTCCTTCCCTTCCCGTCTACCCCTTCCTTCCTTTGACTTGGACGAGACTTTGACTTGAACTCCAAGTAAGAAAACACCGTCCAGCTTCAGAGTCTTTGCATCTTCTTCTCTATCTGCCTGGACAGCTTTTCCCCAGATATGTGCAGATCTTCCCCCTCCCATTCTTCAGATATCTGCTTAATTGTCACTGTCAGGGAAAGGGCTTCTCTAACCACCCCATAAAAACAGCAATGCATTCCTTCCACCACCACCTAGCACTCTGATTCCTTTATTTTGTCTTATATTTTTTGGTTGTCAAAGCATTTTCATCACCTGACATATTCTTATATTTTTACTTATTTCTTTTGTTCATGGCCCCTGCCCCCTTCCCACCTAGAGCGTGGACTTTATCTACTGTAGTCAATGTTGTTTGCCCGTCACCCAACACCCAAAAGTAAGTAGACACTCAATAATTATCTGTTGAATGAATGAATGAAAGAGAAGAAAAAGAATGACAACCATCTCTTAAGTGATGTGGTGTGTCAGGTAGTATGCTACACAATTTGTATGCCTGTTTCATTAATACTCAGAATAACCCTATGATAAAAGCTTTATTAGTGTCACCTTAAAATTTGAAAAAAAGTGACTGTTGTAGCTTCAAAAAGATGGGGAGAATACCCTCTGCCTCTGGTCAGGAGGCAGGAATAAATTTTCACAGGGATTCAGTTCTTTGTAAAAAATCCAAACACTGAGAACTCTGTACAATTTGTCTAGGTTTGATTTCAATGCAAAAGGATCCGTGCCATTGTCCCTTGGGAGGCTTTTGTGCTGGAGCCTACACAGGCTCCCCTAATGTGATTTGGCTTGAATTATGTACTTGTTAGTCAATTGGAACTTTTACATTTCATCTGGTGCTTTGCCATATAAATAACCCTGTCTCTACTCGACACAAGATTATGTACTAGTCTGGCTGCCCTGTTAAATTAAACATTACGAAATCAATGAAGTATCACTAAGGGTACACTGCCTGAATGAAAAAAAAATTCCTAAGGAAAATCTTTCTATGGTTCTTTCTGGGTGGGGGTTGGGATGGGGACTAGATGTTTGGAGCCACCAGATTGCATAGGCTATGTTTTTATTTCTCCCTACACTGTTTTGACATATTGATGAATCACCCCAGAATGGCAAATAGTGGGTCTGACATGAATATCCCAGCTTTCCCTATTACTATAAAAACATCCATTAAAATATGTCAAAAGTAACCAAAGATAGAGAAGTTAAGCAAATGTGGGAGGGAAAAAACAAAAACTCAAAATCTGCTTTACAACTGAAATCAAGACAAATTGTAGATATAATATGTCTATCATTTCTTCTGCAAATTATGAACATTCTGAATTGGAGTCTCTTTGTTCACATAGAAGTTGCTTTTCTAATGCAGAAGTGAGAGAGGGCAGCTCTTCCTCTATAGGATTTGGCTATGTGACTTTATATGTATGTGTGTATATATATATATACACATATATATATATACACACATATATGTATATGTATATATGTTGGAAGGAAGATCTCTGGTTAAAGCAGTCTTCTATACAAATCCATCCGAATGAAAAGACCCTCATGGGGCATACTGTGTCATCCAATAGGTAGAATCAAACAGCCCCCTTGGAGTTCTTTCTATGGTTGAAGAAACACCAGATTAGCAGACAGTGGCAGAATTGAGTATGATCTAATTTTCTTATGTGTGTCCCTGCACACCATGTTTCTATATATACACATGTTTGTATACATACATGTTTATATGTAAAATAGGTTCATACATAGGCAGTATAAACGTGTGTATACATGCATATGGACATGTACACACACACGTATGCATGTACTGTGAATGGGGAGGCTATGTGCTGCTATTCCTGACTCTGAAACACCATCATACACTAAAATACTTTACTTCTAATTCTGGGATCTGTTTATACATTATATTATCACTCCCAAAGATTGTGGGCCAAGTGAGGAAAGAGATCATGATGTGAAAGAAATAAGTGAGAAAAATAAATCAACAGAAATTTTTCCTGTAAATGGCCAGAGAGCCAATACATTCACTTTTGTTCTGATATAATTTGCAAATAATTACCAACACCAACAAAGAAACTACAATCAACCATGGCTAAAACACATAATGAATGAGTGTTAAAAAGAAGGTTATACTAAGAGATGCAAAGTTGTGCAAGGGTTGGGCAGATGCAGATATGTATAGGAACGGGCTTACCAGACACCAGCTGGGTAGAGAGTCCAGGACTGAAGTATCACAATTAGTGGAGTTATAACCAAGTGCTAAAAGTTTTATGTTCTATAATTATTAAAATAATGTCTGTGATTTTTTCATTGTTGCAGAAATAACACTATGTACTTTGTACATGTAACTAAAAATATCATGAATCCATCAGCTAAAAAAATTAATTTTTCCATTGTAAATTCTACCTGCAACTGGGGCAAACTATTCAATTTCTGGACTCACTTTATTTGACTCTAAAATGAAGGTAATCTCTAAAGACCCTTCCAGCTTTAACAGTCTTTAATCCAATAATTCTGTTTCTGTGCACTTGGTGTAGATGAGAAGTAAAGGCTGAGAAACACGATCTGGGAGATAAATAGGATGTGAGTTAAGGAATTTGTGGAAGAAAGAAAATACAAACATCCTAGGAAGAATAATTTGAGGAATATGAGTTTAAGGTGAAATATTAAATATCTAAAATATTTCATGGATCTAATCATGTTCGTCTCTATCCCACTTTCACTGTGTCCCTAGAAGAATGATGAATAACAGAGGTGGTATCTCTCCCCAGAAGGAAACTTGGAATTTTTGGCAACTTTTTTACTTTCCTAATATTTGGGGTGGATGCTAATTCCATGGAACAGGCCATGCAGAGATGCTAGATGTCCTAAAATACTTGGTTTCCTACATAACACAAGACTTTCTCACGTTCTCCTAGACATTTACAAAGATGAAAAGCCCATTTATAACTGAAACCTAACTCCATTTTACATGTAAACACTATATCATTGTATGCTTTTTATTTACACTAAATTTTACAAGAACGTAACTAACATGCAAGTTGAGAAAAAAAAATTGTTTTTTTCTTTGAAACTTTTTCAAGGGTTGTTCTCCATTTTCAAAAAATTGTGGCAGCTATGACAATTACACTCATGGCACATAAGCAACCAATATAATGTACCTATATTTGACTGCATCTGAAGCTACCACATCTCTGGTTATTCTACACATTAATGCAAGCTCCTGAATACTTCCCTGTGTCTTTCACAGAGTCTGCCCAAGCATTTACATGTGGAAACACATATTTTATTATAAATCGTTTTATTTTAATTGCTACTTTAAATTATAGTTATATAAATTTTAAAATGGGTCTGTAGGTAGGTTCTATAATCTACGAATTTCATTTCAGGATAGTAAATAGGCACTACAAAATAGTTGTTATAAAAAAGAGAGCGTTGGTCAGGACAGGATTGAGAATCACCATTCTGGAATATTCTTTTTGCATTAGTCTATCAAAATATCTTCCTTCCATTGTTTCTCCCAGCTTCCAGGACAAACATTAAGTGACTACACTCAGAAATTCTGCTGTCATCTCAAATCTCCAAGTCAACATGTGTAAAACTAAGTTTAGGACCTCATCCTTCAACGAACTGTGGCTCTGACTTGCTTGTTTCCTTCATTCTTATCTAGATTCACACTTATTTGCACACCTTTGGCACATCTCTTTTCCATTTTGATTACTTTCGCTGAGTTCCTAATAGGGGTTGCAGTCCAGACTCTCTCTGTTCTATCTTTTGTGCTAGTAAATATGTCACTGATGATGATAGATCTCACAGAACCTGGCTAGGAATATTTAAGGACAGAAGAAGTAGTCCATTAGGGAGCGTAGAGTTGCTCGTGTTAAAAAAACACCATAGGAACAACTGCTATTATAGCTATTATGGCAATAAAGAACCAAAGTTTTAATAACTCTTAGACTCCAGTTCCTGAAGTTCCATAGACTTTGTTGTATACGTCACTGGACACTTAGACTAGGCCAAAAGTCTTTATTTTTAATCTTTTTGCCACCTTCCCATTGCACATTTTATTTTGTATCATAGCAGCCCTGGAGTTCTGGACCCAGCAGCCTGACCCACCCTGACTGGTTATGCCTCTCTCTTGGGCTTAAATTTTAACCCCTTTTAAGTGAAACTAGAAACTTTGAGGCATAGCTGGCATCCGGGACAGCTAACTCAAAGCCTAAACCGGTTTTCTCAAAACATACTCTTATCATGCCTTCTATTCTGATTGATAATCTTCAACTCCCATTTCTTATAAAAATATTTTTGACTTGGTTTCTGAGGCCATCAGTAATCCGGTGCTCATCTATCTGACTGATCTATCATTTGCTTTTCATTCCATCTCATTTTTACTGCCTCTAACTTATCACAATTATTTCTAGTTCCAAGTCTTTGCTCACGTATTTTTCCCACCTCTTATGCCCTTTCTTCTCCCCTCCTCTCCCAAAAGTATTCTTATCGAGGGTCCATTTAGAGTCCCACCTGCTTTCTGAAGTTTCCCCTGACTGTTGTACTGAGCACACTGATTTCCCTTTTCTCCATAAATTTGTTTGGTACTTACTGAAATTGTTACCTGAATTACTACTTTATTTATTCTACATGAGACTTAATACAGTAAGTGCTGGAAGGGTTTATACTTTCTTTCATGCTCTCTTAGTTGGCTCAGAGCCGGTATTCAGTTAAGGTTTGAATAAATAAATCATTGCTAAAATGAACAATTTTTAAAAGTCTGAGACCCAGAAAAATAAACTCAATCTTTGACGAAGTTAGGAATTATTTCTAAACAAAGCATAAGATATGAAACGGAAATGGGTGAAAAAACTGACAAATGACTTAACAAACAAGAGGAAGTTTATATTTTTGATTTCAGGGAGAGATTTAAGGGAAGGAATAAGGAGTTCAAAATGTTTGAAAGCCTGCGGAAGTGAAGGTCAGGGAAATCCATTGATAGCTGTAAAGAAATCAGAAAATTGCCAGAATAAGGGAAAATCAGGACTCAACTGCTTTCCACACTGAAGTGTGTGATTATAATGAAATACCAGGAAAGCACTGGCTAAACTTCATGTCTGTCATGTGCAAAACGCATGTATCTTCCATTTCCAAAACTTGGACATGTGGCTCTTACTGGTGGACCTAAATCAGAACACTGCTACTGCAGAGTTCTGGAACACGTAGGTCCTAGCCAGCTTCTAGTCTCTGGCAGCAGAGGAGAGCACCAGAAGAGAATAAGGATGAATGTCAGTTTCCAATATGTATTTCTCTGCACGTGTGCATGTATCACCGCAGTCAAACCTACGCATCCGCAGGTAGAGGATTCCAAAGGAGAAACAAACCAATTGGCCCTGAAACCAGCCCGAAATACTCAGGAAATTGAAAACTTGGGATGTAATGAAGTGAATTGGGTGGCTAAAAAGAGGGAAATGAAAGTCTATATAAGTAGAAATGCAAAAATGAGGCAATTATTTACTACTGTGAAAAAGTATAAATATATAAGTAGTATAATATAGGAAGAAAACAGAGATGTGTGACTTAAAATATTCATCTGTAAAGAGAGGATGTTGATAGTTACTAAATATTGAATGTGACATATCAATATACCTATTGCTTAGAAACTTAGTTTATTTTTTTCAGAAAAAAATTGTTAAAGAGTTAAAAGTTTTTGCGTTTGGAGAATGGAGAGATGGGATAGGAGGATGGAAAGAGGAGACTAATTTTTAAAAATATAACCTTTTGGTGCTAAATGGCATTTTAACTTTTATTTAATGTTACATTTATATGTAATACTTTGATAAAATAAAAGTAATTTTAAAGTGAGAAAATTAGTGAAATGAGAAGTGAAAATCCTACCAAAATATAGAAAACAATAAACAGAGGGAACACAGTTTCAGAAGTTTAAGGGAGAAAGAATTAGGAAAACATTGTTTGAAGATATATTAGATAAAAAGAAAATAAGTTATCAGGGAAGAGTGAGGTCAAGTCTAGCATCTGTGGATGGCAGATTCTCAAGACTTACCCTTTCAGAATCTAATTAACCTACTCTATCGGAACGTCATTGTGAGTCAGATTTCTAAAGTCATTGAGGAGTAGGGTCAATCAGTTATCTGTAATAGAATTTAGTTTAGAATGCTCATGTTCTATAGCCATCATGGAGCAATTTTGCTGTAAGATTTACCAAGTTATACTCTAGCAAACAGTGAATATTTTAACTTTTTTGTCCTAAACCATTATCCATTTATAGAAAGATAGCTACGCTACCATGTTCAACTTTTAAAATTTACAGCCAAAGGGACATTCCTTCAGTGGTTTCCCAAAGCCCTTGAGGTAGAGACTCCAAAACATAGAATGACCTCAAAGTCTGTACGTAATCTGCATCCCGCCCCCTCCTTTCCTTCTAAGCCAGCAATGTTCTTTTGCACCTCAGGGGCCTTTGCTTGCACTGTTTCTTATTCCGAATTACTGTTTCCCTTCTTTTTTTTGCCTAATTAATTCTTACACATTCTTACATCCTTTTTTTTTTTTAACACTAGTTTTAACATTTTCAGGGAAGACTTCCCAGGCCAACTTCCCCATCCCACACTAGACCAGAGTAGGTCTCCTGAGGTTATGTTTCCAGAACACCCTGTCCTTTTTCTTCACAGCACTTAACGCCATTTCTCTTAATACATTTCTATCATTATTTGATTAATATCTTCCAGACCAACCCACTACAACACACTGTTAAGACAGTGTCTGCTTTGTTCCACCATTGTATTCTTAGAATTTAGCACCAGAGGTGGCAAATGCATGAATGAAAATCTAGTCTTAAGGTAGGAAATTGTTGAATAAGATAGTCTTGAGCAAATAAGTTTTTAATTATCTAATTATTTGAAAAGAATCATTATCCCTAAGATATGTATTTGATTTAAAAAAAGGATCATGGAGTCATAAGATCCAAAAGAAAAGAAATCACTCAGTTTTTTTTCCTTATAAGGCATAATATCTAAACTTCATATTTAAGACATGAAAATAAGCATTTGATATACAGTTGCACTTTTGAAATTGTCAAAGTACTTGTTATTAATGCAGTCACTTCCTTTATGGTCTAGTTTGGACCAAATTTCAAGAAGGTAATAATGGAATTCCAATTAAGGCGCTCTAAAGAATGTAATAGAAAATAAAAGCAAATTATTTTTACTAAAATCTCAGTGCAATGCTATAATTGATGGTGGACATTTAAATGACATTTCTTTCCATAAAAGGAATTTGTAAGCAAAGTCTCTTAGTTGTTGATTCTGAAAATGCATGGCAATTTGTCAAACACAGTGGTTTGAAAATTACTCTGAAATAAAATGGGTGTATGACTTTTGCTACACAGTGCTTGATGACCATTATTATGAACTTTTACATTAGTATTCTTTTCTTAGAATGATACGTTATTAAATACTACAGAGCAAGAAAGGTAAGAGGAGAAAGAGAATGGAAAAACTTTATGAAGAATTGTATCTCTTCCTCATTATTTTTTTGTTAGGAAGATTGGCCCTGAGCTAACATCCGTGCCCATATTCCTCTATTTTATGTGGGACGCCTGCCACAGCATGGCTTGATAAGCGGTGCACGGGTCTGTGCCTGTGATCTGGACCTGCAAACCCCGGGCTGTGAAAGCAGAGTGTGTGAACTTAACCACTATGCCACCGGGCTGGCCCCTTGTATCTCTTCCTCTTGATGTTCAATTTATTCATCCATTATTTCATTTAATGCTAAATATGTACCAGGGAATATCTGAATCCCTGTTTTTACCACCTGCAAAGTTAAAGTCCTCATTTATATCATCGCCCTCTACTACTTAACTGACAGTATATTGTATAATTTAAAAAAAACTCAAAAACAAAAAATCTTTTGTTAGTAGAAAAGCCCTAGTTCAAATGTTAACTATATACATTTGGTCAATATACTGATTGCATTCAACCTTTAGTTTTCTCATTAGTAAAATATCGCTAGGATTACCTACCTCATGGAATTTTTGTGTGAGGATTAAATAACATATTAAAGTACTAGACACATAGTGAAGAGAGACATTTTGGAAAACTTTGAGATTACAATTGTATGTTAAATGTAAAGAGTTAGGAATAAGAGTTACTTAACCTCTTTCAGTCCCCCGAATGGTATAATTCTGTAACATCTTTTCTCGGTGTTTAAATTTAAAGATTTATTCAGAGGGACAGACATAACAATTATGATATCTCTTAATTAATTGCAATTTAACTTTAATAATAATGCTGAGAACATCTGCATTTTTGTTCTATAAACAATACCTTATTTTAAACGAAAGATACACATTGTATCCAATTTTTCTGATTTTCTTTAATGCTGTTTTGAAAGCTGTTTTAAAGCCGCGGTCAATAACAGAAGAAGTGGTTTGTTACCAGCTGTGTTCAATAGCTGCAGGCCATTAAAATTCTCCTGATAAAATTATCCTTTGGTGTATAAGGTAATACATTTGTCAGACTGACGGATAGAGATATAATTTATAGATTTCTAAGAAGCAAACAAGGAACATGCATAAAGATAGATCTCTGCGGAAAGAAGACTATACAAGAACCAATGAGCAGATATATTTCCAGTAGACTCTTGTACTACGTTTGATTTGAGAAAGGCTTTTAGCTTTTAGAGTTAATGTTTCCCACTGACTTCTAAAATTAACATTAACTTGGAGAAGGCAAAGACACACACACACAATAAATAGCATCTGTTTCACAAAGCTACTTGGTGGATGAAAACTTGAAAAATGTATTAAGACCGGAGATTCTCTATATAGATGTATATTAACACACACTCACATACACTTATACTAAGTTTAGGGCTAATTAAATCCACAAGTCTGTTTCAGCTCAGCCACTATTCAAAAGGGAAAAGTTTTCATATTTGTCATTTGTCAAAGTTTATTCTAGTACCAGATAATAATAAATATGTAAATACAGTCATGAGATCACCAGTCAAAACAATTAGAAAACTTTTCTCTGACTAGAGTGAGAGAGGACCCTGGGAAATAATCAA
The DNA here is from genome assembly GCF_057802395.1 of Ceratotherium simum simum. Lineage (NCBI taxonomy): Eukaryota > Metazoa > Chordata > Mammalia > Perissodactyla > Rhinocerotidae > Ceratotherium > Ceratotherium simum. The sequence continues at coordinate 23,622,698 of NC_141931.1, forward strand.
GATATATTTGTACACAAAAAGCACAGTGAAGACGAGGCATAGACTTAGGTAATTTAAGCAAAAAAGAGTTTTGAACTATTTCTTTTTTATTATCTTGAAATGTCAGATGAAAGTGAAAATTTTAAGGCCTCAGTTATCTGAATAATTGCTTTGAATTTTTTTCATTGTGTATGTATTTGTGAGACATATACCTGCAAGAATCTAAAATCATTCCTTGCATTATTAATTGAAAAAAAGAGGATAAAAGCATCTAAACTACATTTCCTCCACTTTTATTTGTGTTAAAATGCAAATGTACTAGGTACCAATTTATCACTATCACTTATCGTTATAACTCAGCATCGTTATCCCAACATCTCTCTAAATAATATGATGAAAGAAAGAGAGAAAGGAAGGAAGGAGGAAATGAAGGTAGGAAGGAAGGAGGGTAGGAAGGAAGGAAAGAAGGAAGGAGGGAGGGAAAAATAACAAATCAATGAAGCTGATTTGGTTGTAAGTGGAGCTGCTTGGATATCAAAATACTTTAGAGAGTCTATTGTTACTCTGTATTAATCTAGTATCTATTAAATGGAAAGAGTGTTTTGGGTTACTTTTTATATTTTAATTATTGGGAGATATTTCTGGACATTGAACATTTCTGTTTACTGTACTTTCCTCTTCTATCTTTACTATATTTACAAGTTTGATAATAATGTGAATGTTGACAAAGAAGTTTAGCAATTTGAGATAAAATTGTGAAATTATTTGTTTCATGCAGATATAGACAAAACTTAAAAATGTCTTAGAGTTGTTCTTTATGGCAAAGAAAAAATATATATGAGATTATAAAAATTAGCAATGATAGTAAGTTTTAATATTACAGAGCATGAAAGATCCTAGAAATCGTCTCGAAACTCATTACCTTGTCTTGGGAGAGGATTTCATCAAAATTGTCCCATCCAAAGGAAGAACAACTAACATATCCTCCAGTAAAACATATAGCACTTCACAACCCTGTTGGAAAATTATTTTTTCAAAATTTCACATATAAAAAGAGATATAACAAGTGCTTAAATTTTGCTTTAAATAATATTTTTAATGCACATATAAGTGCTCATTTTTAAAAGAGGAGGTGACTGGATTGTGGCTGTTACAATTTGAAAGTAAAGTATGTTCAGATGTTGCATTTTTAAACTTTCAACATTTTTCCATTTACATCAATATTGAAACTCAGTAAAACCCTAAATAATATAATTAGTAAGGAATGTGAGAAACACAACTTGAACTGGCTTTAAAAATAAAAAAGTGACATTTATGTTTCTAACCCAGATGAAGTCACAGGCCAGAATTTACCTTTCCATCAGAGACAAATAGGAAAAAAGAGACAAAATATAAGAAAAACGATTTAAAAGACATTGGACATCAGGAACAGAGGACAATGATTCACTAGAGACAAAAAACAAATGAGATGAGCTTTTGCATTCCTCATTTTATTGCCAAGTGACAGTTTCCGGCAGCATAAGACAGGGAGCCACAGCAGCACCCAGGGGTCTCTAAGATGAGATAAAGGTGGAATTCTGGTTAGGAAAGATGTCTAAAATTCACAGGACAGAGTAAGAGAGCTGCACGCATAGAGAGATCTCTAAAGAGATCCCCCTCGAGTCTTCAGCTGAATACTGATCAGTGAATGCACCTAAGAACATGAACTGAGTCTGGGGAAGTTACCATTAAAAGGATTAGAAGGAAAAATCCCTAGTGTTCAAATCTGGCTGAGGATAATTCCTTTTCCTACAAGCCAGAAAGAAACCTCATAATTCCCAGGGTATCACATAGAGAACTCAGGAAAGCTTTGCCTCCGTAGTGGAACACGGTTCACCCTAGAAAAACACTGCTCTGGGCCCACCTAACAAACTTGAAAAAGCAAGACCTTGAAAGGATCAATTTCCTAACAACTTAACCAAATCTCCTTAAAAATTCTCAAGAATATTTAGAAGAATGCAAAAATATCCAGCACACAATGAATAAAATCCAATAAAAAATTACTAGACATGCAAAGGAGCTGAAAAAATATTTTTTATAATTAAGACAAATGACAGTCCATAAAAATCAACTCAGAAATGGTGCAAATGATAGATTAAGTAGATGAAGATATCAAAGTAGTCATAACTGTATTTCATATGGTCAAAAAACTAGAAGAATGATTGAGGATGTTAAATAGAGGCATGAAAAATAAGAGGAGAAAGACCTAAATATGACTTCTTGAGATAAAAACTACAGTGTCTGAGATGAAAAATATACAGGAGGGGTTAACAGTATACTATACATTGCAGTAATAAGAGTAGTAAACTTGAAGATATAGCAATAAAAACTATACAAAATGATGAGGTCAGCCCCATGTTATAGTGGTTAAGTCTGGTGTGCTCAGCTTTGGCAGTCCAGTTCACGGGTTCAGATCCTAGGCGCGGACCTACACCACTTGTCAAGCCATGCTGTGGTGGCGTTCCACATACATAATACAGGAAGATTGGCAATAGATGTTAGCTCAGAGCCAATCTTCCTCACCAAAAAAAACCCGTATACAAAATGCTACAGAGAGAAAAATGCTAAAAAAATAAACAAAAAATCCCCCCAGAACATCATGATTTGTGAGACAACTTCAAGCAGCTTACTTAGAATCTGTGAAGAAAAAAGGGCCCCAAGGAAAATATTTTAAGTAATAATGCCTCGAATTTCCAAATTGAACAAAACAATCATCACACAGACTTAAAAACTCAATTGGGTCCAAAAAAGGAATATCAGAGTAACAGCAGACTTCTCATGAGAAGAAATACACGTCAACTGTGAGGGAAACAACAAATTCTAAGTACTGAACTGATTAAAACAAAAAATAAATACTGTCAGCCTAGATTTCTATACCTAATGAAAATACCTTTCAGGAATAAAGGAAAAATAAATACTTTTTAGATACAGAAAAGTGGAAAGAATTCAATACCAGTAGAGGTATACTGTATGAAAGGTTAAAGGTGAAAGGAAAATGATGAGATGAAAATATTGATCTATACAGAGGAAAGAAGAGCACCAGAATTGGTAATTACATTGGTAAATATAAAAGACTATATTTGTGATTATTAATCTCTTTAAAAGAGAATGGACAAAGAGAAGGAGAAGATAAACTACAGAATGGAAAAAAAATATTTGAGCAAAAGATCTGAACAGATACCTCACCAAAGATATACAGATGACAAATAACCACATGAAAAGATGCTCCACAACATATATTATAGGGAATTGTAAATTAAAACAACAATGACATAGCACTACACACCTGTTTGTTAGAATAGCTAAAATCTAAAACACTGAGAATACCAAATGCTCTCAAGGATGTGGAGTAATGGGAAGTCTCTTTCACTGCTGGTGGAAACGCAAAATGGTACAGCCACCTTGGAAGACAGTTTGGCAGTTTCTTAAACTGCCATATGATATATATATCATACTCTTACCATATGATCCAGCAATCACTTTCTTTGGTATTTACCCGAGCTGAAAATTTATGTCCACACAAAAACCTGCACATGCATGTTTATAGCAGCTTTATTCATAACTGCCAAAATTTGGAAGCAACCAAGATGTCCTTCCATAAATGAATGGATATACAAACTGTGGTATATCTAGACAATTGAATATTATTCAGCACTAAAAAGAAATGAGCTATCAAACCGTTAAAAGACATGGAGGAAACTTAAATGAATATTACTAAGTGAAAGAAGCCAATCTGAAAAGGCCAAATACTATGTGATTCCAACTATGTGACATTCTGGAAAAAGAAAAACTATGGAGATGGTAAAAAGATCAGTGGTTTCCAGGGGGTGATGGGGAGGGAAGGGTGAATATGCAAAACATAGATTTTTAGGACAGTGGAACTATTCTGTATGATACTACGATGGTGGATATACATAATTATACATTTGTCAAAGCTCATAGAATGTACAAAACCCATAGAATGTACAACTTGAAGGTAAACTATGGACTTTGGGCGATAATGATGTGTTAATATAGGTTCATTAAATGAAATAATTGTATCATTCTGGGCAAGATGTTGATAGTGCAGGAGGTTGTACACGTGTGGAGGCAAGGGGTATATGGGAACTCTCTGTACTTTCTGAAAAATTTTGCTGTGCACTTAAAACTGTTCTAAAAAGCAAAGTCTATTAAAAAACAAGAGAGAGAATGGATTGTCTAAGGCAAAAATAATAATTGTGTAGTATATCACATATGTTTAAGTAAATGTATGGCAAGACTACTTCAAAGAGAGGAAGGATAAAAACAGATGTATATTGTCATAGGATTCTTATATGTGAAATGATTATAATATCACTTGAATGTGGAATGTAACGAGTAAATGACATAATATAAATCCAAAAGTAACCACTAAACTAACACAACAAATAGCTCTAGCTGATGCAGGAACGAATGGATAAAATGCAACTATAAGAAATGCTCAACTAAAAAGCAGGTCAAAAAAGAGGGAAAAATGGGAGGAAGTATTAAACAAACAGAAAGATTTAAATCCAACTTTGTCAATAATCATAATGTATGATATTGTTTGTATATCCCAATTAAAAGGCAGAAGTGATCATTTTGCCTAAAAAAGCAAGACCCTATTGAAAACTGACTTTAAATATAAAGACACAAATTGGTTCGAAACAAAAGAGTAAAAAAAATATACACCAGGAAAACACTAATGAAAAGAAATCAGGAATGGCTCTATTAATATCAGAGAAAGTAGATTTCAGAGTAAATAATATTACTAAGGATAAATACAGCCATTTCAAAATGGTAAAGGTGTCAATTCATCTAGAGGACACAATAATCCTAAATGATTACGTACCTAATAACACAACTTCACATGTCATGAAGTGAAAACTGATAGAACTGTAAGGAGAAATAGACAAATCCACAACTACACTGAGAAATTATAATAAGTGACTCTCAATTATTGATAAAATAAGTATATAGGCATAAGGAGGAATATAGAAGGCTTGAACAATACTCAACTAAGTTGACCTAGTTAACGTTTTCAGAATATTCCATCCAAAAACAACACAATCAACAAACACAAGAATCGATGTACTTTTTCAAATGCATGTGAAACATTTATTAAAAGCAGGATAGTCTGGTCCATGAGACAAATCTCAGTAAATGTAAAAGTACTCAAATCATATAAAATATGTCATCTGGCTACAATGAAATTAAATTAGAAATAAATAACACACAGAAAACTAGAAAATTCAAAATAATTGGAAGCTAAATAACATGCTTCTAAATAATGTAGAAGTAAAAAAAAAGAAACAAAATGGAAATTAGAAAGTATTTTGAAGCCAATAAAAATAAAAACAAAACATATTTAGTGAAAAACAAAAAGTTTCAAAGCAATATCTTCAGCTTCTACCTGAAGGCAAATTAGAACCAATTAAACTAAATCCCAAGTAAGGAGAAGGATATCGTAAATATCAGGGCAGAAGTCAATTAAATAGAAAACAAAAAATGAATGAGAAAATAAATAAAACCAAAGGCTAGTTCTTTGATAAGAACAACAAAAACAATCATCTTCTGTGTGGGAAACACAGAGGGAATAGAGAAATTATCAGTATCAGGAGTGAGATTGGTGGCACCACTCCAGAGTCTACAGATACAGAAAACTTAATTATTAAATATTATGAACAACTCCGTAGTAATAACTTCGACAACATAGATGAAATGGAAAAATTCCTTGCAAGCCTTAAACCACAAGAGCTCAGTCAAGAAGAAACAGGCACCCACAATAGCCCCATGTGTATTATAGGAGTTGAATTTGTAGTTCAAAACCCTTCTTAAAAAGAAAATTGCAGACTCAGATGTTTTTACTTGTGAATTCCACCAAACTTTTAGGGAAAAAATAATACCCATTCTATACAAATACTTCCAGAAAATTGAGGAGGAGAGAATATTTCTCAGCTCATTTGATGAAGCCAGTATTACTCTGATACCAAAACCAGACAAATACATGACAAGAAATTATAAGCCAATATCTCTCATGAACATAGATGTAACAATTTTAAACAAAATCATAACATATCAAATCCAACAATATATAAAAGTGATAATATATCATGACAAAGTGGTAGTGTACCCCCAAAATACAAGTTTGGTTTAACACTCAAAAATCCATCAATGGATTCACCATATCAACAGATTAAGAAAGGAAAACCATGTACTGCAAAAGGTCAGAAAAAACATTCAAAATCTAATTTCTATTTTTGAGAAAAATTCTCAGCAAGCTAGGAATAGTGGCAAATTTTCTCAACCTAATAAAGAGCATCTACAAAAAATGTACACCTAACAATATACTTTATGGTAAAAGACTGAACGCATAATCCCTATTATTAGGAACAAGGCGCTTTTACCATTTCTAGTTCTAGACAATGCAAATAAGAAAATCCAGTTTGGAAAAGAAAAATTTAAACTCTCTCTTTTTGCCAATGACATGATCATCTATGTAGAAAAATTCTACAGAATCACAATAAAAGCTATAAGAACTAATAAATGTGTTTATTAAGGTCGCAAGATATAAGACTAATATACAAAATAAGCTGTATTTCTATATACTAGCAACAGACATTTGGAAATCAAAGTAAAAAATACTACCTAAAATAGTATGAAAAAATATGAAATTATTTGGAATAAATTTCATGAAGATGTATAAAGCCAGTGCACTAAAATCTAAAACTTCCTGGAAAGAAAATAAATATGACTTAAATAAATGGAAAGACTGTATTCATAGATCAGAAAATTTAATATGTTAAGATATCAATTCTCTCTAAATTGGTCTATCAGTTCAATGCAATGACAACCATAATCTCAGTAAGTTTTTGTAGAATATTTGACAGATAAATAATAAAATTCACGTGGTAATAAAAATAGCCTAGAATAGCCAGCACACATTTGAAAAACAGTAACAAAGTTGAAAGAAATATACTACACGACTTCAAGACTTATTATGAAGCTACAGTAGTCAAGAGAGTGCAGCATTGGTGTAAAAAGTAATAAATAGATCAATGAAATAGAAAGAGAGTCTAGAAACAGACCAACACACACATGGTCATTTTGACGAAGGTGCAAATGCAGTTCAGTGGAGGAAGGATAATGTTTTAAACAAGGATAGTATTTTTAAATTAAAAAAAATGATAAATTGGACTTTATCAAAATTAGAATATCTGTGTTTTGAATGACATGCTTAAAGGAATAAAAAGACAAATTATAGACTGGGAGAAAATACTTGCAAATCACATATAATACAGATCTCGTAACCAGAATATATATAAAACACTCAAACCTCAATAATAAGAACACCAACAATTCAATTAAGAAATGTGAAAAAGTCTTGTATAGACACTGCACCAAAGAAGATATGAGTTGCAAATAAATGCTTATAAAGATGTTCTGCATGTTGGTCACTGAGGAAATGCAAGTTGCTAAAACCACAATGAGATAACACCCCACACCAACTGGAATGGCTAAAATTAAAACTGTGATCATACCAAGTGTTGGTAAGGATTGGAGGAACTAGAACTCTTACATACTACTGGTGGGAATGTAAAATGATACAACTGCTTTGGAAAATAGTTTGACAGTTCCTTAAAATGTTAAACATACACATACCATATGATTCGATCGTTCTTCTCGTAGTTCTTTACCCAAGAGAAATGAAAGCATATGGCCTTAAAAAGATATTTTTTATTATAGTGATGGTTTCAAAGACATATACGTATGTCAAAACGTATCACAGTGTTCACTTTAAATACATGCAGTTTATTGTATAAAGCTGCTAAAAAGATTGGTAGAATGTCTTAAAAAGATAAAGGAATAATAAACTTTGGGACTACCTATTTTTCCATCATTCATGCAAAAGTATCATTAACTTGTATGACAAAGTGTAAGACACACCACTAGCATCAGAGGTCAATCATGAGTTATCCTTGTATAGCCAGTACCAAGAGTTTGACTAAGATGGAGAGAACTGAAAGATACTGAAGGTGCAAGTAGGTAAGGGTCAGGAAGTCGACTGGAGATGTAACCATGTGTTTAGTACTTCCAAGCACTTTGCTGGTTTGTCATAGAAAAGTGAAAAGCAATACAGAGCCTAATTCATGCCTGCAAGGAACCAGTCAATCTGGGCAGATAGAACTAAAATGTACAACACACAGAGAGAAAATTAAAGGCCAACTGTGTGACAAGAATGATTTGTATACCAGACTTTCAAAAGGGATACAGAAGTCATTCCAAAGAAAAGGCAAACAAATAAACTAAGGGATGATTTATTAGTTGAATTATGAATTGAATTGTTTGAAATTTGTGTAGTATTTATACAAATAGGGGTTGAGAGAGGAAATTGTATAGCAAAGTCAGAAAATGAGGAGGAGGAAGAGGAGGACAGAGACAGAGAATATTGAATAGACCCTTCTGGTTAAAATTGACTTTGACTATTGGGGAATGATAGACAATATGTCTGCACAGGGAGATTGACACATGTTTCAAGGCAGACAGTAGAAACTGGATTTTATCTGGCAGGTGAAGTCTTCCCAAATTCTTGTACAAGATCTCTAGCTGTAGTGTGCAGAATACCCTAGAGAGATGAAAGGCTGGAGATCAGGAGATTAGCTCAGTGGCTACAGCAGGAATCCAGTTCAGGAAAGCAATGAAGAAGGTCTTGTCTTTAGTGGTACTAACTGCAGATTCCCCAATAGACCATCAAAACAATCTGCTAATAAAGCAATGCTAAGTTTCTTGCTGACTATTGTATAAGAGACCACTTCCTTGATAAGATTCTTAGTCACTTCTTAGAGGAATGAAGGAAAAGGCAGGATATTAATGAGGGTTTGGTGGGGGAGAAATGTCTGGAAAAGGTGGATCTGTCAGTGGTTTGGGGGCTGCTGAAAGGGCTTGAGTATAGTTTATGACATAACAGTGTAGAATTGACTGACAAAGCCAGGTGAGGGTTTTTGTTTTTGTTTTTGTTTCACTTATTTATTTATTTATTTATTTATTTTTATTGCGATAACATTGGTTTATAATATTAGGTAAATTTCAGGTGTACATCATTATATTTCGATTTCTGTATAGATTACAGCATGGTGACCACTCGAAGACTAATTACAATCCATCCCCATATGCATGTGCCTAATCATCCATTTTACCCTTCTCCCTCCCCTCTTCCCCTCTGGTAACCACCAATCCAATCTCTGTCTTTGTGTGATTTTTTTCTTGTTGTTTTTATCTTCTACTTATGAGTGACATCATACGGTATTTGATTTTCTCCATCTTACTTATTTCTCTTAGCATAATACCCTCAATGTCCATCCATGTTGTCACAAATGGCTGGATTTCATCGTTTCTTATGGCTGAGTAGTATTCCATTGTGTATATATACCATGTCATCTTTATCCATTCGTCCCTTGATGGGCACTTAGGTTGCTTCCAAATCTTGGCTATTGTGAATAATGCTGCAGTGAACATATGAGTGCATGTATCTTTACGCATTCATGTTTTCATGTTCTTTGGATAAATACCCAGCAGTAGAATAGCTGGATTGTAGGGTAGTTCTACTCTTAATTTTTTCAGGGATCTCCATACTGTGTAGACTTGACTGGCAAAGCCAGATGAGGGTTTTAAAGCAGTCTTCGACAATGTTGGTTGAGATATCTATTGGCCCTAGGGCTTCTTAAAGTCCTCTACTGTTTGGATAAATGGATTTGGGGGATATTTCTGAAAGAAAGTTATTTGCAACTTCATCTACCTGGGTAATAGTTTCCTGAAATAATAGAGGCATGTTAGTACATGCAGTTGGATAGTATATCATGTTAATATTGACAGTAACCTATATAGTCGCAGACTGTTTTGGCTCTCAGTAGTGGCACAGTTAGGTAAAGGAAAGGATTCACCTAAGAAGCAATGTGATTTGGCAGCCGATTACATACAGTGTACAATGAAAAGGACAAATTAAGATGACCAGAGGGTTGATATTTTGAAAACACTGACCGAATTTTGATGTTAGAATCATAATTTAAAGGTAAAAAGATTTTACAATAAGTATTGTGGATAAATGTTGACTTAAATACTATTGAGTTTAGGTAATTATTAACTATTCAGAATTCAATGCATATTCGCTAATGTAATTACAACCCATTATAGTCACTTCAATTCATTTTGGAAACAAAGTAGATATGATGAAATAAAAATAAATGAATTGTGATGCATTAAAATTCAAATTAATTATATTGGTTTTATGTTGGTTGTATTTGTATCTATGATTACAAAGCAGAATCTCTGTTTTTTGACTGACTGGGTGACCTTTCCTATACTGATACATAAGACTCCTATTTTGTATTAAGTTAACTATGCACATGAGTCTTACTCCCCTAGATTCTATATTCCTTGTAGGTGTCAAAGAAAAACTATACTGGACAGAATTAAACAGGCAAAGACCTTTTTCAAGAATGTTGCAATAAGGGATTGAAATCAAATGCTACTCCATTGAAACAAAAGACAGGAGGATTTTTAAGCACTGGGAAAAATGGAAAGGATATATTGGAGACTGTTGGGGGGGTTGGTCAATGAGATTAGGCCATCTGTGTTTGCTAATTGTTACTTATCAAAGTGAGGCTCCTACCCTCCCACAGAGACCAGGAGATAGGGGTGTTATCTCCTTTGATGATTGCATTTCAAAAAGTTGGTTCCCAGGTCCTTGGAAAAGGCGTTCCTCGGTTATAAAAGTGAAAGAGGCTGGGCGAAGGTTTACATCTCAAAAGAAAAAATTTACAATTTCAAGTTTTCTAAAGTAGATACTCTAAGCAATGGGAGGTTAGGGGCCTATAGACAGAAGAAATCCATCTACAGTTTAGTCAAGCTGAGGGGAACGTTAAGACCCTCTTGGTGAATGGCTGAGACAATTGTATCCACCATTCAGTTACCCTCTTTGCAAAAACCAATGCCTTGCATATACTTAGTGCTCAGTAAATACTTACCGGAACCATAAATGTCAAAGATGGAAAAGATCTTATGACACATCCAATCCAATCTTGTTATATGTATAGGAATTATAAATTGCTATAAATAAATTACTATACATATACTACAAAAGCTGGATATAATTTCTAAGCAACGCCTTAGTGCTATGAAAAGTCTCTTTTAGATATTTAAGAGTATTTTCAAAAATTGGAACATAGGCTTTGATCCTACTGGTTTTTCCTTAGATCTTGAAAGACTCAGTAGTTGCTAAAAGTTTAAATCAGCTTGAAAGATAAACATCTTCAAGGGTCTGGCTCATCTCAGTGCTATCCCCAAGCTTATTGCACTTTATAGCACAAAAATTCATTCTTCTTTCTTAAATGCTGTCTTCTTTCTGAAATGATATTTTCAGTTGGTTACATCTAACACAAATCAATCTATCCCTTTTAAGAATGGAGACATTGCAACAAGTTCTTTGAAAAACGGAATACATGATTTCCCCCGCCCCCAGCCCCACCCCACTGCTACCCCAGTTCCTTTTTCCAAATTGCATCAATTCCCCCAATCACTGAATTCTAATCATTAAAAAGTCTTGCCATATGAACCTAACAACTGTATGTTAAAAATGTTTTGAAATCTATACAAAGCCTTTTTAACTATTCTGTTTATCAAGTTTTTCTTTTATGTGAGGAAGATAAGTCAACACTATTTTAAAGACCAATTTTATTGAAGCCAAAAAAAAAAAAAAAGACTCCACCCTTAAGATTACATAAAAAATGAATCATGCAAACTAACTCAAGTTTGCAATATTTGTAACACAAAGATTTCTGTCAAAAAAACAGTTGGAAATAACATGCTGTTTGCAATGTAATTGTTACTATTCACTAAAGCAGAAAAGGCGAATGCTGGGAACTCAAAGGCTGACAGCCTAGTCATTTAAAACTACAGGTTGTCTCAGGAATGACAATGGTTTTGAAATTCAGCTCACCCATGCCGAGAAGTTGCTAGCTCTAGAAATGGGAGAATATTTAACACTTTAGTTGAAGAAGTTTTTCTCTTGCTTTTTTCCTCAGAACATTTCAACTAACCAAGGAAATCTTAGCCTTTTTTTTTTTTTTGAAGTATATGAATTATATGCCCATTCAAATGGGCACTGATCTTCTCTGCAGAGAGCTTCCAGAATCCAAATTTTTAATGAGGACTTTTGTTTAAATGTGTATGATGAACAGAGCTGTAAAGCCCACAATTTGTTTCTTCTGCTAGAGGAAAAAAAGTAAACAAAACAGAAATACACAGCTATCCATTTGCTGTGTATAATTGTTAACAGACCCACATATTTGCTTAAGTTTTTTTTTTCATTCTTAAAACAATTTCAGTCTTTATTCTAAAGTTAGATTGCTCTCATTGGGGTGTCTGACTTGGGTGATTCTTGTGTTTCTGTGTGTCCTTTTGTGTGTGCTGCTTGTCACTGACAAAGACTCTCTCCCTGACCAAGCTTTAGTTGAGCTCCGCTGAGCCATCTTCTCAACTAGGCCCTGACGCCCACTGTTGCTGGGTCTGCATAGCTCAGGTTTAGTGAGAATCCTGCTAAGTCAGGTTAGGGAGAATCCCCTACCCTTGATACCTGATCACTTGCTATCTGATCGAAGATATACACCAGGTGATCATCCTGGCCTGCCTTCTGCAAGAATCCTGCTGGGTTAGGTTAGCAAGAATTCTCCCTACCCTTGATGTCTTGTCTTAGTAATTTCCCATGCACCAACCGACTGCCTCCCTCTGTTCCTTGGCTATAAATCTCTACCTGTTCTTGTTGTATTTGGAATGGAGCCCAGTTCTGTACTGAGGTCTCTTTTCACCTATTGCAGTGGTTCCTGAATGAAATCTGTTTTCACCACTTTAACGACTGTCTGTTTTTTTTTAAACACCCCCTTTGGCAGCATTACCTTGAGTGAATTCGGCTTCTTCTGCTGCCCTCACTTCTGTTGCAGCTGCCACAAGGGTCTTCACAAACAAGAAGATCTGAGTGGGTGCCAGCCAGTCTTCAGCTCCTTTCTTTTTGAATTTGGGGTCTTCTGATTGCACATAAGGAAAAGATCAAGGTGTGACAGCCCACTCTGTTTAACCTCCTCTGTCTGTTGCCCTTTTTCTTTCCTAACCTTTGAGCTCACAGCTCAATGATCAGAAAAATAATGTCTGCTGACTACTTCCCCGCTCATAATTTATATTAGCCTGAATTTAAAGATATTTTAGATATCACCCAATCCATCCGTCCAATCCATCACCATTTTACAAATGAGGAAACTGAGGTTGAAGACTTTGTATTTCTACTAAATGGCAGATTTAGGATTAGAAACTGACTCCTTTTGACTTCAATTTAGGGTTCTTTCTACTAGAGCATATTGCCTCATAAAAAATGACATTTTCTAATGATTTCTACTCTTTTTGTTTTGTTGGTATTTATCCATTGTCAATGTACTGAACTGCCTTCAACAGCATAACACTTCTTATGCTTGGTATTCCTTTTTCAGATGCTAAAATAGGACCTATGATGTCAGACACAAGTGCATTCAAGACCTGCTCTCCCATTTACATGTGACTCATCCACTTAATTTTAAATCCATAAAAGAAAGATTGGGGATATTAATGGAATAGCATTTAATTATCACCACAAGTTATAAATGCGATATTATAATATTTCTGCATGAATTGTTATAGAAATCTTTGAATTAATTGCTTTGTATTTTAAATTTCAGACATCATCAAAATACTTATAAAACAAAATTGTAAAGAAAATCACCCATATATATGCTGGGGCTGAAAGAGAGCTTGAGCAGCACGATATATGTTGGCTCAGGGCTCCCAGGAAAATCTCCCTCAAGTGTGATTGGATTTGCAAGGGTCAGAGTTCAAAGTTAACAGAACATGGTACTCACAATTTCTGTAACACAAAAAAAGCTTAGCATGCTGCTTACTAGATCAAAGACAATGCAAACTGGACTTGATCCTTGTTTTTAAATGTATACAGTAGTTAGAGAGAACTGAATTTTTTCCCTTTACTGAGACGGGATATTTTTGCATTTTGTAGTGTAGATTGTATTATATGATAAAACTCTTGATACTATTCATTTTTTTTTTCAGGAAAAACTGATCTTTAAATAATATTCAAAATGATTGGCATTGTTTTACAGACTATAAATGAGTACATACTACCCTATGGAATTTATTTGAAAAGTAAAGTTTCTCTCCTATTGCAAGTGCTGTTATTTATTCCTTTTTTTTTTTTTTGTATACCTCTTCTTGCATTCAGCTAGTAATCCTCCTTTGAAGTACCATGGAAACAAGCAAATATGCCTCATTAAACTTTCCTTGCAGGAGAAAAATTGAAAGAATTTTTAAATTGTAGAGTAGATAAAAATAAAACACATTTCCTTTAGAGGTGATTAGATTGTCTTTTTAAATTCTTTAAGGAAAGGTACCAGAGTTGGCAGAAAAAAAAAGGACTATGTGTTTTCATATTTGTGAAATTGTGACAGTTTTAAAAAACTGATAGTTTCTTTTATTTCTAAAATAAATACTGAAAATAAACATTCTCAGTTATATTTCATATTTAATACTAAAAGATATTTCAGATATATTGTGAAAGTAACTATTTCTGATAATGCATAAACATAATTACAAGTGACATTAAAGAATTTCTTTATTAACAAATTGTATTTGCATAATGCCTTTGGTTTAGGAGAAGGGCTTAACAGAAAAAGAGTCTTATTTAATTTCATTCTACAGAATCCTGTGTGTTAGGCGATGGGCATGTTTCTTTGACAGATGAGACCAGAACCAGGTAGGGTCATAAGCCATTCCATAATGTGAGCGAAGTTCCTAGTGAGGAATTCTCTGGTCTTTTAACGGCCAAATAATAAAGAAAATCCTTTTGTCTTAAGGACTTTTTCGCTTTCCACCAAAATTGAAACTAAAATTGACAAATTCATTTCGTGTTAAGCATAGACCCTTCAGCATAGCTTAGAACTGGGGAGTGAAGGAAAATGTTGGCTTTCAGTAGTTTTGATTTATTCCTTCACTATCAGAATAAGCCGAATGAATGGATCTCAGAACGAACAAACAGCACAGCTAGTTAGAATCTCCCCCTTTATTCTGCCAACTTGCATTGTGTACTGTTAACTAAGGCAGCGACTATTAGGAACGTGTCCTGAATTAAACATCCAGTCTTTGAAAAACTGAATGATGTTTTTAAAGGCACACTGTGAAGTGAAAGGAGATATTGATTTCTGTGGAGTTAGTATTTTGTACGTTGAAATCCACTTTAACCACAGAAATCAATACATAACTCTTTCAAATCACTGTTTTGGAATTGTTACTGTTGTTTCTTTTTACTAAACCATGGATGTAATTCGTTTAGCAACATGTTAATTTCCTTTCTATCTAAATTGAAAGGTTTCTATGTTAGTGATGTATTAATTGAGGCTCCTAAAGGGTATACTGAAACCTCCAACACATTAAGCAAACACATGTATTACATGACAGGCCCCAAATATGATTTGTATGCAGCAATTAATCATCTGAATCTAGACGATGTTGTTCTGCTTCAGCAATTGGTGGCTATTTCCTGGGAGTTGGGGATCTGAGTTTTACGTTATTTCTTATGAAAAGGGCATGAGGGAGTAGGGAGTCATTATCAGATTATAGCGTTTAGGTATCAGATCTATTCAAGCCCTTAACTGGTCCCAGTCCACATAGATCGCATTTGTGTCTCAATAACCTAAATCTCAACCTAGATTAACTTGAATACGGTAATTGAAAGTGACTGATAATGCCTAGAATAAATAAGCCATTCCAATATATTCAAATTTTCTTTTTCTTTCTCTTATATAGTTTTCTTGTTTGCCTTGCCTATCCATAGTCTCTAATCATTTGGGCTCTGAAATCCCTTTGCTTGCTTACAATATTTCTTACTAACTGGTGATACAATGCTGTAGTACTATATTAGATATATTACACATATTATTATATACAATAAATATTTTTTCTTAACTGATGATCAGAGTTATATTGCTTTCTTTTCTTTTCTGTGTTTTTTTTTTAATTCAGCAATA
Organism: Ceratotherium simum simum; assembly: GCF_057802395.1. Classification (NCBI taxonomy): domain Eukaryota; kingdom Metazoa; phylum Chordata; class Mammalia; order Perissodactyla; family Rhinocerotidae; genus Ceratotherium; species Ceratotherium simum. The sequence goes on from NC_141931.1 coordinate 23,638,828, forward strand.
CATTTCACTTCTTTTCAAGTCTTGATAACAGAAGAAAAAAAATATACTGACTCTGCTTGTCATTTATTTTAAACTTGCAGGACATTTTTATCCTCAATTTTGCAGTCTAATGTCCAAGGGAGAATATCAATATGTTTTAAATTGTTGTGTTTGACATTGCAAATCTGTGAGTTTTACATTATACATTTACTTACTTTCTTTCATTTTGACATTTGTAAATGTAACAAGAGGAAGAGACGTTAGCAGTCTACCAGGTTTTCCAGAAGAGGAAAAAGATATCTTCACACCTATGTGTGTATATCAAGGAAATGTACCTTTATATGGAGTTACTTGATCTACGGCTGGGAAATTAGATGATAAATAATGTTTCTATACTAATTTTGACATGACATCATATGCATAACTAATATAAGATCTACAGAATTGTTCAGGTGCTTTCATTGGTATTTCACTTTCCATATTTGTCCATTGAAACACACATGCACACACTGCATGAAGTTTAATTCCTTTTTATCATCAATATTTTACAAAAAAAATCAATCTTTTTAATCTGTTTTGATTCCAGATCTCAAACAATAGAATAAATTCTATGGGAAAAGAAGCATGAGGACTAAGAAACCCAAAGAGAGATGACAAGGCTCAGGAAAGGCTTTATGAAGAAAGTGATGCCCTAGCTAGGCGTAGAAGAAGGAATTAACCGGACAAATGAGGAGGGAGAGACTGAGGGGACAACGGAGGGATATATTAAGTGGAGGGAAAAAGATTGGTACAAGGGAAGAAGGCATGAAAGAGCCTAACCTAGGAGAGAGTGGTGGTTGGGGATCGATTTAGATGAACTGGCAGGACTGACAGGGAAGATTGGAGAAGAAATTATAAGGAGTTTGAATTCAGAGTATGGTCTCTTCCTGGAAGGCCTATTGACAACTTTCTGCCTGTCAAATATTCACTCATATTTTAGCAATTGGCTATAGGGTCATATCTTCTACAGTCCTCTAGAGTTAAAATCCGTCCTCTGAGCTCCTGCATTTTTTTGTTCATGCTGCCAGTATAAAGTGGTAGAAAAAAAAATTCACCCAGAATGTATTGAATCTGACCTGTTTCAGATTAAATTATTTGCCTGTGAGATCTTTTCATGTCTGAATATATAGAGCTACTTCACTCTTTAAAATTGCTGCATAGCATTGCATAATGTGGATTCATTTCCACAAAACTTCATTTACTCTGTATTTTTGCAAATACGTTCATTCGTGAGTTGATAATTTTTATTGTTCTTGCATTTACTTAGTAATTAGTTAGGTTGAAAATTCTTTTTGACATTTATGTTACCTCTTCTGTTATTTGCCTTTATATATATTTACCCTATTTTCTACTCTGTGGCTTAACTTGTTTATTAATTTATATATCTTTTATATATAATTAACCAATATAAATTTGTTAATTATATGTTTGTAATAGCTTATCTCTGTTTTATATGTTGTAAATATGTTCTCCCAGCTTGTTCCTTGTATTTTAATTTTATTTATGACATATTTTGTTACAAAGATGTTTATATTTTGATACCACCAAATGTATCAGATTGATTAGGGGTGACTAGGAAAGAAAAAAATGTATCGATCTTTTCCTTATGGATTTCGTGTTGTAGATATCCCATATTTTCCTCATAATAATTTCATAGTTGTTTTATTTTTGGCTTCTTTACTTTTACATTCAAGTCTAACTTCGGGAAGAAACCCCATAAGATTAGATCTTTATCTGATACCAAATGGTCAATTGTCTTAAAATCACTTATTGACTAAGCCATTCTTCCTTAATAATTTGTAATGCCATCATTTTTGTATTCCAAATTCCCATATATACTGCATCTACTTGTGGACTACCTATTTTGGTTCAGTGATATACTTGTCTATTTCCGCACAAATACTACATTCTTCTATTACTATAGCTTTATGATACATTTCCATATCAGATAGAGCAAGCATTGCCTTATCGTTTTTCTTTTTCAAAATCTTCTTTGCTAGTTTTTACGTTGAATATTACGACACAAATTTTTGAGTTAGCTTTACAAGTTCATGAAAAATTCTTTTTGAAATTTTTAAATTGAATTGCATTACATTCCCAGATTAATTTGAAAAGATTAAAATTGTTTGAATATCAAGTCTTCCAATCCATGAGCACTCTCTTTCCACGTATTCAGATAGTTTTTTGTATCTTCTAGTCATATTACATGGATGTTTTTTATAAAAGTCTAACACATTTCTTTTCTTTTTTTTTTTGCTGAGGAAGATGAGCTAACATCTGTGTCTGTCTTCCTCTATTTTGTAGGTGAATTGTTGCCACAGTATGGCCTCTGATAAGTAGTGTATATCCATGCCCGGGAACCAAACCCAGGCCACCAAAGTGGGGCACACCAATCTTAACCACTAGGCCACGGGGCCAGCCCTCACATTTCTTGATATGCTTATCCTTAGGTATTTTGTAATTTTGTTACTGTTATGAGTAATGTCCCTTTTACTCTTATATATGTCTAACTGATGTGTTAGAATATAGAGAGCTATTGGTTATTTTATATTGATCTTATATGGTGTCACCTTACAGAATTCTCTTTGCAAGCAGTTTGTCCAATAGTGAGTTTTCTATATGTATACAATCATAGAAATACCAATTTTATCTCTAAAATTACAATTTAAAATTTCCTTTCCATGCTTTATACCATTTTGTATGATGGCAAATATAACAGTTAGCAACTGTTGTGAAAACAGGCATCCTTTTCTCGTTCCTGACTGCAATGAGAAAGTGATGGTTTCTACATTAGGAATGCTGTTTCCATAGCTTCCTGGTAAGTTAATTTTGTTGTTGGCTTTTTACTCTTCTTATTCTGTGGCATAGTTGAGGAAAAGTGTTTACATCCTTTAAACATTCTTCCTTAAATGAATGGGTACTGACTGGGTGCTGGGATAAAAAGACTATTCCTGGAGATTGAGGGTGATCATTTTTATCTCTATTGCAGAAAGTTCGCAATGGTTTATAAGTACATTAAAAGGAGAAAACTTTTCTATTTTCAGCACCTGATACCTCTGATATCTCCCTCTTCATGGTCTTAAGCCCAGTTAAGAGAGATAAGTGTTAATTGTTTAAAAGATAGTGAATAGCCAGCATATTTTTGAAGACACTATAACAGAAACTATATTTAATGAATTTTATTATGTAGCGTACAAGGGAAATAGGAAGGTCTATGTGATTGAAGGGAGGAATGTTGAAGTATTTTTACTTCCAGATTCATACTAGAAACACATTTATATAGCTCACTAAATGTAACATTTCCATAAATTTGAATTTATTTATACCATTCAAGTTATCATTTGAATTTTAATCATTTTCTCCACAAATATGTTATCTGATATTGCTGAGTTGGATTAATTTTTGACAAATAATAAGAAAAATACCTATTTATTTTATATCTAGGGTTAGAAGGAAAGAGAAAATGCATGTGGACCATTCCAATGCATGGAGAAATTCAGCTCTGCTAGAAACTCTTTTTGGTTCCTATGATGGTGGGAAGAGAACTTGAGAAAGGCTAATGCTAGAAAAGTGACAAACCTAACAATAGCAAAGGAAAGGCTTGTGTAAGAAAAAAAAAAAAACCTCTCAGAATTTCATTTAATGGCTTGAGTTGTTAGAGAATAAAATATCCAGTTTTTGTGATACATGGTGCAATGAAAACCTGGACTCAGGAGAAACTGGAGTGTTCCTTGTAGCTCGTGGGCACCAGAATTTGAGATAACCACCTTCAGTCAGGGGGCAGCACTCTGCCAAGAGAGAACACGCTCTGAGTCAAATTGCTTAAGAACTTATTTTTCAGAACCCACCAGTAAGTTTATAATATTTTAGATGGAATTTGACTTTAGAATTTTCTCAGGAAAATGAACTGCTTGACTGGAAACAAAAGATAAGTATCTGGTTTCTTAACTCCAAGAAACTATAAATATTGTGTGTTCTACTCCAAGCACGGATCTGACTGCTAAGCAAAAAATTTGAAACAGGGTTTTTTATTGTCCTTGGCCTGATGGAAAACTAACAGGACAAAGTGGAAAGGACATGGAATTTTGATCTCATTCTCACACAAGACGGCATAATGACTTGGATATTTCATAATTCCCTTTACTTCTGTGTCCTTTGGTTTTATTAACTACAAAATGAATTAACTGACAAGGGATAAAAAAATAAAATAATTTTGTAGTGCAAACCAGGCATCAAACAAATCAAATGTCCAATAGGTATAAACTCCTAATTGGTCTGGAGAATGTAGGGATGAAGGATCTACCTGTTGTGCCTCCTGGCCTTCCCCCAACTTTGAGGCATTTCTCAGTAAACTACAGGTCCTTTTCAGTTCTCACATTCTGTGATTTTGAGTTACGTGTCCTGTTGAGAGCTCTCTCTTATCTCCAGTGTTCTCTTAAACAGTCATGCTTTATAAGCAACGGTTCAGTACCAACAGTTCATTGATGCTGTCTTGTTAGACGGGGCAACCCTGGGATCACCTATCCCCTCAGCCTTCACTTCAGGCTGTTCAGGTTTCATGATGCTGGATACTGGCTGGAAATTTTTCATGTGGGACTCTTGAAGTTTAGTCTATTTTTAGATCCCTTTGGGGAAAACAAAAACAAAAACTATACAAGTTAATACTGAATCAGAAATATTTCAGGGTGTCTGTGACCACTCACCACCTTCTAGAGAAATCCCTGCTCCTAGTACTAAAAAGAGGACAGTAGTTACCTAAACTTAAAGCTAGGCTATATACTCCCTGAGGAAAGGATCTTTCTTATCATTAAAAAAATTATTTATTTTTTAAACAACTTTACTGAAGTATGATTGACATACAAAAAGCTGTACATATTTAATATATACAACTTGATGAGTTTGGAGATAAGTATACATCTGTGAAAACATCACCATAATCTATGCGATAAACATAGCCTTCACCTCCAAAATTTTACTCCCACCTTCTTTTTCTTATGGTTATTTTGTGATAGGAATACATAACATAAGATTTAATTTCTTAGTAAATTTTTAAGAATATAATACGGTCTACTATAGAAACTACACTGTACAGTAGATCTCTAGGACATATTCATCTTGCATAACTGAAACTTTGTACCCTTTGACTAATGCCTCCCCATTTCTTCCTCCTCCCATCTCCTGACAGCCTTCATTCTACTGTTTGCTTCTATGAGTTTGACTAGTGTAGATTGACTATTTAGATTTAGTACCATGAGTATTTGTCTTTCTGTGTCTGGCTTATTTCACTTAGCATAATATCCTCTAAGTTTATCCGTGCTTTTGCAAATGCAAGAAAAAATAGAGTTTAAGTCAAAAACTGTCATAAGAGACAAAGAAGATCATTACATAGTAATAAAAGGGCCAATTCACCAGTTGATATAGCAATTATAAACATACATGCACCCAACATCAGAGCACATAAATATATAAAACAAACATTAACAAATCTGAAGGGAGAAATAGACAGAAATACAATAACAGCAAGGGGCTTCAAGACTCGACTTTAAATAATGAATAAATTATCCAGACAGAAAATCAATAAAGAGACAGCAGACTTGAACAACATTACAGACCAAATGGACCTAACAGACATATATAGAATATTCCACTCAACAGCAGCAGGATACACATTCTTTAGGACACATGAAAGGTTCTTTAGGATAAATCACATCCTAGGTCACAAGACAAGTATTACAAATTTAAGAAGAATGAAATATTTCCAAATATCTTTTCCAACTATAATGGAATAAAACTAGAAATAATAACAAAACGAAGATGGGAAATTAAACAAGACACTCTTGAACAACCACTGGGCCAAAGAAGAAATTGAAAGGAAAATTAGAAAATACTTTGAGACAAACAAAAATTAAACACAATGTACCAAAACTTATGGGGTACAGCAAAAGCAGTACTAGGAGGGAAGTTTACAGTGATAAATGCCTACTTTAAAAAGTAAGAAAGATCTCTAATAAAAAAATCTAACTTTACACCTCAAGCAACTAGAAAAAGAAGAACAAACTAAGGCCAAGTTAACAGAAGGAAGGAAATAATACAGATTAGAACAGAAACAATTAAATAGAGAATAGAAAAACAATAGAAAGAAATCAATGAAATTGAGTTGTTTTTTAAAAAAGATAAACAAATTGACAAACTCTTAGTTATACTAACCAAGTAAAAAAAGAGAAGACTCAAATAAATAAAATCATAAGTGAAGGAGGAGATATTACAATAGATGACACAGAGAAAAAGATCATAAAGGGCTATTATTATCAATTACATGTCAACAAATTGGACAACCTAGAAAAAATGAATAATTCTAGAAACATACAACCTACCAACACTGAATCAAGAAGAAACAGAAAGCATGAACAGACCAATAGCAAATGAACAGATTGAATCAGTAAACAAAAATCTCGGAACAAATTAAAGCTCAAGATCAGATGGCTTCACAGGTGAATTCCATCAAACATTTAAATAAGAATTCATATCAGTCCTTCTTAAACTCTTCCAAAAAGTAGAATTAGAGGGAATGCTTCAACTCACTTTGTGAAGCCAACATCACTCTGATACCAAAGCCAGACTAAGACATACAAGAAAAGAAAACCATCTCTTCCTTATCATTTTAATCTCAGTACTTATTATGCTCTTTTTTTTTTTTAGAAAAAAAATCCACTATTCTGAAGGTCATAGAGTAGGTCACATGTGGTGCAACCTCATTATTCTTTCTGGTTGCAAGAAACTAGAATATGTAGTGTATACAAATAGTGTTTTATTTTGGCTTATTTTATTTATTTTTATTTTTTAATTTTTTAATTTTTTATTACAGTAACATTGATTTATAACATTGTAAAAATTTCAGGTGTACATCATTGTACTTCTATTTCTGCATAGATTATATCATGTTCACCACCCAAATACTAATTACAACCCATCACCACACACATGTACTGAATTATCCCTTTCGCCCTCCTCCCTCCCCCCTTCCCCTCTGGTAACCACCAATCCAATCACTGTCCCTATGTGTTTGTTTATTGTTGTTATTATCTACTACTTAATGAAGGAAATCATACGGTATTTGACCTTCTCCCTCTGACTTATTTCACTTGGCATTATACCCTCAATGTCCATCCACGTTGTCACAAATGGCTGGATTTCATCGTTTCTTATGGCTGAGTAGTATTCCATTGTGTATATATACCACATCTTCTTTATCCATTCGTCCCTTGATGGGCACTTAGGTTGCTTCCAAGTCTTGGCTATTGTGAATAACGCTGCAATGAACACAGGGGTGCATGTACCTTTACAAATTGGTGTTTTCAAGTTCTTTGGATAAATACCCAACAGTGGAATAGCTGGATCATATGGTAGTTCTAGCCTTGATTTTTTGAGGAATCTCCATACTGTTTTCCATAGTGGCTGCACCAGTTTGCACTCCCACCAGCAGTGTATGAGAGTTCTTTTCTCTCCACATTCTCTCCAACACATGTTGTTTCCTGTCTTGTTAATTATAGCCATTCTGATGGGTGTGAGGTGATATCTCATTGTAGTTTTGATTTGCATTTCCCTGATAGTTAGTGATTTTGAACATCTTTTCATGTGTCTGTTGGCCATCTGTATATCTTCCTTGGAGAAATGTCTGTTCAGGTCTTTTGCCCATTTTTTAATTGGGTTGGTAGTTTTTTTGTTGGTGAGATGCATGAGTTCTTTATATATTTTAGACATTAAGCCCTTATCAGATGTATGGTTTGCAAATATCTTCTCCCAATTGTTAGGTTGTCTTTCCGTTTTGTTGATGGTTTCCTTTGCTGTGCAGAAGCTTCTTAGTTTGATGTAGTCCCATTTGTTTATTTTTTCTATTGTTTCTCTTGCCTGGTCAGACGTGGTGTTTGAAAAGATGTTGCTAAGACCAATGTCGAAGAGCGTACTGCCTATGTTTTCTTCTAGAAGTTTCAGTTTCAGGTCTTGCATTCAAGTCTTTAATCCATTTGGAGTTAATTTTTGTGTATGGTGTAAGGTAAGGGTCTACTTTCATTTTTTTGCATATGGCTATCCAGTTTTCCCAACACCATTTGTTGAAGAGACTTTCTTTTCCCCATTGTATGTTCTTGGCTCCTTTGTCAAAGATTAGCTGTCCATAGATGTGTGGGTTTATTTCTGGGCTTTCGATTCCATTCCATTGATCTGTGTGTCTGTTTTTGTGCCAGTACCATGCTGTTTTGGTTACTATAGCTTTGTACTATATTTTGAAATCAGGAAGTGTGATACCTCCAGCTTTGTTCTTTTTTCTCAGGATTCCTTTAGCTATTCGGGGTCTTTTGTTGTTCCATATAAATTTTAGGATTCTTTGTTCTATTTCTGTGGAAAATGTTGTTGGAACTTTGATAGGGATTGCATTGAATCTATAGATGGCTTTAGGAAGTATGGACATCTTAACTATGTTAATTCTTCCAATCCAAGAGCACAGAATATCTTTCCATTTCTTTGTGTCTTCTTCGATTTCTTTCAGAAATGTTTTATAGTTTTCCGTGTACCAAAGATCTTTCACTTCTTTGGCTAAGTTTATTCCTAGGTATTTTATTCTTTTTGTTGCAATTGTAAATGGGATGGTATTCTTAATTTCTCTTCTGCTACTTCGTTGTTAGTGTACAGAAATGCAACTGATTTTTGTATGTTGATTTTGTATCCTGCAACTTTACCATATTCGTTTATTACTTCTAAAGGTTTTCTGGTGGATTCTTTAGGGTTTTCTATATATAAAATCATGTCATCTGCAAATAGTGACAGTTTCACTTCTTCCTTTGCAATTTGGATCCCTTTTATTTCTTTCTCTTGCCTGATTGCTCTGGCTAGGACTTCCAGTACTATGTTAAATAGGAGTGGTGACAGTGGGCATCCTTGTCTGGTTCCTGTTCTTAGAGGGATAGCTTTCAGTTTTTCACCATTGAGGATGATATTAGCTGTGGGTTTGTCATATATGGTCTTTATTATGTTGAGGTACTTTCCTTCTATACCCATTTTATTCAGAGTTTTTATCATAAATGGATGCTGTATCTTGTCAAATGCTTTCTCTGCATCTATTGAGATGATCATGTGATTTTTATTCTTCATTTTATTAATGTGGTGTATCACGTTGATTGATTTGCCAATGTTAAACCATCCCTGCATACCTGGAATAAATCCCACTTGATCATGGTGTATAATCTTTTTAACATATTGTTGTATACGATTTGCTAGTATTTTGTTGAGGATATTTGCATCGATGTTCATCAGTGATATTGGCCTGTAATTTTCTTTTTTTGTGTTGTCCTTGTCTGGTTTTGGTATCAGGGTAATGTCAGCTTCGTAGAATGAGTTAGGGAGCTTCCCTCCCTCCTCAATTTTTTGGAAGAGTTTGAGAAGGATAGGTATTAATTCTTCTTTGAATGTTTGGTAGAATTCACCAGGGAAGCCGTCTGGTTCTGGACTTTTATTTTTGGGGAGGTTTGTGATTACTGTTTCAATCTCCTTACTGGTGATTGGTCTATTCAAATTCTCTACTTCTTCTTGATCCAGTTTTGGAAGGTTGTATGATTCTAAGAATTTATCCATTTCTTCCAGATTGTCGAATTGGTTGGCATATAGCTTTTCGTAGTATTCTCTTATAATCTTTTGTATTTCTGAGGTGTCTGTTGTAACCTCTCCTCCTTCATTTCTGATTTTACTTATTTGTGCCTTCTCTCTTTTTTTCTTGGTGAGTCTAGCTAAAGGTTTGTCAATTTTGTTGATCTTTTCAAAGAACCAGCCCTTGGTTTTATTAATTTTTTCTATTGTTTTCTTGGTCTCTATTTGATTTATTTCTGCTCTGATTTTTATTATTTCCCTTCTTCTACTGATTTTGGCCTTTGTTTTTTCTTCTTTTTCCAGTTCCTTTAGGTGCATTGTTAGATTGTTTATTTGAGATTTTTCTTGTTTGTTGAGATAGGCCTGTATTGCTGTAAACTTCCCTCTTAGAACCGCTTTTGCTGTATCCCATAAATTCTGGCATGTCATATTTTCATTTTCCTTTGTCTCCAGGTATTTTTTGGTTTCTTCTTTGATTTCTTTGTTAACCCAGTCGTTGTTCAGTAGCATTTTGTTTAATCTCCACGTATTTGTGGTTTTTCTGATTTTCTTCCTATAGTTGATTTCTAGTTTCATACCGTTGTGGTCAGAAAAGATGCTTGGTATTATTTCAATCTTCTTAAATTTATGGAGACTTGTTTTGTGGCCTAATATGTGATCAATCCTGGAGAATGTTCCATGTGCATTTGAAAAGAATGTGTATTCTTCGGTTTTTGGATGGAATACTCTGTATATATCTACTAGGTCCATCTGTTCTAGTGTGTCGTTTAAGGCCAATGTTTCCTTATTGATCTTCTGTTTGGATGATCTATCCGTTGGTGTAAGTGGAGTGTTAAAAACCCCTACTATTATTGTGTTACTGTCTATTTCTGTTTTTATGTCTGTTAATAATTGCTTTATATATTTAGGTGCACCTACATTGTGTGCGTAGATATTTACAAGTGTTATATCCTCTTGTTGGATTGTTCCCTTGATCATTATGTAATGCCCTTCTTTGTCTCTTTTTACAGTTTTTGTTTTAAAGTCTATTTCGTCTGATATGAGTACTGCTACCCCAGCTTTCTTTTCATTGCCATTTGCGTGGAGTATCTTTTTCCATCCCTTCACTTTCAGTTTGTGAGTGTCTTTAGGTCTGATGTGTGTTTGTTGTATGCAGTATATATATGGGTCTTGTTTTTTTATCCAGTCAGCCACCCTATGCCTTTTAATTGGAGCATTTAGTCCATTGACGTTTAAAGTAGCTATTGATAAGTATGTACTTAGTGCCATTTTTTAACTTTTTTTTTTTCCTCAGTGTTTTAGTAGTCCTTCTCTGTTCCTTTCTTCTTCTATACAGAATTTATGGTCACTTTAGTTTGACCTCTGTCTGAAAGCTGTACTCTTAACTCACCTCCTCCCTCCTTTTATGTTTTTGATATCATATCTAACCTCTTTTTTGTGCATTTGTATCCATTACGTTCTAATCATGGAAATAGATAATTTTTCCTATTTGTGCTCTTCTCTTTTCCCCTTAAATCAGTCCCTTTAACATTTCTTGTAGCACTGGTTTCTTGGTGACAAACTCCTTTAATTTTTGCTTATCTGGGAAAATTTTGATCTCTCCTTCCATTTTGAATGATAAGCTTGCTGGGTAGAGTATTCTTGGCTGTAAGTTTTTTCCTTTTAGCACTTTAAATATATCATGCCACTCTCTTCTAGCCTGTAAGGTTTCTGCTGAGATGTCAGCTGATAGCCTTATGGGGTTTCCTTTGTATGTAACTTGACATTCTCTTGCGGCTTTTAGGATTCTCTCTTTATCTTTAATTCTGGACATTTAGATTATGTTGTGTCTTGGTGTGGGCCTCTTTGGGTTTATCTTGTTTGGGGCTCTCTGTGATTCCTGTACATGGATGTCTGTTTCTTTCCTTAGGTTAGGGAAGTTTTCATCTATTATTTCTTGAAATAGATTCTCTGCCCCCCTGTCTTGCTCTTCTCCTTCCAGGACACCTATAACAGGGATGTTAGTGCACTTGATGTTGTCCCAGAGGTCCCTTAGACTGTCCTCACTCTTTTTAATTCTTTTTTTTTTACCAGTTCACCTTGGGTAATTTCTTCTAGTCTTTCATCCAGCTCTCAGATCCGTTCTTCTGTATCCTCTACTCTGCTTTTGAGTCCTTCTAATGAATTTTTCATTTCCAGTACTGTATTCTTCATTTCTGATTGGTTCTTTTTTATGTCTTCCATTTCTTTGTTGACATTCTCACTGAGTTCATCTATTCTTCTCCCCAGATCAGTGAGCATTCTTAACACTCTTAGTTTGAACTCTCTGTCAGGTAGGTTGCTCATTTCTGTTTCACTTAGTTCCTTTTCTGGGGTTTTGTCCTGTTCCCTTACTTGGAATGTATTCTTTTGCCTCCTCATTTTGCCTCTTTCCTTGTGCTTGTGTCTACGTATTAGGTAGGTCAGCCACGTCTCCTGTTCTTGGATAGGTGACCTTATGCAAGTGATGCCTTAGGAGACTTCTAGTGTGCTTCCTTCAGTTCTCAATGTTCCAGGGGTGACCCCTATGTGGGCTACGTGTGTCCTTCTGTTGTGGCCTGTTTGCTCTCCATGTAGGCGCCCAGGGAGGCCGAGTTATGCTCCTGGCCAGCTGTTGTAATGCTCAGCTGCTTGTAGTTGTTGTGGGCCCTTCAGTCTCTTTATCAGGTGTGGGGAGCCCCAGCACAGTTGGCTGCAAGTTCTAATACCACATTTGTGTTGAAGTATTTCTTTTAAGTGAGTAGGCCCCCAGCGTGGCAGGTTGTTAGGCTCAGGGCCTTACAATTGCTGTAAGCCTCTAGCCTATTAGGTCTCTTGTCAGCTCTCTGAGGATTGCAGCTGGGTGGGGCTGGCCTCAGGCACAGGAGCACCCAATTGTTTCAGGTTTTGGAAGGTGAGGCAAACCTCCTATGTGGGTCTTTGAGAAGCACAAGTCTTCTGCAGCTGACAAGCCCTGCCGCCCACAGTTCCACACACAGAGTCAACACAGTCCTGCCCCGTGTGAGCGCCCAGACCTCCCAAGTGGACCCAGTCTCTCCAAGGCAGGAGCCCCACACACTCCACCACCACTCCACACTCTCCACCCACTCCTTGTGCACACCCTGCCCTGCTCAAGTCGGCTCAGTTGCCAGGCTGCAGAGAATCCAGTCACCAATCTATGCAGGCCCACAAGTTGCCTGAGGGCTTGTTGTTGGGTGGGGCCAGTCTCTAGGGTGGGCTGCCTGCCCTGGCTGAGCTGGATTAAATCGGTGCTCTATCGGGTGGGGCAGACCCTGGGCTAGCAGGCCTCAGGGAGAACTCCAATGGCGTCTGTGTCAGCATGCTCACACCAGGCCACAACAATGGCCACCGCCAATGTCCCAGTCCCTGAAGAGGTCTCACCCCTCACTGAGATGCACTCAGGGCCTATTAGGTGAGTCTCTTGTCACCAAAGCACTGTGCACCTTTCTTTCTGGTGATTTTAGGATGCTTTCTGAAACGGGTGAGTTTGCGCATGGGCCCTTTAAGAGCCAGTTTTAGTTTCTTTGTGAACCGGGTTTTCTGGGGGTGCTCCCCACTGTTTTAGTAGCAGCAAAGTCAGATATTATGCCGCTGGTCTCGATTTTGCTGGGTCCACAAAATGCCCACAGCGGGGGCGCTCCCCGGCTCAGGGCCCCGCGCCTCCAGGGAGGCTGCGCACCTGTGAGCTGCTCCCGGCGGCCGTGAAGCTGGCGGCTTGTGAAGGCGGCGTTTTCCTCTCCAGAAGGGAGTCTCTGCCTCCTCCTCCTCAGTTAGGATTGTCCGTTGTTGCAGGAGTTCCTCTTATCCAGTTTTCAGTTCTGTCTCAGGGGTAATTTTTCCACTAGCAGTTGTAAATTGGCTGTGTCCACAGGAGGAGGTGAGTTCCGAGTCTGCCTACGCCGCCATCTTGACTCCGCCCCCGCAAATAGTGTTTTAAATGAATGAAGGTGATATCTACTCTCCTCCCTATCTCCACCACAGCTGATTGGACTAGCAATAATGGATAGCTGGGCAGAGGTATCAAATGAAGAGCCTCAGGTAACCTGATTTGAAATATTAAATCATGCTAATCAGACTCTCTCCTTAAGGGATGGGAAGTCAGAGAGAAGACACTTATGAGCTGTGGGGTGTCTGGCTTCACTCAGTCATTGTTGACAGAAAGTCTGTCATTAAAGAGAGTTGAGAAGGGAAGCAAAGGAAGTTATTGGAAGGTAGGCAGAGATGATTTATTCAAATTGGGAAGAACCCCATAAACACGTTGCCTGTTTTGAAAGTGTTTGCAGTATGATCTGGAAGAAATAAAATATAAAAATTACACTGCAAGAATAAGGTTGGACCCTTACATAACATCATATACAAAAATTAATTGAAAATGGATCAAAGACCCAATATAACACATAAAATTGTAAATTCTTAGAAGAAAACATAGAGAAAAAGCTTCATGACATTGGATTGAGCAATGAGTTCTTATACATGACACCAAAGACACAGGCAACAAAAGAAAAAATAGACAAATTAGACTTCATGAAAATTAAAAAAAAAACTGCATCAAAAAGCAATTTCAGAGGTCTGACCCCATGTTGTAGTGGTTAAAGTTTCATGCACTCCGCTTCAGTGGTCTGGGTTTGCAGGTTCAAATCCTGAGCGTGGACCTGCACCACTCATCAAGCCATGCTATTGCAGCGACCCACATACCAAATAGAGGAAAATTGCCACAGATGTTAGCTCAGGGCTAATCTTCCTCAGAAAAAAAAATTTTCAACAGCATAAGAAGGCAACCCATAGAATGGGAGAAAATATGTGCAAATCATATGTCTGATAAGAGGTTAACAGAACTCCTAAAACTCAAAAAAAAAAAAAAAAACCTGAATCAAAACTGGCAAAGCACTTGAATAGCACTTTGAATTTCTCCAAAGAAGATACACAAATGGCCAATTAGCATACGAAAAGTTGCTCAACATCACTAATCATTAGGGAAATGCAAATCAAAACTATAATGACATGCTACCTCACACGTATTAAGACGGCTACTATCAAAACCCAGAAAATACAAGTGTTGCTGAGGATGTAGAAAAATTGAAACCTTTGTGCACTGTTTGTGGGAATGTAAAATGGTACAACCACAGTAAAAAACATGATAGTGGTTCCTCAAAAAGTTAAACATAGAATTACCATATGATCCAGAAATTCCATTTCTGACTATATACTCAAAATAATTGAAAGGAGGGTCTCAAAGAGATATTTGCATGTTCTTAATGGCATTATTCACAATAGCTAAAATATGGAAGCAACCCAAGTGTCCATCGACAGATGAATGAATAAGCAAAACATGATATAAGCATACAATGGAATATTATTCAGCCTTAAAAAGAAAGGAAATTCTGCAATATGCTACAACATGGATGAAGCTAGAGGACATTATACAAAATGAAATAAACCAGTCACAAAAAGACACATACCGTATGATTCCACTTATATGAAGTACTGATAGTAGTCAAAGTCATAGAGACAGGAAGTAGAATGGTTGTGGTCAGGGGCTAGGAGGAGGGAGAAAGAGGATTTATTTCTCAAAGGGAATAGAGTTCAAGTTTTTACATGTTGAAAAAAGTTCTGGAGATGGATGGTGGTGATGGTTGCACAACATTATGAATGTATTTAATACCACTGAACTGTATACTTAAAAATGATTAAGATGGTAAATTTTATGTTACGTTTCTTCACCACAATAAAAAAAATTGGAAAAAATATTACACTGCAGTGTGACTGATGCTAAGATCAAGTGATAGGTGGTTTGGGAGTATATGGGTGGAGCATTTAATCCAAAGGGTGGGTTGGAATGGAATTGATCACTGGCATTGGAGAATTCCAGAGAGAGCAGCTACTGTCCTACACCCCACAGTAGGCTAAGTCTGAGAAGGTTTGCCTTTGCTATGTTCCTGTGAAATGCTACATGACACTTATTATTCTAGATTTCAGGAAGATTGTCAATCAGAGAAGAAAATGCTTCCAATCCTTATTTCATTCACCAGAAATGTCTGCAACTTCAGGGAATAATGAGGTCGTATCACACGTGACTGCTTCTTGGCCCTCGGTATGAGGGTGTCCTTTAAGCAAAGGAACAGTTGGAAGAAACCTTAGCAATCATTTAGTCTAACTCCCTTACTTTACAGAGGAAGGAATGAGCTCGGGAAAATGAAATAATTTAGCCAAGGTCACAGGAGCTATTTGACAGCTGGATGTGTAAAGTCAATTCTGTAGCCCTAGGTCTACAAAGGTTTCACAGATATGGCATATACTACAGCACACAGACAGGCAGCAAGATGTTGCTTTTAGACACAAGCTATTCTAGCAGATGACATTTGAGAGCAAATCTTGATGATCTATATGACTCTGCCATTGATATATCTGGGAACTATCAAATTAATGGGTCAAGTCTGACAAAAGCAAAGTGTTTGTCATGATGGGGTAATGTTAAATAAGTGTAGGAGTCAAGTTAGTGTGGTGAAAAATAGGGGCTCTCTGAACAGTGACCTAGGACATCAACGGTGCACATGAAATTCACAGCCAATATCTCTACTCACTAGGTCATAGGTAGCCTCACAATCTACCACTGAATGATATGTTGTGCTCTCTGATTTCATCTACTTCTCAAAATGTTACTGACATCAAAGTAAGCCCCTAGCTTTTCACGAGGGACCTCTACCAAAACCACTCAGTCTTACTCACATGTGAGCAAATATTCTATTCTTCTGGAAGAGATAAGTCATTTAAAATTCTTAAATAGATTCTGCTATAAAAACTAGAAGTGCTGCTTCAGGATATATCTGAGTCTTTGATATTATTACTTGTGTAGAGAATGCATTTTTCATAAAATATCATAGAGTAGAGCTGGTTTTCATCTATCCCTGGAATAACAGAGAACATGTGAGTTATAACTGATATAATAATGACACCTGTATTAATATATGAGTGTATGGTACACTATAATATGCTTGATCAAAATTTAACCACCTATTCTTTAAAAACCTGATGAAACCAAAGGGGAAATAGGGATAAGGTAGAAAAAAGAATAAAAGATTTAAAAATATCTATCAATAACATTGTTTCTGGATGATTCCATCAGTTATTAAATTTAGAAAAAACTGATATTGTTTCCCTTTATTTCATCTTTTTCTTACTTCTGCATGTGATTCATATAGCTTGTACATCCTGTTACTGCTGTATTCAGGGATAGAGTTAACTTGAATAACCCAAGCTTGAGGAATAAAGAAAGATATTGGTAATATTCCAGGGGAAGATTTGGACAGAGCATACAAATAGAATGAATGGAAAGGGTTTCATAGGGGTGAGGAGAACAAGGAGGGAAAGAGAGGGGAGGGAGGAGAGAGGAGAGAATATGCAATTGGTAATATTTATCTTCTGCCACCCAGTTCCCAATGTAAGTCTTAGAAGTGGAGAGAATCTTAATTACTAGAAACTGAGATATATAGAGAAGATTGTAAATGTTTTCCTCTAGGGACACTGACATTATTTTAAGTTATTTACTTTGGCACCACTTTTAACTTAAATAATAACTGAATTTATAAGCTGAACAAAGATTCAAATTCTAGTGTGGGATATATATATATAACAATGACTTTAAAGTCATTTTGTACCTGAAGAAAACAACATTCATCACTTCTATGACTTCAGGAGAGAAAGAAGTGCTATAAGCTTTTGAGAAATGCCAAAAAATAGACTAAACACATATTTGTGTTTCATGTTTATGCAATATCTATTGCAGATGTAGTAAAATATTTTACAATACAAAATCTGAGCATTTTGAGTGTTGCATATCAGTCTTAAATTCCTCTTGTTGAAACAGAAGTATACTTCCTAGTCATTTTGTCTTCAAGTCCATCATTTTTTATAGTCATTAATTCACTTATTCAAAAATACATATTTACCTATCATTTGTCTACTATCTACCATGTATTTTTCCAGGTGCTGGAATAGAGTATATTTCAATGCAGCCATTGTCCCTACTGTCACAGAGTTTGCAGTATGGGAAGATGCAGGTCATTTAAGTGCCTACTGTATACAATACATCCCACACAGTACAAGAATTAAAATAGAATCATAAAATCAGGTAACAGAGACTTTAAAAGTCATCTCTTTGAACTTCAACTGGAAAAAAAAAGAGAATTGACTTTAGATTATCCTTTGCAAGTGGTCATCGTATTTCTGCTTAAATATATTAATAGATGGCTCACTAATTTGCAGCTGACCTATTGTTTTTTTCTAATTAGCAAATGCTTCACTATATATATTTATGGCAGACTGTTGGTTGTCCCAATACCCATTCTCCTCTAATTTCACAGGAATACAGACTTAATTGATATATGGCCACATAGTTGAATACCGTATTTCTTCATCTCTGTTTCAGCAAGATGTATCCATATAACTAAGTTCTAGACAAATGAATAAAGAATAAATGATGTATTCCACGTCTATGTCTGGCCATCAAAGCAACTGAGTGTGCACTGTCCTGTACCTTCTTTTCCTTACTGCTGGCTATAGATGTCAAGGACTGAAGAAACTGTGTTGACTCTGGGATTGAAGCCGTGTATTCAAGATGGTGGGGCTGTTCCTTCAGTTCTGGAGCCTTTACCCTCAGTGATAGAGAAACAAAATTCTGTCTTCACTCTACTATGTTTTAAGATGTCTTTGTTACGGAAATTTAGCATGTACCCCAACTGATACAATGATTACTTTGTACTTTCCTTTCATTGGCCAGCCTTTTAAATATTTTACAATGGCTGTAAAATCTCCTATGTATTTAAAGCATTTAACAAGTATTTATTGAGTGCCTACTTCTGCAGGGCACCATGCTAGCAGTTGAGAATATAATGATGAGTAAATTTTATCCCTGCCTTCCAAGAGTGTAAAGCCTTTAGAATGTGTGATATGGATGGATGGTGAGGATGATGTGGCAGGAGTTCAGGATGGACCATGTATTTGGGGAGGTAGGGGCAGCAATATAAACCAAAATTTCCAATTCAATATAATAAACATAAAGATAGAAGAATCTTAGAGTAGCATAGAAAAACATATGTAGGGCCCTTTACCTAATCTGTGGAGATAAGTAGCCTGGGAATAATTTTCCAAACAAAACATTTCTAGATGTATCTATTGTATCTCAGATGCAGTTTCCCGATCTTTCACTAGTCACATCTCCCTCTGCATCCACAGCGTCAACTTGCTCAATAGAATCATGAATGCTATTAAGTGAAGGATTTTTATTTTCTATATGGGTTCCTTGTGAATATTTGAAGCAAATGCTACCTTTTTCCTTTTCCACAAGCCAAGATATATAGAGGTTAAATATTCTGCATATTTCTTAACCCCTTCTGAACAGGAAGCACTACAAGTAGATGCCTGCAGGAATGGTATGATTTCATGGTGACCCTTGAACGTCTACTGTTGGCAAGATATTATTTTTCATTAAGTACTTTATATTACCCCCCAGGTAGTAGCATAAAACATGAGTTTTGTAACTAGACAAAATTGGGTTCAAATCTGGACTCTTCAACTGAATGGCTGTGTAAACCTGACATGTCTCTTATCTTTTTAAGCCCTGGTTTCCTCATTTGAAAAAGAGGTTGGGTGATGATCTTCTGTGGGTCATCTTGGAAGTAGATGCCCAGGTGGAATTACATAGAGAGGTCTGTCAAAGATAAAGGATAGAGTTAGCCAAAGTATGTAGAGAAGGCCTTTCGACTGTGATCAGATGTGACACACGTCGGTAGAGGAAACAGGGGAGGAGATTGGATAAGAAGAGCCTCCAACTGCAGTGTAACTGACAAAGTCTCACCAGGTCGGTGAGAGCCACAGAGCAAATTTAGAACATTCTGAAGGAATATTTCACAGGACAGATACAGTGACTATCTTGCTACCAGTATCATTTCTTTCAAACTTTTGCTGTTAGGTAATATTTTATGCCTGTTAGCAAAATTTGTACACGAGGATGGTACTCCTAGATACACAACGATTTAACCTATCACGACTAGGATTATCAGGCAGAAAACATAACTTGTAGAGGATATATCCATGGGTGGAAAAGATTCTATAACATAAATGAAGACCTAAGTCCATGTATAAGAGTGGCCTCATACAACATAACTGAATTATTTGAAAGTCTTCACTTATCATGACATGCTTCTAAAAGCAAAGTGAAAACTCTTTGAATCCTACCAGTTTCAGTCTTTGCGTTTTTGTGAATGGATGTTGGAGTGGAATAAGGAATAAGAATGCCTGGCAACGGTTTGTGGAAAAGGGCTCAATGAACCTCCATTTTTATCTTTAATGAAATTGCCTTGAGGAGCTCAATAACAGTTTTTTTAGGTTCTCAATCCCCTGAAAAGGGGTTTATTTCATTCCCCCTATGTTTTTTCTTCTTGTTCTCCTTTATGACCTCATTAGCAATGAGAGTTAATTGAACACATCTTCTCTTAAAATGATAAGCATTTCCAAGTCAATTACATGATCTTTAGGAGTGATGGACTGAAAGGATTCAGTGGAATGTACTGTTTTTCCAGATGAACAAAAACTAAGGTTCAGTAATATTTTCTCCTACTGAAAATGAACATACTCTCATTGCTCACTCATATTTTAAAAATATCAACCCAAATTCTCTGATGATAACCTATGCTTTTTTTCCTCAAGCTTATAATAATGAGTCTATAAAATGTAACCTTTTGCATCACATATATACTTAGAGGCTAAATTATATCATAATCACACCATAATAAAACCTGATAAGCAGCTCTCATGGAAAGTTAGACTGAACTCTTAGGCCAGAGCTCTAAAGTTGCTGAATAATTATCTCATGCATTTAGATAGTATAATCAGTATTCAAGCACCAAAATAGGAAATAACATTAAATGTGCCTTTTCTATGCCTTTGTGTCCTGGAATTCTTTGGTATGTTTCTTTTAACTCAGTTATTTTTCCCTCCAAATGATCAATGATCTTTGTTATACGATGGTCCCAAATATAATTCGAGATATTAAAGAGTCTAGATATATTTTGTGTTTTGGCCACTCAACCCATCTTACAATTGCTCAGTTTTGGCTTCACTTAAATACAGAGAATCTTCAGAAAGTTGATTCTACCAGATTCAGCAAAGCACATTTACAATATAGTATAGAGTCCTGGCTGGAGTATCTGAGAATGATTCTGTTTCTAGTTATTATTTTTTTATTGTTATTATTACCATTTATTCAGCAATAACTATGTATCTGATGTGGCGAGATGTACTTTATAGTAAGACTTCATTTAATTCTCAAAAGAAAATGAATTAGTTACTCTTATCCCACACAAATATAAGAAAATTGAAGTGTTTGAGGCTTAAGTAACTTCTCTAGGCCTGTTAGACTTAAATCGTGCTTCTCAATAATATACCATATTGTTTCTGGCCAAACCTGCTTCCGTAAATCTATTTTATAATAACACACAACATATAATCAGGAAAAAGAAACTTTAATATATTCTGGTAGTTTCTACCAACTTCTGGAGTCATGTGTTCAGAGGGATATGCTATCTTCTGAACCTGGGTTAAGGCATCAGAAAATTTATGGAGTGAGACTGTGAGAAATTTTGATCTTTTCAGACTCAGAAGCAGAGTATTGGGTACATATATCTACACAATTATAATCACTCATTATTTAATAAGGGAAAAACCCTCAGAGGATATTTTGTAATTGATTAGGACATGATTTATTTTGAGCTAACTTGGTTCACAACATGTGCAAACTAATCTGGCAGCTTGCAAGGAGATTTAATGTCAAAGGATGTATTAAAAAGGTATGGGGGTGAGAAATAGAAAAAGGAGAATTAATCATAAAATGCTGAGCATAACTAAAATGAACATATAATGCCCAAATCTTCTCTGCAATGTTGGAAGACAAATAACAATGTATTGGGACAGATTTTACAACAGTGACTTTATGTAGAATTCATAATACAGAGTCAAGTCTTTGTTACTATCTCCATCTCTTGTTTCATAAGATTGTTATCACATCCACACACAGACACAGCCATTCACCAGAAAAGTAAATCTCATCTAATGGTTATAAAAATAATAGATAGAGAAAACTTTTTGCATATGTGTAATCGGAATTAAATATTTTGAGAGAAGATTGGGGAAAAAAACAAGAAGAAAATGTGAGCTGATGGGGATGTGAGTGGAAAGACATTTAAATTTGAGTATAATCATTGCCAAAAAAATAGCTGTCACCCAGTACGCTGTGCATAAATCCTCCAACGAGTTGCAGAGAATGAAGAATAGTTGCTTCTGGATCAATGCACAGTCATTTAGTGGGCCTATCAAGCTGACAGTGAGAGTACCAAACCTGATACACATGAATGCCCAAGAAGAGTGTCTGGATGTCAGCCTTGTCTATGTCAATGAAACAAGAGTACAGGAGTATCAAAGCACACTAACAAACTACCGGTAAGCTTGTTTCTGCTACATATACAAAACCAAAAGCTAACTATGATCTACTCTTTGAAACTTGTGCTGTGGTACTAGTGGCCTTTAAGGCACTGACCCACACATATTGGTTATGGTAGGAAAAATAATAGAGTCTGAGACATGAGTGGGAGCTTGCATTGCATCTGAAAAAAAGTGAAAAAAAGTAAAATTAATTTGAATGGTCACAATTACCTAACTTTCAGCTTATTTTGGGGTATCTACTGTACTAGCTCTAATGAATTTGTTATGATGGCCATTCAGCACTTAAATGACCTAAGCTTTAAAGCATTCTATGGCATTGAGTCATTATAATGAAGTCCTCCAAAGGGTTGCGCTGTCCATAGTTCTGATTTTTACAGGTGTAAGCAAAACGGTTTAGGTTCAGTGATTTACAGCAAAACTTTGAATACCTTTAGTTTACACAGAGAAAACAATTCTTTCGTATCTTAGTTAAAAAAACAACGTTAAGTGATGCAAACCAGCGTTGTTAGGAAACTAGTTTGCATGTTGTGTCTATGGAATGAATGGGGTTTTCGTGTTCATATCATTCTTAGGTACTCAATAACTAAAAAGGCTTATAATTACCAACACTGAAAAATTATTTATATATCTGGCCTTTGGTCAACAAACATTCAATGTGTCAATGGTCTTGGCAGTGTTAGGAATATACTGTTACTGCCTTAAAAAAACCCTGACATAAATCCTCAGACTGTAGAGGGTCTGGGAAGTTGGTATGGCTCTTCCTGTGTTAAAGACACATTTGTTCCTGCATAGCAGTTGAATGCTGAGAATCATCACTGAAATATTGAATTACATCATATGCACTAGTGATTTGAGTGGAAATACCTCGCTCTTTACCATATGGCATAGTCTTTACTTTCTACCCACTACATGAGCCATTTCCCCATTCTTTGCCTGTCTCTTTAGTTGGGAAATATATAAGATATGATAGGATCTATAAAAATAATCATGCCTTTATGCTAAAAATCCCACTTCTGAAAATTTTAAGAGTATAAATCAGCCTAAGCAAACCCTCATTTGTATAAAGATGCTTATATAAATATATAGTGAAGACTATATATATATATATAATATAAAATCTAACAATATATATAATCTAATAATGTATAATAATGGGAGAATTTATGTAATCAGTTAAGATATATAAACCAGGTAAATTATTAAGCATTCACTAAAATTATTCTTATGAAGACCATAGAAATCTTGAACAATGTTGATGCCATTTTAAGTAAAAACAGCAGAATGTGAAATGTTATGCATAATACCTAGGCAAATACATATGCCCCAATCTTTGTCTTCAAAACTATCGGGTTCTGAATTCAGCTAATTAGGTGTGAATCCTGGGTTGTAAATTTACTCCCTGTGGGATCTTGGACAAATTATCTACGCTCCCTGTGTTTCAGTTTCTTCAAATGTAAAAAGGAAGCTAGTACTAAATAGTAGGATATGTTGTTATCAGAGTTAGATAAGATGATACCTGTAAAGCACTTTGTGGAATAACTATCATAAAGCCAACACATAATGAACATTTACTTACTACCTTTCCAATAATAAGGACCATGTATAGTAGAACAGTTACTCTCCTATACCTCACTATGATACTACAAGAAGAAATAAAGAGTAAAAGAGTTTGAATTCTGTACAGGAAGGTGTCATATGCATGACTATTATCATCCTCATGGTAGGACTCATTGCTTTTACTCAGGAATCTTCTTTCATAAGTCTGCATTACTTGAAGGAAACAGGATTAAATAATTGAATGAGGTATTAAATCTGAGCAAGAGAAATAACTAATTCATGTCATTAAGATGACAATATGACCCCATATACTCATATATATAACCCATATACACTGTTTACTTGTATAATGCTAGCATCCAAAACAGAATTCATGTTGTAAGCAC
Organism: Ceratotherium simum simum; assembly: GCF_057802395.1. Taxonomy (NCBI): domain Eukaryota; kingdom Metazoa; phylum Chordata; class Mammalia; order Perissodactyla; family Rhinocerotidae; genus Ceratotherium; species Ceratotherium simum. The sequence goes on from NC_141931.1 coordinate 23,662,941, forward strand.
TATTAGTATCAACTCAAACACAAAAGTTTAAAGGTAATAAAATTGCAATTATCTACCCTTTTGCTCAGTGTCCACTATAAACTTACATGAGTGACATCTCTCACCTTGAAGAAGTACATGGTTTTAAAGGTTAGTTAAGCATGAGAAAGAGAAAATATCTAAGTTTGGGATGCTTCCAAGAGATGCCAATAAATTTCCACATCTGCTTTATTATCTCAATTGCACCAAGAAACATTCTCCCGATTACTTAATTAACTTTAAGAACAAACCAAATTAGTTTAAAATACAATTTAAACGCAAGCCTATAAATTGTAATTAAAACTGCATGCTGTCGGCATAAATTTTTCAAAATATTTAAGGAGAGTGAATTTCAAAAGGACACACATTTTATAGGAGACTGATAAATAGAGGCAAATTTATTCAAATGGTGGATTTTTAAAATAATATTTTAATTAGCCCTTTAGTCACAATGATTTAGAATTCTAGATAAGAAGATAGTATCTACTCATTGTAGATGATTAATATGAGATTTCCTTGTGTATATCACTATAGTCAATAAAGTCTGGTTTTCCTAATAATAAACTGATTCATTGATTAATAAAAATAAAACATAAGTTGATTAAGAATTGAAAAACTCTTAAAAGCTGCTAACAGCACTAGTTTATAAATCCCTATGAGGCTACTGATCATGTGTTACTCTAATGTCATTATCAATACCAATATTTAGTGATCATAAATAGCACTGTTAATGTTAAAATTTCTTCAGCTTGATCTCACGTGTATGTAGATAAGAGAAGCTTATTTAAATGTATTTATTAATTATAAATCAAGTTAATGGCTTTATATATATTCTCACTAGTCATCTGTCATTAGCAAGGAAATGCCTCATTAATCAAATGAAACCTGAAGAAGTAGGCTCTTTTTTTCTTAAAGGAGGGAATATTAAAAAAGATGGAAGTATTTTTTTTAAATGTCTAGAGTAGAATGCTTATAATTTTAGACAAGGCATGAACTAAATTGTATTCTTCCAACAATATAGTACTCGAGGTGGAGCAAACTTTTTGATTGATCTCATCATCCCTTAGAACTAGAAGGAACATCTAAGGGATTTGGGGTACTGGAAGAATTTGATATTTAAAAATATTTATTTTATCAAAATATTCCTCCTAATGTCTTTGCTGAATCTTTTCCTATTGCCACATAAACCTGTTTTTTTTTTTTTCTTGTCCTGTCATCAACATCCTTAGAGCACAGATCGAGATCAGCATACTCAACTTAGACTTGAAGGAACTTATTAAGTCATCACTCAGATTTTCTTTCTTCAGATAAAATTTCTCCTCTTTTAATAGATAAGTGATAAGACTTCTAAGAGGCTGAATGTGACAAAACTCAGCTGAAATCTCTGAAACTTCTGGTTAATTCCCTCTTTCAAATTTTGTTCATATGCTTTGCCATTATAAGAGATATAGATCTCTTTAATCTGATAGTTTTTATTTGAATTACTAGTATCAATTTGCTCCTAGATAATTAATATTGTTTCTTATATCACACAAGTTACATGTTCCATCTAAAGAACATTAAAGAACTAATGGAAATGGAGTTTCTTAAAAAATAAGAAAAAGAGCCAAATGGTAAAAATTTGAAGATGCCCTGATAAGGTAAGAAGGTAAAGTTTTGTCTGGGATCTCTGGTGTTCTTACTATTTAAGTTTAAAAGTTTTAGATACTATGAGTTGAATAGAAGGGTTCTGGGGAAGAAATCAAAATGAAGCAAAGAAAGTAATGACCATATTATAGAAATATCAAGAATTATTAAAAACAAAAAAAAGAACTTTTGGGGCTGGCCTGGTGGCATAGTGGTTAAGTTTGCGTCCTCTGCTTTGGTGACCCGGCGTTCGCAGGTTCAAATCCTGGGTGTGGACCTATGCACTGCTTATCAAGCCGTGCTGTGGCAAGCATCCCACATATTAAGTAGAGGAAGATGGGTACAGATGTTAGTCCAGGGACAATCTTCCTCAGCAAAAAGAGGTGGATTGGCAACAGATGATAGCTCAGGGCTAATCCTACACACACACACACACACACAGAACTTCTTTTGTTTTAAAAGATAGTTTCCATATGCTAAATAAATATTCCATTGTAATTCCTAGTCTCAGGTTGCTAAAGTAGGTAACATGCAGTATCAGTCAGCAAGAAGATGCATTATTAAATCCTCATATCCTTTTTTTTTATAGACTACTTTTTAGAGAAATTTTAGGTTCACAACAAAATTGAGTGGAAGTTATAGAGTTCCCATATACCTCCTGCCCACACACATGCACAGCCTTTCCCATTGTCAACATCCCCCAACAGAGTGATACACTGCTTAGAATTAATGAACCTACACCGACACATCATTATCACCATATCACCATATCACACCATATCACCATAGTTTACATTAGGGGTCACTCTTGGTGTTGTACATTCTATGGGTTTGGACAAATTTACAGTGGCATGCATCCACTATTGTAGCATCATACAGAGTAGCTTCAGTGCCTGGGTAACCCTCTATGCTCCCTCTATCTATCCCTCTCTCGCCACACTCCAATCATAGTCTTTCTAAAATTCCTGATTAATAGAGCTGAGTTAGATGTGAGAGTACAAAGCATCCCTCCTCCTTCCCACCAGGCACTGTCTGACTGTGGAGTAGGTACTCTTCACCATTCCCGCCCTGCACTATGACAAGCAGAGGAGGTTTTGCTCCCTCCCACCCCCCCAGAGTCATTGCCTAGCAGGCCTAGCTTTGTGGGGTCCCTACTTGTCAAGACATCAAATCAGACAACAAAGACTCCTTTAGAAAGTTATAGAGAATCTCCATTTAATAAGCGTTCCCTAAACTTCCCTTATAATTACTGAATCTCTCCCCACCTCCGTCACAACCACTGAATCTTCATTAGGTATTTTCTGTCATAGGAATATTTGTTTTGGGGATTATTTTGCAGCTGTTTACAACCAATAATATTTAAGTTCTTTTCTGTTTGCCATATCAGACACATTTCTAGTTAATTTAGGGCTTAACATTTTTTTTTTTAAGATCTGGAACTGGAACTATACTTAACTATTTTCTGACTGATGTAGTGACTGGGGAAGTACATGAGAAGATGTTGCTTTTCAGAAAAAAACATTCAAACAAATATACTATATATTTAGGCAAACAATCAAGACGTTCAAAAAACGTGAGCTGAGAGAACAGGCATTACTCCTTATAGAAATGATGGAACACGGTGTTGAATAAAACCATGACATGGACTTGTCATGCATCTAAAGGTAGCTCCTTTTGACTAGAGTGGCAGTTATGGAGTGAAGAGGCAAAAAAAATGTTAGCCCGAAAAAGGGCTATATATGGCCAAATTGCTCTCTAAAAAAGGTCGTGTCACTCACACGAAGTGTATATAAGAAAAGCCAATTTCCTGTTTGTTCCTCATTCAGAACATCTCCCCTATTTATTTATACAACAAATAAGTGTTTTTCAAAATCTAGAAGTTTTATGTCCTCAAGAAAATCATTCATTGGTACCTTAGCCCAGACTCACTCCTAATGATTATTGTACTCTTTATTTTGAAACTTATCAACATTGCTTGGTTTGGCTCAGTTTTGTTGTGTATTCTTATATATGAACCTATTATATACATACATCTATAAATTTAAAAAAAAATTACATGTGACACTTGACTACAATTGCTTTTGCCTATCTAGAGTAGATGTTCCTTCTTCTGATAACAACATCCATATCTTTCTTTGGGAAATTATCCAACCAGAATTTCATGATGTCTGTTTATCTCATTTTCTAAAGTAATTTTTTATGGAAGTATATTGAACATACAGAGAGTGCACAAATAATGAGTCTATAACTGGATAATTTTTCTTAAATTGAACACAAGTATGTAACCAGCACTCAAATCAGGAAATAGAACATTGCCAACACTTCAGAAGTTCCTTTGGTCACAGGTATGACCTTTCCCTCAATTATAAACAATATTCTGACTTCTGACACGTGGAGGAGTTTTGCCTAATTTTTGAACCTAAATGAATAGAATCTATCACATAGTATATACATTTTTGTGTATGGCTTCTTTTACTGCACATTATCCTTGTAAGAATTATCCATATTATTTTTCATAGCAGTAGTTTATTTATTCTCCTTACTGTATTGCACTCCAGTCTCTGAATACATCTCATGGTAAGCTGAATAACGACCTCCCAAAGACATTTATATCTTAATCCCCAGAAGCTGTGAATAGGTTATGTTACATGGCAAAGGGGGATCAATGTTGAAGACAGAGTTAGAGTTGCTAATCAACTGACCTTACAATAGGGCGATGATCCTAGATTATCCCAGTGTAATCTCAAGGGGCCCAATGTAATCACAAGGGTCCCATAAATATGGAAGAGGAAGGCAAAATGGTGCCAGAGGGATGGGATGTGAGAAAGACTTGATTGGCCACTGCCGGTTTTGAAGATGATAGCAGGCCACAAGCCAGGGAATGTGGCAGCCTCTTGAAGTTGAAAAAGACAAGAAAATGGATTGCCCCTTAAAGTCTTCGGAAAGGAACGCAGCCCTGTTAACACGTTCATTTTAGCACAGTGAGATGCAATTCAGAATTCTGACCTCCAGAATTATAAGATAATAAATTTGAGTTGTTTTATAAGTTTGTCATAATTTGTTATAGCAGCAATAGGAAACTAATACAAAAACAATTTATTCTTTTAACGATATCTACGTTGGGTTATGTTTAGTTTTTGACTATTATGAAAAATGCTTTTGATTAGTATGTTAGAACTCCTTTTCTGGTGAAAATATGTACGTGTTTCTGTTGAGTGTATACAGCGTGTATAAGAGAAAAATGCTTAATAACATGACATGTGTATCTTCAGCTTTAGGAGATACTGTCAAATGGTTTTCCAAAGTGGTTTGACAAATTTACACTTCCACCAGCAGTGTATGAGAGCTCCCATTGGTCCAAACCTTTCCAAATACTTGTTATTGTCAGTGTTAATTTTAACTATTCTGTGGGTCTATAGTGATACCTCATTGTGATTTTAACATGTATTTCCATGATACTTAATAGCTATATGATGCTTAATAGTTATGATAGTTAGCTTAAAAGCTAAACACCTTTTCATATTATATAATTCATTTGATCTGGATATCCTTATTTCTTTAAAGTAACTGTTTATGTCTTTTCTTTATTTTAAAAAGCCATTTTGTGCATTTTCTTACTGATTTTTGCAGATTCTGGATACAAATCCTTTTAAAATATGTGTATAAAAATCTATTCCCACTTCTTGGTTTGTATTTTCTCTCCTAATGGTATTGTTTCATGAACAAATGTTATAATCTTTCAATTAATACTTTTCTTCATAGTTAGTGTTTTATTCTGTAATAGTTCCTACTTCTGGCCAACAATTTTCCTCTAAATACTTTATAGTTTCATCTTTCACATTTATAGACGTATGATATTTCTAGAATTGAGTATTTTGTGTGCAGTGAGATAGAGGTGAAATTTATTTTTTCCATATAGGGATCTAATTTATCCAGTATCATTTATTGAGAAGACCATCATTATCCTTACTACTGCAATGCTATATATTTTTTTAATTGATGTTTTAATAGTTTTTAACATTGTGAAATTTTGGGTTGTACATTTTTGTTTGTCCATCACCATATATATGTCTCCCTTCACCCCTTGTGCCTGCCCCCAACCCCCATTGCCCCTAGTAACCCTAGAAAACAATGCAGTTTTCTCTGTCCATGTGTTGGTTTATATTCCACATATGAGTGAGATCACACAGTGTTTGTCTTTCTCTTTCTGGCTTACTTAACTTAACATAATACCCTCCAGGCCCATCCATGTTGTTGCAAATGGGACGATTTTGTCTTTTTTTATGGCTGAGTAGTATTCCATTGTATATATATATATATCACATTTTCTTGATCCAATCGTCAGTCGAGGGACACTTAGGTTGCTTCCACTTCTTGGCTATAGTGAATAATGCTGCAATGAACATAGTGGTGCATAAGCCTCTTTGGATTGTTGATTTCAGGTTCGTTGGATAGATTCCCAGTAGTGGGATGGTTGAATCATAGGGCATCTCTATTTTTAATTCTTTGAGGAATCTCCATACCGTTTTCCATAGAGGCTGCACCAGTTTGCATTCCCACCAGCTGTGTATGAGGGTTCCTGTTTCTCCATATCCTCTCCAACATTTGTTGTTTTTTGTCTTGGTGATTATAGCCATTCTAACGGGCATGAGGTGGTATCTTAGTGTTGTTTTGATTTGCATTTCCCTGATGATTAATGATGTTGAACATCTTTTCATGTGCCTATTGGCCTATATCTTCTTTGGAGAAGTGTCTGTTCATTTCCTCTGCCCACTTTTTGATTGGGTTGTTTGTTTTGTGTTGTTCAGTTGTGTGAGTTCTTTATATATTATGGAGATCAACCCCTTGTAAGATGTATGTTTTGCAAATATTCTCTCCCAGCTGGTGGGTTGTCTGTTCATCTTGATTCTGGTTTCATTTGTCTTGTAGAAGCTCTTTAATCTGATAAAGTCCCACTTGTTTATTTTTTCTTTAGTTTCCTTAGTCTGGGTAGGCATGTCATCCGAAAAGATTCCTTTATGACAAATGTCAAATAGTGTGTTGCCTATATTTTCTTCTATGAGTTTTATAGTTTCAGGTCTCACGTTCAGGTCTTTGATCCATTTTGAGTCAATTTTTGTGAATGGCGATAGCACATGGTCCACTTTCATTCTTTTGCATGTGGCTGTCCAGTTTGAGAAGACCACCATTATCCTTACTACTGCAATGCTGTATTTTTAATGTAACTAATTACTGCTTGCAACAAGGCCACACCTCCCGTTGGCTGCTTCCAGTCAATGACCGAGTGTCACAGAGATATTGAGGCAAACACAGGATTCCTCTAACAGCCAAGCTTGTCTTGAAGATTCTGTTACATCTTTGCCTATCTCTTTTTCCTGAGACCTCCTGCAGTCTAGATCACTTCCATCCAATCTTTTCTCCCTCTCTCTTTCACTAGGGCTCAGAATTGCATCCTGGTCTGACAACTTTCCCAAATTTCTCTGGCTTTCTCCCAATTTCCCTCATACAGGCATTTTTCTCTAATAAAATATGTATTTAATTTCATCTTGGAGTCTGCTTCTCAGAGGATCTGGGCTAACATAAGTGGTGTGAAGAGTGGTCTAAGAAAACAGGTGGTAAGATGGGTATTTGAGATTGGTTCAAAGGTGGGACGGGGCATGGATATAGGTAGGATAAAGTAGCTATCTGACTGTTAATGATTTCACCAGTGGTGACCTAAGAAATTAGCCCAGTGGAGCAGGGATGTTGTTGCAGGCTCAATGATATAGGCATTCGAAATGTATAAAGCAAAGCCTAAAAATACAGCAGAGTTGGCTGTTTACTGCCAAGTTGTGTTGACTCCCTACAGAAGGATAATGAGAGACTAGAGTCTGTTAACAAGCAGCTGTTAATGGCTAAGTGTGAGAGCCAGAAAGACCCAGTGGTAGATATAAAGGACCCTTATCATCTGTACTGGAAGGGCAGACACAGACGAACAACAGGTTAAAAGCTTAATTGTGAGAACAGCTCCAGAGATGCTTGAATTCTCAGCTAAGACAGGTCTGTTATGTGAAGGTCAAGGCCTAGTAGGGGAAACCTTGGATACTGAAAACTTGGATGAAGCCATCTGGACAAATGTCCATGAGGGTGTACAGAGGTCCACTAAAAACTGGCAACCTTATAAAATACTCTGTATATGGATTAGAAAAGTGCACCCCGTCAAAAGTATATAATCCATCAAAAATTCAGAGTACCACTAGACACTGTGCTTCTTTTTTAGTGAAAAGATATGCCAGATGTACTAATTTGTCCTTTACTTTGGAGAGGACATCTTGACATGCCCTAGGCACTGGACCTCTAGAAATTTCACCAAGGTAACAGGACCCTGAAGTTTGTAGTTTTAGTTTATCCCTTGGAGTGGATATTTCTTGCCAAAGTGTCTAGGATATTTCCTAGTTTTTGATCAATAGATATCATTATGATACCAACAACCATCATGATCTCATCAATGTAGTTGACTAGACTGATTTCCTGTAAAATGGTAGGATGAACAATTTTTCTGCAGATTAAATTAGGATAGAGTACCGGAGGGTTGGTGAGTTAAGGCTGGGAGGGTTTATTGTTGTCCTTTTCAGATGAAATCAAACTGCTTCTCAAATATATATAGGAAAAAAAATGGACAGATAGATACCTGCATACCAGATATCTTTGTTGTTTTGCTCCTAAAAAGAAACTACATCTGCAACAGTAGCTGCATCTCAGCAACCCTTCCAAGAATGTGGCATTACTTTTGATTTACTGCTTTGGTAGATAGAGGCAATTCTAAGTGTTTGGACTTGACTTTTCCTTTTATAATAATCCTCATTTCATCAGTGAGGAAACCAACATGGAGAGGTTACCAGTTTCTGAGAAAATCTATTCCAACCGAATTTCAGAAGTAGGTAAATCATCATGGGGTTTGTTCTGGTATCCATCAGGCCTGCTTGTGAGATAGACTGACATCAAAACTCTATTAATTACCTGAATCCAAAAGCTCCCACTCTTACTGGTAGATCATAATTGCTTTCTGGTTCATGAGGATTTAGCATTAGTTCAGAGTTTGTGTCCAATAAGCCCCCCATAGCCTTCATATTTTCCTTTCTCTAATACTTATTCATGTTAAGTTCCTTTGGGGCAAATCTAGAAGGAAGATTTTCAGTATAAAGTTTAGGCACTTTTGTAGGGTTCTTCTTCAAGGGGACCTCAGTTTTCATTAAGGACTCCTTTCATTCAAGGGATCCTGGGACTGTGAACCAGCTAAAGTTTGGGAGTTAGGGAGAGAGCCGTAGTTCTAAATAGACATGATTCAGTCAGATCTCAGTTCACTCAACCAAGAGATTTTTGCTTATACAAATTATGTAAGACTTTAGTAGCAACAATTTTCATTGCTAAAGATCTCCAAGGATGAAATTATTCTGATAATTCCTTCAGTTCTCATTCTCATTACAGCAATAATGCCCATTTTATCTTTGTTGATTAAAAGCTGCCACTTAGATTCTGTGCCTCTAGGATCCTAGCATTGCCTCTGAATTTAGGGAACCTATTTTGATGGCAGCATCTTCCACTTAATTTCTAGTCTGTGGAGAATGGCCATTACAGAGGATTTCAACAACTAGCGCTCTCCTCACCAATGTATTTCTCAAAGCCTCTATTCAATAGGTATCCTATAGACCTTTCTGGGGTGAATAGTGAGGGGAAAGGGTGCATTGCTCATGATAAATCTATCTCATTGTTCTGATCTAACGCTTTAGATACTTTATGAATGAAATTCTGTCATTACAAGTTCATTTAACACAGGCCATTGTGGAGTTCAAGTTAATTCAACCTATTAAGCCAAATGCTAGAACCACTGCCAGATACTCAAGCTAACAAATTGAATCTAGACTATCTAGTTAGTGCATCCATAGCAATAAATTTGTCTTATCTTAGCATTATATTCATTCCACCCTCAGAATCCATTCCCATGCATATTCCTAAGATTTCTGCGAATATTAATTGGCAAAATCTTGCAATTCTTTGAGTGTGCCTATAGTATTTTTCCAGGTCATACTTGGTATCCATACCCTAGGGTCTGCTATGATTTGAATCTGGTTATAAATCTAGAAGAAATGAGTATTGATTGGCGAGAGGGGGAGCTTGAGAAGGGTTAGTGTTTTCTTTTAACTATAACCATCTACAAAAAGTGAAAATGGGCTGTCACTACTGATAATGGAAGGTGGGTAGATCTGGGGCGTCTCACAAAATATACCCACCTGCTCTGATTATTCTTTTTCAATCATTGTTATAACTATTGGAACAGGGCTGTGAATTCAGTAGGTGTTGAAATTCAGCAACCTGCAAGATCTAATTTAGGGTTGGTTTTCAGGAGTCTTGTCCTTGCAGCTACAAGGATAAGGGTTTCTTTCTGAATGATTATAGAAACTTTCTGGTTCCTTACTCAGGCCTTGAATTAGGAGTTTAAAGCTCTGAGCTCATCATTTTCTTACTATGAGTTTTCTGGTACAATTAGAAGAAATCAAGCAATCTTTTAGTCTTGATAATCTTTATGCCCACTATAATGTTTTACTGCAGCAGCTACTCGATCACCCAAAGCTTTGCATAGCCACTTGACTCTTCTAGGCGATTTCACGTGACAACTTAAGTGTTTTGACACCGTATGCTGTTTGCTACCAGTGTTCCATTTACCACTAGAAAAGAGTCATTAACGCCTTTGAGGAAAAACAAATCAAAAAATCAGTTCTAAATTCCCATCCTTAAGGTTGTGTTCCCCTAGAAGCACTTCAATTACCAAAACCTTTATCAGTCTGGGTTTAGTTGGAAAATAAAACTACTACATGTATGTTTTAGATTGAGTTCCATAGATTTAGAGTCTTAGACAAGTATTCTGTCACAAGTGATTGAGGGTATTCTCAGGAGAAACTGCTAAGAGAGAGAAGCAGGATAGGAGTTGCGGGAAGAGGGACAAGCAAAGATGTTATTTTAGCTGAAGTCTAGCCTTAGTTTAATACCAGGAGGAATTCTTGAGCGTGAATGGCACCAGGGACTTGCCTTACCTTGAGGTAAGGTGCCCAGGGTTTTGTTTCCTCGCATCAGTTGGAAAAAGGCCACCCTAGGAATTTTGGGGTAAGATAGCATCCACAAGTGATGGTAGTTCTTCAGAGAAGGGAGAAGCCAAGTACCATTAGCCACCAACAGTCACAGCATCTGGTGATGGTGATCCAGTAAAGGGGATCTGGGCAGATCACCAACAGCATCTCCTAAAAAGTATTATGGGAATGAGTGAATTAATAAGGGGAAAGGGTTTACACAAATGTGGGAGGAAGTCCTGAGTGAAGATAGGAGAAACAGCGATAAACTCTCAGTCTAACACCCTGAAGCAAGAAAGAATACTGTTGATATCAGAAAATTCTGTGATCTGTTGCCAACAGTGAAGTGTGAACTTGTGTACAGGTCTGAAAGACTGCTGCACCAGACGGCCATGATCTTCTGAAAACTGGCTTTCTTCACTTCTGGCTTCCAAATCTCCCAAAGTTCCTGTCCTTGACAAACAATAACCTGGAACTCTAGAGGCAATTGTATTCTTCAAAATGGGACTGTTGGTAATGGTGCTCAGGTGACAACAACCGATCCAGTACCTATGCCAATTAGGTCAACGGTTGTTAATCATGTTTTCAGATCTTATAAATCACTATTATTTTTTGTCATCTTGCTCTATCAGTCATTTAGAGAGGTGTGTTAATATCTCCCACTGCTGTTGTGGTTTGGAGCATTTCTTCTTTGAGTTATATCAATTTTGTTTTATATATATATCAAAGTTATATTGTTAGATACATAAAATTCAGAATTATATATCTTCTTGGTACATTGATCCAATTTTATTACAAAATATTTCCTTTTATCTCTAGTAATGCTTCTTACATTAAAGTCTATTGTGTCTGTTATTATCATGGTGATACCAGCAGTCTTTGGATATTGTTTGCATGGTATACGTTTTCCATCTTTTTATTTTAATCCTTCTTTTTTTCATCTTTTTATTTTAATCTTTTTGATTTGAGGTGTGTCTTTTATAAACAACATAAAGGAAGTCCATTCTGATAATCTTTGCTAATTGGACTATTTGTCCCATCTACATAAAATGTTGTTACTGGTGTATTTGTGGTTATTTCTATCTCCTATGTGCTTTTTATTCATCTCATTTGTTTCAATTTCCTTTTTCCCTTCTTTTTTCATGAATTACTTATATTTATTATTCTATTTCTCTTCTATTAATTTACTATTCTTTTACATCACACGCAAGAAATTACAAGATGCATTTTTTTTTTGGTGAGGAAGATACTCCCTGAGCTAACACCTCTTGCCAATCTTCCTCTTTATTTTGTATGCGAATTGCTGCCACAGTGCGGCCACTGACAGGTGAGCAGTGTAGGTCCATGCCTGGGAACCAAACCTGTGCCGCCGAAACAGAGAACGCCAAACTTAACCACTAGGCCACTGGGGCTGGCCCAACAATATGCATTCTTAATTTATTACTATTTAATATAAATTGTTATTTTTATAATTTTTCAGACAATGTAAGAACCTTAGAACTCTAACTACATTGTCCCCTACCACATTTTCTGTTATAATTGTTTCTTTCTTTTTACTTCTATAACTTTACTTAGTTAGATTTTACCTGAAAAATCCTCATATAGTCATTGTCTTAATTTTATTTGTTATTTTTTGGCATACAAATCCATAGGTTTTAACACAGGCATAGATTCATGTAACAGCCACCACACTCAGGATGCAGAAGCATTCTTTAACACAAAAATCTTCCTCAAGCTACTCCTTTGTCACACCTTCCTCCAAACTCTAACCTCTAACAATCACAGTACGTTCTCCCTCACCATAGTTTAAAAACCCACAAGACATTCTTATTTTTGCTTACACAGTCAATATTTATATATATTTAGCTACATATTGACACTTTACATTGTATTTCATTTTTTCTTCCATTATCATTTTTTGTCTAACATATTTGCCTTCTGCCTAAAGAACTACTCTCAGTATTTTTTTCAATGCATACAGAGGCACTTTTTCTTTCAGTTTTAATTTGGCCAAAATTGGTTTTCAAATTTTTCTTTTGTTTTGCCTTCACTTTTAAGGGATATTTTTGTTGGGTATAGAAATAGAGGACAGTAGTAATTTTCTTTTAGCACTTTAAAGATATTATTCTACTATCTTCTGGTTGAGTATTCAGATGCCTGTCTAAATGTTGTTCCTTTGAAAGCAATGTGTCCTTTTTACTCCAGTTGTTTTTAAGATTTCTCTTAGTGTTTAATTTTTATAAGGTTTACTAAATAGTGCATAGAGGTAGTTTTCTTTTCTATATTTTCCTTCTTTTGTTCTCTCTGTGCCTCAGCTCAAATATTTTTTATTGATCTATCTTCAGTACATTAATTCTCTCCTGATTCTTATCTTCCCTAAAGTAATGTATTTAGTTTTTACTATCAATATATTGCATTTTTCATTTACTTTTTTTGTTTTTAATTAATTACTTGGCATGCTTGTTCTTTGGAGAAATTATCCATCTTAGCCATTTTTGTGTTTGGATCATCTGTGGGTTTGTTTCTCTTAGTTGGTCTTTCTTTTGTTCCCAGTTCTTGGTGTGCCAAGTAATTTTTGATTGTGTGCAGACATCATATTTGATGAATACTAGATTGGGATGATTTTACCTTCCTCTCAAGAGAGTTTACTTTATCTTGTGATAGTATGTAGCTTCAGGATAGATCACCTTAATATTATCAAGGACAGAGCTGATTCAGGACCAGATTACAGTTTTAGAGAGCTCTGGTTCACGTCCTCTCTCAGAGTTTAGCTCTCCAAAAGTCTCAAATGAGAGCCTGGAGTGATTATTAGGCTCCCCTCCAAGTCTTAATAAAAGGTTCTAAACTTAATTTTTTCTCTTTTACACCAGGAAACTATAAAAATCTCTCATCTGATTTCTAGTATCTTTCTCTTTAGTTTCTTAGTCTCTTAATCTTGAATTTTAGGAATATGGCAATTCCCTGTACAAAAATCTACTACATAAAGAAACTGGCAATCATGAACTCCAAATTTTTCTTTCCACCTCCTTGAGATGGTCAAAAATATTGCCGGCTCTGTGCTTCTTCACAGTATTCGGGTAATTTTTAATTTTTGGCTTCTAGCCACCTGCATCTCCACCAAGAATTAGCAAATTCCCTCAGAGGCAGTATGGCTCCAAGAATGTAGGCTTATATTCACCAGTTCTCTTTCTAATACTTTGGTCAAAACTCATATTTCTGGGATTTGATGTGTCTCACTTGACTTTTATGCTCACCATTGGCCAAGTGAAGTTAGAGCTCTTTACTGAAAATTTCAAAAAGAGTGCAGCAAGAGTTCAGCTTTTGACTATGGTGACCCCTCAAGTCCTATTGCCTCAACAGATGTCTATGATGCTTTCTGTAAAAAAATTTTCTGTATGTTGCTTGGATTTTTATATTTATATTTTATATTTTATATCTTACTGAGGGGAATGTGAGTCTTCCATAAGATATTACACTGTTGTCAAACACCAAAGTTCAGCCTGCACTGTTGAGACTATCAGTATGGGGCCATGATTTTCTCAGCTGATGATGGGCAAAGAAATCAAGAGAGACACATCAAGCCCAATAAATATAAATTTGATGAAGATATTAAGAAGTTTAAAGAAAGTTTAAATGTGGCAGCGGCCTAAAAAGATGCCTCATTAGGGCCGGCTCCGTGGCTTAGCGGTTAAGTGCGCGCGCTCTGATGCTGGCGGCCCGGGTTCGGATCCCGGGCGCGCCCCGAGGCACCACTTCTCCGTCCAACGCGAGACCGAGTCCCACGTACAGCAACTAGAAGGATGTGAACCTATGACATACAACTATCTACTGGGGCTTTGGGGGGAAAAAAATGAATAAATAAAATCTTTAAAAAAAAAAAAAAAAAAAAAGATGCCTCATTAATTACTGCTACTCAAAATAGCCAACTCATTCCTGTGAATTCTAAGGTCTTGTGGTTGTGGTTTATCTCCTTAATTGATAATGAACCATTATCTCCAAATTGTTAATACATATTCTCATGTTACCCCAAGTCAGTTTCTACTGCTGACGTCCAAGGAACCTAATCAATTCACTCAGACGTGTACACTTATATGTATATATCATATGTCTCAGCAAGATTATGAGGCTATAAATGCAGAAAATATTTATTTCTTTGTCTATAAGGCATTCTGAAGCTTGAATATTGTTTTTACTAACTATGTGTTAAATTGAATTGCATTTTATACTTTATTTCAGATTCCCAAATTAAAATAGTAAATATTAACAAAATATAATATCAGCCAAAGTAAGTCAAAACTAAAATTCAGATAATCCTATAATGTAAACCATTCATGAAAACAAAATAAGAAATCAAAGAAATTGACTTAATGTGATCATTTATGAGCATGATTATGATTCATTCTAAAACATTGCCTTTCTGGGGCCGGCCCGGTGGTGCACACGGTTAAGTGCGCGCACTCCGCTGTGGTGACCCGGGGTTTGCCGGCTCGGATCCCCGGCACGCACCGATGCACTGCTTGGCAGGCCATGCTGTGGCGGCGTCCCATATAAAGTGGAGGAAGATGGGCACGGATGTTAGCCCAGGGCCAGTCTTCCTCAGCGAAACAAAAAAGGGAGGATTGGCAGATGTTAGCACAGGGTTGATCTCCTCACACACACAAAAAAAACATTGCCTTTCTGATACTAGTAGTCAAATCTAACCACATTATGATGAATATACTAAATAGTCAATATGTGTTCAAAATTATGTTTTTACAAAAAGCATGAAAAAACAGGGAATGCAGAATGACCACTTTTACTTTAAGAATTAGTAATAACTTGAAATTAAAAATTGTTTCTAATGCTGGGTATATTTCCTGCACACAGAACTAGAATAGACTGCTGAAATAAAAGTAGAGATTTCTATAAACATAATAGGCTGTATTAAGTCAGCCATTATGTTGGATATGATTTCCATTTAATGTCAGAAATTGGCTTTTGAAGATGGTACTCTAAAAATCAAAGCTTTCAATTTTTTCAGCTTCTAAATTGATTAAAGTAGAAAAAGAAATGTTAAAGAAACATTTTGAGAATATAATCATTCAAATCTCATTTTTTTGAATGGTGGGGGCAGGTAGTGCTTTGTTTTCATTACATAAGGGAAGGAAAAGGAATGATTGAAACCAGCAATAAAACGATAACTATGTCAGGAAGGGAACAGTATTCACATCAGAGCTCTCTAGCCCTTCACTATTAGAATATAAATGCTACATCTTGAAATAAACTAGAAAATGAAGGTATATATCTTGCTCTTTAAAGTGCCAGATGAGAAGAGGTGAACTTTTCTCTGAGAATCAAGAGAGCTGCCTTCTGAGGTTTCTGTGATCAAAAATGGGGAAAGCACCGACGTGGAAAGACTGATATTTGAGTCCCACAAAACTGGTTCTCAGCACCAGTAGTGTTAATAGAAAGGATATCAAAAGCTCTAGTACTGTCTAACCTGTTCACACAATGAATTTTTATATGGGCAGCTGGGAAATCTAATTCTAAACTTACACAGGATCTCTATTCAGTAATATTTCTGGTACACGAATATGCTTTATCCATGTGATTTTTGTTTTATTAAAGCAATAAGGGATGATTGTTATTTGTAGCAAATTGGGGGCAGGAAAAGTAACACTTTGTGCCCCCGGATTGGTTCAGCTTATTTATGGGGAGTTTTTCTTCTTCTGGCATTATCATTAACTCTTAAAGAGAACATTTCAGTGGTATGAACTCTGCTTTATTACAACTGAATCACTGAAGAAAAGAAACTAGGAACATAGATCTTGGGCAGAAAATTAGCAAAGCTATGTCCTCCAAACTCTGGTTGAGATTTGACATATCTTTGGTACTTTTTCATAAATGATTTCGTCTGACCAGTGGTCGCCCCAATTGCTTACAGCATTTTGTTGAAACTGCTTGAGTCTCTGCATCAGACTTTTCATTTAAAAAATCCTTAGTGACTAGTGTTTAGCATAAATTTCATGCACAATAAATATTTATTAAATTAAGTAACCATTCTAGTCCTAATCTGTCTGAATACCAATAAACTGGTATAAATTAGGGCTGAGTCCACAATTCTATAGATCAATTAAAACATCATTTACCGGGTATATGACCTTTATGTTGAATAATTTACTTAACCACTCTTAATTTCAGTTTTACCATCTATAAAACATTACACAATTATCCTGCAAATTATTACATCACATCCATGGAACCTAACACATCCTATAGGCTATTGTTATTGTTTTTGTTATTATTAACAATTGCAAGTGACAAATGAGCCTTCACCTCTTAGATTTGTGAAAGGTTTTCCTCTTCATTTAATATCTTAATAAATGATCATTCATAGGAAACCAAATTTCAAAGTCCCGACTCATCATGGGCCAATTACAATTAGCACTTTGTTTCTTAGGTCATTTTTTTTCCCAAGACACACATACAACTCCATTACTCCCTTAGGCAGTTTTATAGAGTTTCCCATAATTTCTGTTAAAAGGCTACTCTTTCTCCTGTCGTCTATCTATCATGAAATTCTGTGGGCAGGGACCTAATTTTCAAGTTGTTTTGTTATTCACCAGGGCTTTTATTCATTCCCTTTAAATGGTTGCTCAGTGGTCAAGAAAATGCACTGGATGTTGTAGTGGTGATGGTTGTTTTGCTACTTCCAGGAATTGAAAAGACAGAAAATTTTCAAGAGGGTCTATTCAAGAACACATTTATTTATTTTTATTTATACCGTTTTGATGCAGTCACTAAATACAAGAGCAGGCAACTGAGACTAATTGAATACTGAAAAAGGGTGAGGCATTCGCTTTTGAGTATGAGCGTTAGGACAGGCCTGTACTTAGTTTTGCATCATAATCTATTCATTCAACAGAAAATACAACTGCTGGAAGATGATCAAATGAGAAAGGCACTGCACACATTCAGACCATAAATGGAACAATGGTTGGTTTAATCCATGAATCAGAATGAGCGGGTAGTTGCTCTAAACCACATTTTACAGATGAGTTTAAAGGACTTATTGGTCACAAAGTGAGGGAAGCAATACTCAGGCATGGAAAGGAAGAGAGGATGGGATAAAAATGACAGTGTTATCTTCAAATAATAGCTGCTACTGGCCTTCTTCAACCTTCACCATTATGATGATTTATTTAAATGAAGATATATTTATAGAAGATTCATATTAGATGGGAACACATTAAGCCTTTCTTCTCTCTCATTCCCCATTTTTAACCATCTGCTGTATCCTATGATCTCTATCTACTAAAGCACTCATCTCTGTCTACACTGGCAGTGTGTCATGTCTAGCCTCCTATCTCACTGTTGTTTCTGCTTTTGCTTCATTCCAACCCATTCTTCTAACTGCCGAGTGATCTTTCTGAACTAAAAACCCTTTTATTTTTCACTTACCTGTTAAAATCCTTTAACCTCTCCCTATTTCTTTTGGGAAGATATTCACATTTCTTACCACAGCCTCGCAATTTCCCAGTATGGCCATGTAACGATTATTCTCTCTTTCAGAGAACAAATGAAATCAATAGATTGTAACTCTTATTTTGAAAGCAAGATAATCCAAAGAGTTTGCATACCAGTACTGAGGAGAAGGAATTTTCAATGTCTGAAAGCCTGGACATCCTCTACTAATAGTTTCTTAACTAATAATGTGTCTGAAAGGCTCTTTGCCAATGTCTCTCCTCATTTGGAAATCATGCTTGCCTTTTTAAAAATGAGATATGTATATCACTTATGTGTGTATTTCATTCATATTTCATATTTCACTCACAGCTAGGCCTTGGTGTTCTCTTGTTGAATATAAACAATTTCACAGAACAACATCAGACAAGGCTACTGTGGGAACATGATGAAATGAGACCGAAAACAAGACCATTTCATATTTTTGTCTAATCACAGGCATAAACAAGGTCACTCTGCACACCACAAAACACTAAACATCCTCCACTTCCTGGCTAATATGAGTGACTACTGCTTTTTTATCCATTGCAGCTTCAATCTCGCTCCAGTCTGTTGTTTTTCTAGATAAGATTGATTAACATATCCAATCAGAAAATGATCCAATTTCCTGATGTCACCCAATGCAGAGAAAATCTCTACTTCCTGGAATCTTCACCAAAATGACCTAACCAAAGCCCAAATTCTTTAAGAAGTCTTTTCTCACACCTTCTTACTGAGATGCTCTATAGTTTCTCATGTTGCATGGTCTCCCTTGTTCTTGCAGTAAGAATGACACCCGATCTATTCACAACTATAGATGTGTTCCTGGTGGTTCCTGGTGGTACATACATATACACACACACTTGTTGAATATTTGAAAACACCCACCTTTAGGTGAGGACCCAAAAACTCTTTTGCTCTTTAAATCAAATTCCTTCTTTGTGTATCTGTTACAGCACAGATGTAACTTGCAGTTATTTTGTATGTCTGCTTTTTCCCACTTCCCCCAGTAGACTAAAGCTCCATTAGGTGAAGTGGCTATGATAGTCTTCTCTAATTTTGCTTCTGAGTGCCTAGCACATTGCCTGGCACATATCAGATGCTCAATAAACTTCTGTTGAATGAAAAAAATATATCAGCAATAATTATTGAGAAAAAGAATTCTATTCCAAATGATCATAAAATATAAAATACCTAGGAATAAACCAAAAAGATAGTGTCCAAGATCTGAAAGAATAAAATGATAAAATTAAACTGAGGAACATAAAAAAAGCAAATAATGGAAAGATGAAATATTTCCAGAACCAGAAGACAAAATTTAAAATACGCAAATTATCCTTAAAAATGTATTAATTTGTTTGTAGAATCTTGAAAATTAGATCTATAACTCACAGTGCACAGCAAAATAAATTTCAAAGAGTCCAAAATTTTAATGCCAAGGAAAAGTCTCAATTTTTGGACAATGGTCATAATACATTTTTATTGAGTAAGTTGCATAAACTGAAACTTAATATACTTTTTAAAACAATGTTTTCTTATTGCTTTCAGAAGTAGACATAACATTGTTGTGCTCACTTAAAAAATACATCCTAATGTTTTTGCATGCACCTGCTCCTTTACCAGTTACTTTTATTTATTTTTTTTTGTGAGGAAGATCAGCTCTGTGCTAACATCCGTGCTAATCCTCCTCTTTTTGCTGAGGAAGACTGGCTCTGAGCTAACATCTATTGCCAATCTTCCTCCCTTTTTTTTTGGTCCCTTTTTTCTCCCCAAAGCTGCAGTAAATAGTTGTATGTCATAGTTGCACATCCTTCTAGTTGCTGTATGTGGGACATGGCCTAAGCGTGGCCGGAGAAGCGGTGCGTCGGTGCGCGCCCGGGATCCGAACCCGGGCCGCCAGTAGCGGAGTGCGTGCACTTAACCGCTAAGCCACGGGGCCGGCCAGACCAGTTACTTTTTTTTAAAGTGAACATCCTTCTAGATTTTTTAATAGACTTTATTTTTTTAGAAAGTTTTAGATTTATGGAAAAATTATAAATATAGTACAAAGATTTCACATATACACTCAGTTACCCCTATTATTAGCACATTGTCACAATCCATGAACCACTATTGATAGATTATTATTATTAAGTAAAGTCCTTACTTTATTGATATTTTCTAGGATTTATGTCATGTCCTTTTACTGTTCCAGCATCCTGTCAGGATATAACGTTATATTTTAGTCATCATATCTCCTTAGGCTTCCCTTGGCTGTGATGTTTTCTCAGCTTTTCCTTGACAGTTTTGAGGAGTATTGGTCTAGTATTTTCTAGACTGCTCCTCTATTGGAATTTGTGTGATGTATTCTCATGATTAGACTGGGCATATGGGTCTTATTATATCTTTACTCTACAAAAGGAAAGTGACATTTTCATCACATCATATCAAGGGTACATTCTGTCACAATGCCTTGTGACCATTGATAGTGATTTTGATCACTTGATTGAGGTGGTGTTGGACATGTTTCTCCACTACAAAATTTCTGTTTTCCCCCTCTCTTTATTGTATTCTTTGGAAGGAAGTGACTACGCACAGACCACACTTAAGAAGTAGAGATTTATGTTCTCCTGATTGAGGGCAAAGTATTCATATAAATTATTTGAAATTCCTCTGCAAGAGATATTTGACTCTTCAGTCAAGAGATATTTGATCCATCACACAGTATGTGGGCTTTTTCAGATTTTTCAGCTTCTTTCACTTAGAAATATGCATTTAAAATCTTTTCATGTCTTTTTTGACTTCATAGTGATTTCTTTAATTACTGAACATTATTCTATTGTTTGGATGTACCTCAGTGGTTTATCCAAATGCCTACTGAAGAACAATTTGGTTGGTTCCAGTTTTTGATGACTATGAATAAAGCTGCTATAAACATTCATGTGCAGGTTTCTGTGTGGACCTAAGTTTTCACATCAGTTGTGTAAATTCTTAGGAGCACAATGATTGCTTGATCGCATGGTAAGACTATGGTTAGCTTTGTAAGAAACTGTCACAAACACATAGAGACAGATTGGATTGGTGGTTAGCAGAGGGGAAGGGGGGAAGGAGGGGGGCGAAAGGGATAATTCAGCACATGTGTGTGGTGATGGGTTGTAATTAGTATTCGGGTGGTGAACATGATGTAATCTATGCAGAAATAGAATTATAATGATGTACACCTGAAATTTATACAATGTTATAAACCAATGTTACTGCAATAAACAAAAAATTATAAAAAAAAAAAAAAAGAAAGAAACTGTCAAACTGTCTTCTAAAGTGGCTAAACCATGTTAAGTTTTAAGAGTTCTTTGTATATTTGGATACAAACCCTTTATTAAACGCGTGTTTTGAAAATATTTTTCTCCCGTTCTGTGGCTTGTCTTTTCATTCTTTAACTAGTCTTTTATGGAGCAGAAGTTTTTCGTTTTAATCAAGTACAACATCAGTTTTTTCTTCGTGGATCATGCTTTAGGTGTTGTATCTAAAAACTTATTGCTTTTTCTCTCTTCTCGTGTTTTCACTTATCTGGGCAAGCTGATAAGACAGCTCAGCGCTCCCTACATTGACACTGATGAGAAGCCACACACACGCAAGCCATACACAAATCCCTGCCTGCATGCAGGAACCTTCCACCAACCCCACACCTATCCATCGTAAAATTTCCAATCTATGTACTTTTCCTGCTTTCTCAAGTTATTTCAATCTAGCTTGCTTAGCCTGCTGTGCTCTGCTCTGAAAGTCTCATTATGCAAGTAATAAAACTTGTCATACCCTCATGGGGTGTGTGCAGTATCATCAAGCTTGACATCTGAGCCAAATTTTTGGTGGGACCCATCCTCTTTTATACAGGATGGTTACAATAATTGGTGCTGTGAGTGGGAGGTCTAGAAGATGACCACAACCTTGCTTGGCTTTCTTTTCTCGCTTTGGCTTGCTAACCAGTCTTGCTACCTGCTGGCTTGCATGCATTGTAACCTGGTCTTTGTAACCTGAGCTGCACTGCTTTGTGATGCATTTTTTGAGTTCTCTGTTATGCATTTAACTGACTTAAGTCATAAGTTAAGTTAACTGGCATTTCAGAACAGAAGTATAGGATTGAGTTTCTTCTTAAAGTGACCTACGGTTGTGTGTCTCAACCCAGACTTATTTGTCTTAGATTGAATTGTATGTCTCAATTCCAGCATATGCTGTGACTAACACTAGGCCCAGGAAAAGCCTCTCACCCTCTGACAATTGGTTGCGCATCCCTATCAGATATTGGTCCCTGATCTACAGAGTGCTTGGTGGAATAAACTTGTGATATATGGGCCATTGAGTGGTCACTTGCATGGAGGAAAGGCATGCAATTTGAAGACCAGTATGTATTTGAAGATTTGAATTATTGAGGCCCACACTCCTGAAAGCAGATTGTTCACTAGGGCACTACGATATGCTTTGCTGCTGCTGTTGTTACTTATGCCTTTGCTGCAACAAGAATCTTTATCTTCAGAGTTATAGAAAAGAAGACTCATGGCACCCCTGTGACACAGCAAAAGGGTTAATTCAAACATGACTTAAATCCAGAGTCTTTAAGCCCTACAAAGCAACTTTTAGTAGGGGAGGTCCCTAACACTGATGACATTGATTTGAAACTCTAGATGAGGAAATTTATAAATATGAGCAAGTAGAAATGACTCTCTCCCCATAGTATTCCAGAAATTACACAGGCATACAGACACAGGCACAGACACACACACACACACACACACACACACACGAAGTAGAAAAGAAAAAGAAAGAAACTCTGAAATATGGGTACAGGGGAAGGAAACACAAAAATAACAAAATGAAACAGAAGTCCACAATTTGACCCAATTGTTAACCCAAAATTTACTAAAATAATTTACACAACAAAAAGATAAAAGGGCTCTGATTGGCATTTACACATCACCAACATATATGTTCTGAATTAATTTAATATCTGCTGAAATGCACCAATGGCAAAACTTCATTGCCTTAATCAATACTGGGTCTCAAATTATGGTTATATGTGGGTCTCCCACTAATTTAAACAAGGTACACCCTATAAACATAGGGTGATTACTGGACATAAAGTAGTGGCCAAAGAAGTACATCTCATCATAAGTATTCAGACTATATCCTTGCCTAAGTTTCCATGGTATTAGTAGCCATTGCTACTAGGTACCCATTGCCCAGAATATCTCATAGTGGGCGTGGATACTCTGAGCCAATTAGTAATATATTCAAATTAAATTAGATCTTTGGCATTTATAAATTGACTTGGCAAAATGGGACCTCATAGACCATTCACCACGTCTCCCAAGTTAAAATAGTGACTGGCACAATGTAAATTAAAACAGAGACTTCAAGGATTTGAACACATTATAGAAGACCAATTAGTGAAGGAGTGATTATCCCCACTGCATCTCCATGTAACAGCCCAATTCTACCTGTTCTTCAACTTGGAAAGTATGAATGGTGCCTCAGAGTGGATTACCACAAACTTAATGCCATGGTTTCACCCAGTAAGTTTCCCATAGCCAATGTTATTTAAATGACCAACTCCATCCAGTTAGCAATCATTTTGGTAAATATTTTGCTGGTATAGATTTGGCTAACGTGCTCTGTTCAGTGCCTATTCAAAAGCCTATGAGCTGTAGTTTGCCTTCACCTCCAAAGAGACACAACACACATTTCCCCAGTTATCTGCAGGATAGCTGAACAACCCTGCCATCACACACAGTCTTTCCAGGCAAGCTCTTAACTGCGCTTAACTTTCTCCAGGAGCAAAAGTATGACATTACATTGATGACATCCTCCCCTGACGAGATTCATTTAACACACTCGTTCAGGACATACAGATACTCACAGAGGAGCTCCCAAAAGGGGAATGGGGCATTACTCTACATACACTACATGACTCTGCCACTTTGATTAGATTCCTCAAAATTATTTAGTAGACATAAGCCTGTTTCATCCCTGCCACTGCCAAGAAACAGCTATTGAACCTCTCAGCACTTAGAACATTAAAACATGTCCCCATCTCTTAGGGGTTTTTGAGATCTGTAGGCAAGATATATTCATCATTTACAAATTTTACGTAAGCTCATTGATGCTGTTACTTGCAAATTGGCCCACCTTGAATGGAGCCTCCTATAACAAAAGGCCATAAAATTTGTACAAAATTGTAATACAATTGTGTCCCCCAGATATTCCTTCACTAGGAACTTTAGCAACCTCCTTTCATACCATTTGGATTCTCTGGGCCACCATGATGCCCAGGAGTTTTCCATGGGCTTCTGTTACAAGAAACGACCCTCTTGTCCCTGTGCTATATACCAATAGAGTGGCAATTCTGGTCACATACTGGTCTCTATGGAAAACAGAGGATTTCATATGCCTAAGTTTGTGACTCTCTGTATCCAGCTGCTCTTTATACCTTGGGTCATGGAAGCTCAACATAGCCACAGAAGCATCCTTGCTTTAGGATAAAGTGAAATCTGGGTGCCCTGGCGTATTGCTACCTGCATGAAGGAGTGGCCTCCCTTGTCCTCAGTCCCTTGACAAATGCCATGGTACTAGAGGAGGTCACTTCTCTCTCAGACCCCTTGGCTAGCTGGGCAGCACTTTGGGTTCAAGTGAGTGAACAGCACTGGAAGTTCGTAGACTTTACAGATGGTATTTCCACTACTACATGTGGTGAAACTAGAGAAAGAACTGTTGCTTTTTATCACTTAACCAGGATGGTCCATCACTTAACCAGGACGGGATCCAAGGATGAGTACAATTGGTCTAGTTTCAGGAAGTCATCTTAGTACTGGATGCCCTGGCCAATAAATAAGCCTCATCTGCACATTTTTACAGAGTCTAGGGACATTGCCAGTGGTCTGGTCATCTGATCTGGCCAATGGCAGCAACAACAATTCTATGTCTAAGTTGTCTCCTGTCGGGGAAAGAAATCTGGGAATCTCTTGTCTCACAGACACCCAAAATGTAAGTAAAGGTCATATATGTCTCTACATATAATAAAGCCACAGTACAAGGCTTCACTAAAACATTTCTTATCCCCTTTGGAGTTCCAGACAATATTGTCAATGACTTAGGCACACATTTAACTTCTCAGAGTATATAAAACTGGACTTTTGAACAAGATATTCAAAGGAACTTTTGACTCCCTAATGGCCCCAGGCTGCAGGCTTCATAAGGCACCATCAGGGCTTACTTAAACAAATTCAAATTCAACTAAATTAAAAAATGGCATATTTCAGTCATCAGTTAAACATCAGGGGTGAATTATAATAGTTGGATTCCATTTTTTGATGTTTGCTGACAGCCTTTAAGTCTCACCCCTCGCTCTTCCCCTTCTGCTCCACATCTGAGCAAGCTGACAATAAAGCCCAGCTGCCCCCTCCTTTGGTACTGGCAGGAAGTTCAACCACCCAAGTCCCTGCCTATGTGTAGGAACCATCACACAGGCCCCATACCTTGCCACCATAAAAAAACCCAAGCTAATTTCCTTTCCCTTTTCTCTCAAGCCAGTTTTGGTCCAGCATGGAAGGCTGCTCTGTTCCCCTCCAAAAGTCTCATATGTAAGTAAAAAGTGGTTTCATATTCTCTTGGTGCATGTATGGCTTCATCAGTCTTGACATCTGAACCAAATTCTGAGTGGGGGTCCATTCTGTTTCTTCAGAGTGTCTACAATATGGTCTATAATCCACTGAGTTAATTTTGGGGAAACGTATAAGGTCTGTTCTAGATTCCTTTTTTTTTGCATATGGATGTACCAGCAACATGTCTTGAAAAGACTGGTCTTTTCCATTGAATTGCCTTTGCCCCTTTGTCAAAGATCAGGTGACTGCATGGGTCTATTTCTAGGCTCTTTATTCTGTTCAATTGGTCTGTGTGTCTATTCTTTTGTCATACCACATTGTCTTGATTACTGTAGCTTAAGAGTGAGTCTTGAAGTCAGGTAATATTAGTCATCCAAGTTGGTCTTTCAATATTATATTGGCTATTCTGGGTCTGTTACATTTCCATATAGAATATGGAACTGTAGAATAAGTTTGTCAATATCAACAGAATACCTTCCTGCAATTATGAATGGTATTGCATTGAATCTATAGATCAGTTTGGAAAGAACTGACATCTTAGCAACACTGAGTCTTCCAATCCATGAACAGAGAATATTCCTCCACTTATTTAGATCTATTCTTGATTAATTTCGTTAGATTTTTGTGGTTTTTGACATATAGATCCTGTACATAAGTATTTGATTTAATTTGTGCTAATGTAAATGACATTTTGTTTTTGATATTATTTATGTATTTTTTTTGGTGAGGAAGATTAGCCCTGAACTAACATCTGTGGCCAATCCTCCTCTTTTTGCTAAGAAAGATTGGCCTTGGGTTAACATCTGTGCCCATCGTCGTCTACTTTATATGTGTGATGCCTGCCACAGCATGGCTTGATGAGCCGTGCATAGGTCCACACCTAGCATCTGAACCTGCAAACCCCGGGCCACTGAAGCGGAGCAGGCGAACTTAACCACTATGCCACTATGCTGGCCCCTAAATGATATTTTGTTTTTAATTTTAAATTTCAACTTTGCATATCTGTCATATAGGCAATGAATTGACATTTTGTATATTAACTTTGTATCCTGTAACTTTCTCATACTTGCTTATTCATTTTAAGAGATTTTTTTTCCTGATTTTTTTTGGGGGAGAGTATTTTGTACATAGATAATCAAGTCATTTGCAAAAAACATACATTTTGATTTCTTCCATCCAATCTGTAGACAGTTTATTTTCTTTTCTTGTTTTTTTGCTCTAGGTAGAACTTCCACTATGATGTTGAATAAGACATCCTTGTTTTTTCCCCAAGCTTAGGAGGAGAGTATCCAATTTATTACCGTAAAGTATGATTTAGCTGTAGGGTTTTTTTAAAGATGATCTTAATCAAGTTAAGGGAATTCATCTCTATTCTTAGTTTGCTAAGAGCTATGATCATAAATGGTTGTTTGATTTTCTAAAACACTTTTTCTGAATCAATTGATATTATCATATGGATTTTCTTCTTTAGGTTGTTGATGTGGTGTAGAACAAGAATTGAGTTTTGAATGTTGGACTAACCTTCCACATCTGGGATAAATTCTACCGGGTTGTGGGTACAATAACTTTTATACAATGTTGGATTAATTTGCTAATATTTTGTTGAGGATTTTTGCATATATGTTCATGATAGCTATTGGTTTGTAGTTTTCCATTCTTGTAATGTCTTTGCCTGGTTTTAGTATTACAGTAATGCTGGCCTCAGAGAGGAAGTTAAGAAATGCTCCCTGTGCTTATATTTTCTAGAAAAGATTGTAGAGAGTTGATGTAATTTATTTTCTAGACATTTGGTAGAATTCACCTGTGAAACTATCTGGGCCTTGTACTTTCTTTTTGGAAGATTATTAATTATTCATACAATTTCTTTAATAGACATATGGCTCTTCAAGTTATCTCTTTATCTTTGTGTGAGTTTTGGTAACTGTGTCTTTCAAAGAATTGGTCCATTCTATCTAAGTTTTCAAATTTGTGGCTTAGAGTTCACAGTATTCTTTTGTTATGTTTTTAATTGTCATGGGATCAGGAGTCATGACTCCTTTTTCACTTCTGATATTAGTAATTTTTTTCTTTTTTTCTTAGCATGGCTGAAGGTTTAACAATTTTACTGATCTTTTCAAAGAAACTGCTGTTAGTTTTATTGATTTTCTCTATTGGTTTTGGTTTTCAATTTCCTTGATTTCTAGCCTAATTCAATATATAAATTATAAAAGAGTTTTTTTCACTTCAAGTTATATCTTGGAGGCTTATTTATATCTGAAACTGGATTCTAGACATTAACAATAGAGTCAAATGACATATCTTGTCCATATAACTGACATTGTTAAGCTGATTGGATATAGGTCGTAATCTACATAATAAGACAATCATTGACCCCACGAAAGTTTGGGAGTGGCAGAAATGAGACTGCAGAATGCATTTCAGATTTAACATTCCAAGGCCAAAGCCAAAGTCAAATAACAGAATTTAGGCAAATATCACCTGAACCAAATTTCAGTGCATCACTAGTCCCATCTTATTCTCCATTGTATCTCCGATGCTTAGAACACTATGGATACAGTGGATAATACATAAATAAATTAATGAATAGTAGAGGGATAAATTGTTATGATCTTTTCTCAAGAGCAAATTGGCAATACATTTCAAGATTCTTAGATTTTTCAAGTTCATTGATTACAATTTTCAGAATCTCATCTGTGGATTTATTAATATTGTGTTCAAAGATGAATATATAAGATATTAACTATAAGATTATTTATAAACATGAAACAATATAGACTAAATATGTAAGAAGAGGGAAATTAATGCACATACTATTTTAGGTATACTAAGTGATAAAATACTACATATCTTTCAAACCATGATTTCAAAGAATAATTAAATGCATGAATTTGTCTTCAAAATAAGGATTGCAGGGTACAAATTTATAGAGGAAATAAGATCAACCTGTAGAAAATAAGACTGAATAGAAATGTCAATTGTGTTTTCCTGAATACCGTGATCAAAGGTGATTTTATGAGGAATAAGTGCCCAGTTTATGTTGGCTATTATCATTTTTATTAATATTTTTAACTTTCCCTTAATTAATTTCCTTTCTAAATGTTCTAAATTAAGCATGCTTTACTTTCATAATGTGAAAGATATTCAGTAATACATAGGGAGTATTTAATAATGTTCCTTTCTTCCAAATTTACTTCTTAAGAAATAACAAAAAAAAACAGTAATTGTTGAGTTCTTAAGGTTTTTAATGCTCATGACTAGAACTGAAGAGTTATGAACTATATTTATCCTACATGGAAGAAAATCTTAGTCATAGGAAAAAAAAATGACAAGGATTAAGAATTTTTCCATTTCATATAAAATCTAACTTTTCTATTCAGTATTATCAAAGAGGAATCCTTGATAATGAAATAAATCAGTCTTTACTGTAATAAACTCTGGAGCAGGCTTCATACAGTTGTCTATATTAAAAAATAGCTTAGTGGGAAAGCTAAACTTGTACTATGTAAACTCTGGAGCAGGCTTCATACAGTTGTCTATATTAAAAAATAGCTTAGTGGGAAAGCTAAACTTGTACTATGTCACATGTAACATGGAGCATTTGCCCTTCCTACTTTTGATGTGGGGCTCTTATTTGAAATTACTATTTATATTTTCTGTCCCTGGTGTTTCAATATATCTTGGCAATGTCAAGGGCCACTCATTGTACCTCAATGTCAGCTGCTCAAGAGGGAACTGCCTCTATCTTTGAGATGATAATGAGAGCCCTACAACAAGAATTTTAAGTATATCACATAGTCTAAAATTTAAGACAGAATATCCCAATACAACTTCCCAATATGGTGAAAAAATAACCACCATGTTAATCTGATATAGTAACAAACATGCACACAGGCTTCATTTTATTTATGAAAACATTATTTGTATGTTGGAAATGAAATGAGACTTTGAATGTTTGGAGAAACTCTAAAATCCTAATGATTTGATGGAACCGTTCTTTAACTGTCATGATGTAAGGAAAATAGATTACAATTGAAAAATAGCTTTCATCTATTCAGAGTCCTGTGAGACACTCATTATTTGTATTTCTCTTTTGATAATGTGATTATGAGGTTTGACCTTCCACTTAGAGATGAGAAAATCTAATCATGAGTTTATATTTCTTCATATTTCTACTAGTCAGAGTACTGCCTGAAGAGGGAAACTATGTAAGCGATTTCAAAATGATGGAATTTGACCTTTTTTTATTGCAATACTTAAATATTGAGGCTGCACCGGCCTACTCAATACTCAAAAGTGTTGCTTTTGGGGGAAATAGATCAGCATGTTTCATGTCCATATACATTAGTCAGGATCAGTGGAATTATCCTGCAATAATAAAGAATTACAAAATCTCTAGACATTAAAACAACAGTAGTTAATTACTGATACAGGCAAGGTTTGCTGCGGGCTGAGGCCACTCGCCATGACAGATGACCTCCATGTGGTGGCTCAACGTTACTTCTCCATGCCACCGTAGACATTCACGATAGCCACGACAACAGAAGAGGAGAGGTAGAGAGTTGTGTGCCCCAAACGCTTCTGCAGCAGTGCAACGCTTCTTCCCAAAGTGATACACATCATTTCCATTTATATATATATTTTTTGTGTGTGTGAGGAAGATCAGCCCTGAGATAACATCCGATGCCAATCCTCCTCTTTCTTGCTGAGGAGGATTGGCTCTGGGCTAACATCTGTGCCCATCTTCCTCTACTTTACATGGGACACCGCCACACCATGGCTTGACAAGTGGTGCATCAGTGCGAGCCCAGGATCCGAACCTGCGAACCTCAGACCTCCGAAGCGGAGCACGCGCACTTAACCACTGTGCCACCGGGCCAGCCCCCCACCTATATTTTTTGAATGAAGCTAGTCCCATAGCTGTGCTTATTTCAAGGTCAGAATATGGAAGGAACGTGGAAGTACAAACCTATATCATACCAGAAAGAAAAAGTAAAGCAGTGGCGAATGGTTATAAGATTTGCCATGCCACGTAGCTGTGATTTGCTAAAACTCAGAAATAGTTATCATTAGTAAGTAAAAATAGGCTGCCTTGATTTAGTGTTTGCATTCCACAGAGGTGAGGCATTAGGTTCTGTATATGTGTTTTTATGTGTTAACATATCTAACTGAGATGGAGACAAACAGAAACGATATACAAGCATGTGCTATATGATCCTCCCAATTATGAATATTACCTGGACTTTCTCCCTCATGAAAACACATACCTAGAAAGACATTGAAAAAGTAACTATTCCCTTCAGTTGCCTAGTACAGGTGAAAGGGCATTGAATTTGGAAAGAAACGATCCTGAGTTTTAATCCTAGCTTTCGAGGTGACAAGTAGCTTTCCTATAGAATGTATTGAAAAGTCCTCATTGTATTGATGGAGAAATTGAAGCACCAAGAGGGGACACAACCTTGTTTGAGAGATACAGTGGTAGAAATTAGAGCCCCTATCAGCCTGATTGCTTATTCGTCTTTAATTGAGGCTCATCATTGTTTTTTAAACAGTTCAATTCAAATTAAGATCTCATCCTGTGATATGAAATAATCCATGTAAATATTATATATTAATAATGACATTTACTACAAAACACACTGTAAAAGCAAAAAACATGGACAATTCAACTTTTTAAGAAAATAAAATATTTCATGGAATAAAAGTATGTATCAAAAATGTATTAGAATAAAACATATCTCTCAGAAAACACCAATTGATAATTATATACAGGTAGCAACTTCTACCATGAATGTATTGACAACTTTTATTACAACATATAAATAATAATCCTGAAATTATGAGACATACTGGGAACAATTGAATATGAGTTTCCATCACTTAATGAATCAAATCCTTACTTTAGTATTATCCATCTCTGTGATTCTGAGCAAAACAATTTTTTCCACTGCCAGCTTTTCTTCACAAGTGGTTAAACATTTTATGTTTTGTGAAGTGATGACATGGGATCAAAAGCTGCTCTCCCACCCAAGGAGTTACTAGAAAAAAGTACGTTTCACTTGGTGTTAATGGTTTTAGACCTGGAATTTTTCTGAGCCTACCCTGAACTGTATGTACAAATTACATGTATTTACCTGTCTTTTATTTCCCGTTAATAGTGATGAGATTGTTTTATCTACTAAGTTTTTTAACTTTGGGTCATGGCATACTTTCCAAACTCACAAATTTGTTCTCATGTCATATTCCCTGAGGCTAAAATTACTTTGGTGAATAAACTACCTCTAGATTTAAAAGATTGCCTCAGTAACATAGCCAAATGTTTTACAGTATGAATGACAAGTTTTAAACTTTCCTTTCATGCTAGAATTATAAAGGAATTTTTTTAATTAAAAAAAAAAAAACTTTTATAAATACTCTCTAGGAATCATCCACCTCTGGATACACTTAAGCTGGAATGAAGAGGAATTAGAGAAAGGGAGCTCATGTTTACTGAGCTCTTAGTTTTCATTCAGTTCCAAATACTGCGTGGTGTTTTCTAAGCATTTCCTGGCACAGTTCTTACAAACTCTCAAACATGCACACAGCTGAATTGATAGGTAAAATTAAAATTCAGGATTGTTCCTCTTCAAAATCCATTTTCTTTCCAATGCATTCACCAGAGGAAGGGAACAGCACACTCGTAATATCATGATTAATATAACCACGGCTACCACTATTTCAACCACAAAACTACGTAAACATTAGAATTCATACTATTGGGCTCTAAATTTAGGCAGTAATCTTTAACATGTATTATTACTTTTAATTCTCATGAGTCTATGAGCTAGGTATCACCATCATTTTACCCATTTCACAGATGAGAAAAATCGTGATTTAGGGAGTTTGAGTTACTTGCCTAAAGTTACACAGCAAGTGACTAAATTAATAGTGAATCAGGATTAAAAATCTCAGTCCATTTGACATCAAAGGTAAAATTCTAAACCACTCCCTAGCAAAACTCAGATTTATAGCTGACAAGGAGTCTTCACTGCCTCACTTAAATAGACACACGCGACTGAAGAACATTTGTTCAGTTGAACTGAGGTGGCTATGGTGGAGGCTGCTATGAATAGAGAGAAAGTGCAACCCTACATTTTGGGGATCTGAATGATAAGCAGAAATTCCCAATCATCACAAATGATCATTATTTAAAGGGAAAAGGAGCGTCAGACTCATTTGCAGGCTGTTTCAGGATCTTTTATGGCTCATTAGCTTTTCTCACCCCTTTCATTTCTGTTTGACTTCTCTGTGAACATTTGTTCACAATTAATCAAGCCATCCAGTGGCAAGGTCAGGGAGCGCGCCTGGGTTGACACAAGCCTACCAGCTCTACTGTTAAAAACAACCCAATGTTCTTGTCCTGCTGACAAGTGGGTGAGGAGAATCTCTGCTGTACAAAAAAGCTGGAATTTTGCATTTTAGTATTCTGCACAGGGCTCTTTTTGCTGGAGCGTGACACATCAGCAGAGACATGGAACTCATTACCTGTCCACAGCCAGAGGACAGGTGCCCCGATTCCATCCTCTCAATTCCACAGTCTCCTGCACTTTTCATGTCTGGTTGCTTGCTATGCTAATAACAACCAGCACCATTTAGTGCACACTGTAGCAGAGACTGCCTGTACCCCACCCATATCCCTCAGGCCAACCAAGTCAGTATATTCTGGCTGTTGTCAAACTGCAGTAACTGCAACCGTGCCTGAGAATTTTTTCCCATTGCTACAGGTCCTCTGCCCACAGGCACTGCAGGGCGGAGATGCCGGGGACCTCACACCCTGGGAATGGCCTACAGTCAACAACTGATGGGCATTACTATATAAAATCCCAGCCCCCACATCTCTGAGCTGGTGTAAGTCTGAGGGAGGTGTTCTACACTATCTCCTAAAGTTTCCCTGTAGGATTAAAGTCCCATTGCACGCTGTGGAAGTAGGCCTAACAGCACACACTGTATTGGCTACTTTCCCATTTCTATTACTTCTCTACTCCCCCACGGATATTCCTCATACCTTTCGAATAAAGTAACTGTACTTGAATCTCTGTTTCAGGGTCTGCATGGGGGGAATCCCACAGTAAAAAAAGAAAAAAAAAACAGTAGCTACAATGTGCCAGCACTGTCAGAGTCACTGAGCATGCAACAACGATTAAGACATGCTCCCCTACTTCGGGGGACTTCATGATTACGAGTAGGGGGTCAGATCCAAAAACATGGAGGAGGTTGCATTTGATGGAAAAGGCATTCCAGACAGAGGGGACACCATGAACAAAGGCATGGCTATTTATCAGAGCAGGCTGCATTAAAGGCCTGTTTTCCCGTATCTCCATTCAACTCCAATTCATTCCTCACACAGCTGAGGAATTAATTTTCTTAAGAAGCAACTGATCAAAGGAGGAGAAACTGTGACAAAAGAGGCTTGAAAAATGATCGTGAGACCTGACAACTTGCTAAAGTATTTCCTTGACATTCCCCAGAGGTTTAACTCAAGATCTTCCTTGATACCCAAATTCACACATTTCACTACAGAAAATATTGTTCTCAGCCACTAAATGGAAACAATAATATACATCTTCCAGAGTTGTTATGAAAACCAAATGAGACCATTAAAGCTTTGCTGAGGTGAAAATGCTGAGAGATCGGTTCCTCTATCGGAGCCTACTCACCTGTGATTAAAATAAGTGCCTCATAAAAATCCCAATTTACTATTGGCCATGGAGTTGTTTCTGAAAATTGTAAACATAGAATTGTACATCCTAACATTTTAAGGTCCTCTTGCTCTTATTGTGGGCAATCTTAGGATGCTAATCCATCTCTCATTCTCAGTTTCTCCAAATGTGACATTGTAGAAGAGATATCAGTCAAGTCTCTGCTAACATTACACATTTTTGGGTCTTTGCTAAACTTTGCAACCCTCCAGTGGGCCCTCCAGTGTCAAATAAACTAAGTCTAAATGTCTTAGCCTGGCATTCAAGGCCACCCATTATTTCCCCCAATCTACTGATACATCTTCACAGCTACCCTTTTCTATAATATAATCAAGACTCCACCAGTGAGAGTAATCTGCTCTTCTCTAAGGACACGGTGTGCTTCTCTCTCAAGCCTTCTCTCATCATTGCCTTCACTTAGAGAGGCTCTGCTCCCTTGCACACTCCTCTCCCTCTTCAAAGCTTGGCTCAGTCACCCACATCTCTGCAATGCCCCCTTCTCTAGTCCTTCAAGTCAGTGGGATTGCTCCCTCCACTTATTTTCCTATGGTTCTTGCCATTGGATTATAGGTATTTAGATTCCTATCTAGTCTCCTCTACTAGAATGTAAATCTCTGAGGGAAAATAGTACCTTACATGTCTCTAAATTCCCCAGAGCACTGTAGCATAGCACTATGTACACAATAAGTGCTCTTTGAATATTAATGGAAAAAAACATCTAATACTATCTTCATCTGCTTTCCTAGAATTCCAACAAAGTAGTGGTAATTTGGGGAGCCTTTTAGTTCAGTGTTCACAACAGCCTCTCAGAAATGTAATTCAGTCTTCTGGTTTCCAAGAGCAGAAAACCAACCTCAGGTTCCTCACCAGATAATAATAGTACATACATTTTATGCTTGACTGCCTTCAGTGAAATCATCATACAATGACTGTAGCACAGAGCCTGACACAGGAAAAGTGCTCAAGACATGTAGGTGGGTTTAATTATAACTATCCTTATTTTTGTTTTCCAGTTGAATGTTGAATGATATTTGATATTTGCATTAAAGGTTTGTTTTTTTTTAAGGGCCACCTCGAATTCCATCATAATAAGTGCACTCTAGAAAGTGATTGCTAGGGTCCTCCTGATCAACATCAGGAATGAAGGTTTATGGTTTTCAGAGTATTTAAAGATCCACATAAAAAAGCCTATTCTAACTTCTGGTTTACAGTCCATCATGTCAGGAACTTGGAAGTGGCCACTCCATGCTAACAACAAGTAAAAATTTGAAGAAACTAAAAGTCAACAACTCTTCATAGATCTCTCAGAGAAATGAGGTCACAGGGCAAATGGCTGCAGCAAAATTGGAGAGAGAGGCAGATAGAGAGAATCACAAATTACTGGATCAGAAACCCACGAAAAAATCCTCTGCAGGAACCAGTGCTGGGGTAGCGAAACCTGACCTGTAATTGATGAAGTGCTGGAGGCTCAGTGTGGGCAAATCTGAGAGTTAAAAACTCCAGGGGGCGGGGCTGGCCCAGTGGCTTAGTGGTTAAGTTTGCACGCTCCGCTTTGGCCGCCTGGAGTTCGCAGGTTTGGATCCCCAGGAGCGGACCTACACACTGCTTATCAAGCTATGCCATGGCAGGCGTCCCACATATCAAGTAGAAGAAGATGGGCATGGATGTTAGCCCAGGGCCAATCTTCCCCAGCAAACAGTGGAGGATTGGCAACAGATGTTAGCTCAGGGCTAATCTTCCTCACCAAAAACAAACAAAACTCTAGAGGGACCCCGTCATAGAGGAGCCCCTACACTTTTATGAATTTTACCTCCAAGAGCTCTACCAGGTCCTCATTGTGAATACCAGGGAAAAATCCCGTCATGCTTCTGGCAGGGCGAGGGAAAGACAACCATTTTGAAATACGCCAGACATTCTGTTCTTCTTAACAAGGCCTGCCTTCAGGAGAAACTATTATACCAGAGCTTAACCTACTGGGGTTTCAACAGAGCCTAACTGACGTGGGCGGAGGGAGACACTCAACTCCAGCCCCCTCCAGCCATCCTGTCATCTAAGAGAGGGAGGCAAGCGAGAAGCACTGGTGCAATTCACCATCTAGGGACACAAGATAACCAAAAGACTGAGACCTAATCCTAGGAGTATAGAACACTTCTCCTCCACCCAACCTTACCACTTCATTACTAAAGGCCTATTTACTGCAGTTCCTTTAGCTTTGTTTACCCACTACATCATGTCCACCTTTCCAAAAAATTAGAAGGCATACTAAAAAACAAAAAAAAATTAAAAAAAAAGGAAAAACACAGTTTGAAGAGACTTAACAAACATCAGAAGCAGAGTCAGATATGGTAAGAATGTTGGAATTATTAGATCAGAAAGTTAAAACAACTATGATTAACATGCTAGGAGCTTTTTTTTTTATGTTGTAGACAACATATAAGAACAGGTAGATAATGTAAGCAGATGTAAATTCTAAAAAAGAACCCAAAAGAAATGCTAGAGATAAAAAACACTGAAATAACAATGAAGAATGACTTTGATGAGCTCATGAGTAGACTAGACACAGCTGAAGAAAGAATCTCTGAGCTACAGAATATAAATTAGAAAATTCACAAACAGAAAAGCAAAGAGAAAAAGGACTGAAAAAACATAACAGAATAACCAAGAATTGTGGGACAGCTACAAAATGTGTAACATACACATAATGTTAATACCAGAAGGAGAAGAAATAAAGGAACAGAGTAATATTTGAAGTTATAATAATTGAGAATTTTGCCCCAAATAAATGTCAGATACTAAGCCAGAGATCCAGGAAGTTCAGAAAACACCAAGCAGGATATATACAAAAAAAAAAAAAGTACACCTAGGCACATCATATTTAAACTTTAGAAAATCAAAGAAAAGAGAAAAAATCTTGAAAGAAGCCAGAGGAAAAAAACTATGTTATCTATAGAGGAGAAAAGATAAAAATTACATCTGACTTTTCCTCAGAGACTATGCAAGTGAGAAGAGAGTAAAGTAACATGTGTAAAGTGTTGAGAGAAAAAAACCCACCAACTTAGAATTTTGTATCCTAAAAAATTGTCCTTCAAAAGTGATCCTTTCTCAGACAATAAAGAGATTGAGGGAATTTGTTCCCAGTAGACTCACCTTACAAAAAACGTTAATAGAAATTCTTAGATGAGAAAGAAAATTATATAGGTCAGAAAATCAAATCTACATAGAGAAAGCATCGAAGACTGAATAAGTGAAGATAAAATAACTTATTTTGATTATTCTTAATCGATCTAAATGATAATTTATTCAAAATAATAATAGCAACAACATATTCAAATATGCACATAGATAGGTAGATATACACACATACATATACATGCTTATGTGTAAGTGAAATAAATGATAACAATGATACAAGGGATGAGAGGGAGGAATTAGAAATATTTTCTAATCGTAAGTACTTGCACTATGCATAAAGTGGTATAGTGTTATTTGAAACTGGACTTGGATTAGTTTTAAATATATATTGCAAATTCTAGGGCAACTAAGCAAAAAAAAGAAGAAGTATAGTTGATATGCTAAGACAAGCGTAAAAATGCAATTACATAAAATGCTCAATTAAAATCAGAAAAAGTAGAAAATGTGTGGAAGACAAAAAGGGGAACAAAGAAAAAGGGTGAAAAATAGAAAATAGTATCAAATATGGTAGACATTAGTAGAACTATACCTCCAAATGGAACAGATGGATTCACTATTATAGACGGAAACTTTAACACCCCTCTATCAGAAATGTACAGATTCATCAGGCAGAAAATAAGTAAGGACATAGTTGAACTCAACAGCACCATCAATCCACTGAATATAGCTGACATCCATAGCCTACTTCTTCCAAAACAGCAGAATATACATTCTCCTCAAGCTCACATGAAATATTCATTAAGATAGACCACATTCTGAACCATGAAACACACCTTAACAAACTTAGATGAATAGAAATTACACAACATCTGCTCTTAAAACACAATGGAATTAAACTAGAAATCAATAACTAGAGAGATAGTTGGAAAAAATCCCAAAATACTTGAAAATTAATCATCATTTTTCTAGATAACACATGGTCAAAGAAGAAATCACAAGAGAAATTTAAAAAATATTTTGAACTAAATAAAAATGAAAATAAAATTTATAAAAATTTGTGAGATGTTGCAAAAGAAGTGCTTAAAGGGAAATTTATAGCATTGAATGCAAATATTAGAAAACAAGAAGGATCTAAAATCAATAATCTAAACTTTCACTTTAGGAAACTAGAAAAAAGAAGAGCATTCTATTACTTTTGGATGGAATACCGTATATATATCTGTTAAGTCCATCTGCTCTAACATGTTTAAGGCCAATGTTTTCTTACTGATTTTCTGTCCAGATGATCTATCTACTGCTGTAAGTGGAGTATTAAAGTCTCCCACTATTATTGTATTGCTGTCTATTTCTATCCTTTAGTTCCATTAATATTTGCTTTACATATTTAGGTACTCCTAGCCAGAGAAATTAGGCAAGAAAAAGAAATAAAAGGCATCCAAATTGGAAAGGAAAAAGCAAAACTGTCACTATTTGCCGATGACATAATACTGTATATAGAAAACTCTAAAGTCTTCATCAAAAAACTGTTAGAACTAATAAACAAATGCAGTAATGTTGCAGGATACAAAATCAATACACGAAAATCTGTTGTATTTCTATACACTAACAATGAACTATCAGAAAGCGAAATTAAGAAAACAATCTGACTTACAGCTGCATCAAAAAGAATAAAAATACCTAGCAATAAATTTAACTAAGGAGGTGAAAGACCTGTAGACTGAAAACTACAAGATATTAAGGAAAGAAATTGAAGAAGACAGAAAGAAATAGAAAAATGTTCTGTGCTCATGGCTTGGAAGAATTAATATTGTTAAAATATCTATAACACCCAAACTAATCTACAGATTCAGTGCAATCCCTGTCAAAATTCCAATGACATTTTTCACAGAAATAAAGCAAACAATCCTAAAATTTGTATGGAATCACAAAAGAACTCAGATAGCCAAAGCAATCTTGAAGAAGAAGAATCAAGCTGGAGGCATCATGCTCCCTGATTTCAAACTCTATTACAAAGTAATTAAAACAGTATGGTATTGGCATAAAAACAGACACATAGATCAGTGGAACAGAATACAGAGCCCAGAAATAAACCCATGCATATATGGTGAATTAATTTATGAAAAAGGAGCCAAGAATATGCAATGCAGAAAGGACAGTTTCCTTGATAAATTGTGTTGGGAAAACTGGACAGCCACATGCAAAGTAATGAAACCAGACCACTATCTTACACCATACAGAAAAATTAACTCAAAAAAGATTAAAGACTTGAATGTAAGACCTGAAACCATAAAACTCCTAGAAGAAACCATAGGTGGTAAGCTCCTTGACATAATGCTTAGAGATGATTTTTTGAATCTGACACCAAAAGTAAAAGCAAAAAAAAAAAAAAAAAACCAAAAATAAACAAGTGGGGACTACATCAAACTGAAAAGGTTCTGCACAGCAAAGGAAACCATCAACAAAATGGAAAGGCAATCTACCAAATGGGAGAAAATATTTGCAAATCATATATCTGATAAGTGGTTAACATCCAAAATATGTAAAGAACTCATATAACTCAATAGCAAAAAAACCTACAATCAAGTTTAAACATGGGGAGAAAATCTGAAGAGACATTTTTTCAGAGAAGACATACAGATGGCCAACAGGTACACGAAAAGATGCTCAATATCATTAATCATCAGGGAAATGCAAATCAAAACCCCAATGAGATATCACTTCACACCTGTTAGAATGGCTATTATTGAAAAGACAAGAAAAAACAAGTGTTCACAAGGATGTGGAGCGAACGTAACCCTTGTGCACTGTTGGTGGGAATATAAACTGGTACAGCCACTATGGAAAACAGTATGGAGATTCCTCAAAAAATGAAAACTAGAACTACCGTACAATCCAGCAATTCTCCTTCTGGGTATATATCCTAAGAAGATAAAAACACTAACTTGAAAAGATATATGCTCCCCTACGTTCATTGCAGCACTATTTACTATAGCCAAAATATGGAAACAACCTAAGTGTCCATTGATGGATGAATGGATAAAGAAATTGTGGTATATATATACAATAGAACATTATTCAGCCATAAAAAAAATGAAATCAGATTAATGGTTGCCAGAGGCAGGAGTGAGGGGTGGGAGAAATGGGTGAAGGTGGTCAAAAGGTAAAAAATATAATAAAATAAAAAAATATAAAAATAAAAATAATATTCATAAAGCATTTGGCAAAAAAAAAAACAACAAAAATGAGTGGAAGAAAAAAAGGAACAAAAATTAGAGATGAAATTGAAAACAGGAAATCAACAGTGAAAATCAATAAAACTAAAAGCTCATTCTTTGAAAAGATCCATCAAATTGATAAGCCTCTAGTCAGGCTAACTAACAAAAATAGAGAGAAGACACAAATTACTAATATTAGAAATGAAAGAGGAGACATCACTATAGATCCCAGGGACATTAAAAGGATAATAAATGAATATTATGAATAACTTTTAGCCCGCAAATTGGATAACCTAGGAGAAATGGACAAATTTCTTGAAAGACACAGTTTGCCAAAACTCACACAAGAAAAAATAGACAATCTAAATAGGCCTTTATGTATTAATAATAAATGTAATACATAATTAATTATGTATTAATTATATAATTAATAACCTTCAAAACAAAATGCACCAGGCCCAGATGGTTCACTGCAGAATTCTACCAAACATTTCTGGAAGAAATTATACCAGTTCTCTAAAATCTCTTTCAGAATATAGAAGCAGAAGGAATACCACCTAACTCATTCCGTGAGGCCAGGATTACCCTAACAACAAAACCAGACGTAGCCATTACAAGAAAACTGCAGACCAATATCTCTCATGAACATAGATACAAAAATCCTCAATAAATTTAATAATTTGAATCCAACGACGTATAAAAAGAATCATATACCACAAGCAAGTGGGGTTTATCCCAGCTATGCAAGGCTGGTTTAACATTGTAAAATCAATTAATGCAATCCATTTCATCAACAGATTTTTAAAAATCACATGATCATATCAATAGATGCAGAAAAAACATTTGATAAAATCCAAAACAAATTCATGGTAAAAACTCACAGCAAACTATAAATAAAGAACTTTCTCAATTTGATAAAAAATATCTACCAGGGGCCAGCCTAGTGGCATAGTCGTTGTGTTTGGCACACTCCGCTTCAGGGGCCCAGGGGACCTGGGGTTCATGGATTTGGATCCTTGGCCCAGACCTACATACCACTTGTCAAGCCATGCTGTGGTGGCATCCCACACACAAAATAGAGGAAGATTGGCGCAAATGTTAGCTCAGGACCAATCTTCCTCACCAAAAAAAAAAAAAAATCTACCAAAAAACCCTACTGCTAATATTATATCCTAATGGTGCGAAACTTGCAGCTTTCCCTTTAAGAACAGGAACAAGGCAAGGATGTTCCCTCTAGCCACTGCTTTTCAAAATTGTACTAGAAGTCCTAGCTAATGCAATGAGACAAGAAAAGAAAATAAGTGGTATACTTATTGATTGGGAAGCGAAAAATGAACTATCTTTGTTCACAGATACATGATCTTTTATGAAGAAAATCTGAAAGAATTGACCAAAGAAACGCCACCTAGAACTAATAAGCAATAACAGCAAGGTCACAGAATACAAGGTTAATACACAAGTCAATTGCTTTACTATATATCAGCAATAAACAAATGGAATTTCAAATTAAAAACACATTGTTGTTTACATTAGCAACCCCAAAATTAAACACTTAGCTGTAAATCTAACAAAATATGTGCAAGATCTATATGAGAAGGACTCCCAAACTATGATGAAAGATAGCAAAAAAGAACTCAGTAAATGGAGAGATGGTCCAAGATTATGGATTGGAAGATTCAATATTGTCAGTATATCAGTGTTTCCCAATTCAATGTATAGATTCAATGCAATCCCAATCTGAATCCCAGCACGTTATTTTGTGGATATTGACAATTTGATTCTAAAGTTTATGTGGAGAGGCAAAAGACCCAGAATAGCAAACACAGTATTGAAGGAGAAGAGCAAAGTCAGAGAACTGACACTGCCTGACTTTAAAATTTACTGCAAAGCTACAATCATAAGACAGCGTGGTATTGGTGAAAGAACGGACAAATAGGCCAACGGAAAAAAGTAGAGAACCCAGAAATAACCTACATAAATATAGTCA
This sequence comes from Ceratotherium simum simum, assembly GCF_057802395.1. Classification (NCBI taxonomy): domain Eukaryota; kingdom Metazoa; phylum Chordata; class Mammalia; order Perissodactyla; family Rhinocerotidae; genus Ceratotherium; species Ceratotherium simum. The sequence goes on from NC_141931.1 coordinate 23,705,871, forward strand.
ATTGATCTTTGACAAAGGAGCAAAAGCAATTCAATGGAGAAAAGATTGTCTTTTCAACAAATGATGCTAGAACGACGGGACAGCTACATGCGAAAAAATGAATCTAGACACAGACCTTATACCCTTCACAAAATTTAACTCAAGTTAGATCAAAGACATAAATGTAAAATGCAAAACTATAAAACTTCTAGTGGATAACACAAGAGAAAATCTAGACGACATTGGGTATGGTGATGACTTTTTAGATGAAACACCAAATACACAATCCATGAAAAAATAATCGATAAACTGTACTTTATTAAGATTAAAAATTGCTGCTCTGCGAAAGACAATGTCAAGAGAAAGAGAAAACAAGGTACAGACTGGGAGAAAATATTTGCAAAAATCATATACAGGACTGTTATCCAAAATATACAAAGAACTCTTCAAACTCAACAATAAAAGAGCAAAGAACCCAATTAAAAAATTGACAAAATATTGGGGCCGGCCCGGTGGTGTAGCAGCCAAGTGCGTGCTCTCCCCTGCAGCAGCCTGGGGTTCACAGGTTTGGATCCTGGGCACACTCTGATGCACCGCTTGTCAAGCCATGCTGTGCTAGTGTCCCATATAAAGTAGAGGAAGATGGGCATGGATGTTAGCCCAGTGCCAATCTACCTCAAGCAAAAAGAGGAAGATTGGAAACAGATATTAGCTCAGGGCTGATCTTCCTCACCAAAAAAAAAATAAAATAAAAGACAAAATATCTGAACGGACACCTTACCAAAGAAGATACACAGATGTCAAGTAAGCACATGAAAGGATGATCAACACCATATGTCATTAGGGAATTGCAAGTCAAAGCAACAATGAGATACCACTACACACCTATTAAAATGGCCAAAATCCAAAACACTGACAACACCAAATGCTGTTGAGAAAGTGGAACAATGGGAACTCTCATTTATTGCTGGTGGGAATGCAAAATGGTACAGCCACTTTGGAAGACAGTTTGGTGGTTTCTTATAAAACTAAACATACTCTTACCATATGACCCAGCAATTATGTTTCTTTGTATTTACCCAAATGAATTGAAAATATAAAACCTGTAAACAGATGTTTATAGCAGGTATATTCATCGTTACCAAATCTTGGAAGCAACTAAGATGTCTCCCAGTAGGTGAATGAGTAAATAAACTGTGGTACACCCAGACAATGGAATATTATTCAACGCTAAAAAGAAATGAGCTTTCAAGCTATAAAAATACATGAAAGAAATTGAAATGCATATTGCTAAGTGAAAGAAGCCAATATGAAAAGGCTACATCCTTTACGATTCATTTGATATTCTGGAAAAGGCAAAACTATGGAGGCATTAAAAGATTAGTGGTTGCTAGTGGTTAGGAGAGAAAGAGGGATGACGAGGCAGAACACAGAGGAAATTTAGGGCCGTGAAACTATTCTGCATGATACAACAATGGTGGAAATGTGTCTTTATACATTTGTTAAAATCTATAAAATGTACACCACCAAGAGTGAACTCTACTGCAAACTATGGACTTTGGGTAATTATGAAGTGTGACTGCAGGTTCATTGATTGTAACAAATGTACCACTCTGGTATGGGATGTTGATAGTGGAAGAGGTTATGCATGTGTGGGGGACAGGGTGCATTACAAGAACTCTGTACTTTCCAACCAATTTCACTGTGACTTTAAAACTGCTCTAAAAATTGTTTATTAATTAAAAAAAATGCAAAATCATTGCCATTAGTGGTGAAACTGATTCCTTTGGTTTAAATCTTTGTATCTTCGAAATCTCTTAATAAAATGAAAATATGTTATTTGAGATAAAAGCCACTCATTATAAAATTAAAAACTTTTAACATATAAGCAAAGGTTAATTTTTGTTATGTCATATGATTTAATTGACTCCTATCCAGATTTAAGGGATTGGGGATAATAACCCATAATGAAGTGGGCTCTACTTTCTCTAACTGGCAAAAGGAAGAACAGATAACAATTATAAGATTGCAACACACGGCTGTCCAAATTTAAATTAGTAGTATTACTTAAAAATTTAAGAAGATATTTAGAAAGTTTATAAAAACCCATAAATTCTTCGTGTAGAATTCTATGTATATGTCTCTTAGAGAATGGGTGCTTTTAGTCTGATTACACACTCTTACGTGACATACCAGGGTCTTCATATTATATATTTTAGCACAAGTCCTTGAATAAACGTGTTAGGAATCCACACTTCATATATTTAAGTTTTAAAAACTAGTTATTGTCTTAGTTGCTCCAACAGTTCTTTTTCGGCTACTTTAACAGCAAAGGAGAGAAATTAGTTAAAATCATCAACAAATGATTTCCAAGAACAAGTAGTTCTTTTTCCAAAGCTTAAACAGGATTAGACAATGGAAAGATTCAAAGCAAAATTTGAAAATGAATGCTTTCATCTCAAAATTTCATTTCAGTGTTTGGTAGATTCATAATCTCTTTACAGTATGTATTTTCAAATGACCCTACTTATAGATATATACCTATCGTGTACATCAGTTATAATTTTATATGTGTACATTAAAAGAGTTATGACTTTTAAAATGTGTTCAAATATTAAGCAAAGAGATAAGTTTGTGCTGCGTTTACTAATGTATGATTTTTCTTCATTATTCAGATAGTGCTGAAAATAATTCATAGTTACGGGTTTAAAAGATTGAAAAGTATGCCAGCAAAGAAATATAACTTTTATAGTAGCATTTAAAAGGTTACTGCATCAGCAATCACATCATATTTACATGGTTTAATATTGAAAGTAAAGAATCCATTTCATTTCTCATCCAGGGAAAATTTAAGCTACGCTATCGACCAAAAGGGCAGAATTTTTTCAAGATAACTTGACTCATCAAAATATCCTCTTTACTGATAACGTGTTAGTGACTGAAAAGGTGAAACTGGTTACTTAATTAGTGGGAGAAAGAGAGGTGTTAGACGAAATTCCAGAAAGTATTGAAAGCCTGAGAAAACACATCACTTTGAGAGAAAAATAAACGTATGAGAACTCTGTGTGTAAAGGAGATGAAAAGAAAGTGGAAAAATACTAGAATTTGATGAAAACAGTAAAGAAAGCAAAGAAAGTCTAAGATGCTGGAAAGCATCTGACCCCAATTTCCTCCCAAATTACTGAATTGTATCATTTCTGTAGCTCTGGATGACATACTCACCAGGGTGTTAAGGGATTAGCTAATGAAGTTACTGGAACATTGGCAATTATTTTTGAAAAGTCTTCTAGAATTGGGAAGGTGATATGTTGAAGAACTACCAAAAAAATAGAAGCAATTTTATTTCTGGTATTCAGAAAGCTCAAGAGCAATAATCCATATGCTCCTCGGCCAGTTAGTCCAACTTCGATGTTATATAAAAAAGAAACAAAGAAAAACCTTCCATTGCCAATATTATTATGCAATTAAAAAAAAAAGGAATTTCTGAGAGTCAGCAATCTGAGTCCATGCAGGGAACTAGAGATTAGGGGATTTTTGTTTCCAAATAAATAGATAAGAATTTAATGGTTTCAGCAGTAAGAGTATGGGAGAAATATTGGGGAGATGATATTTCATTATTGTAACATAAGGAGGGCCTGCTGTCTTGAAATTATTGAAGCATTTAGAGTTCACATTTGTTTAGGTATGAACATTGCTTCATGAGTCTAGAATTGGCAAGGCATTTAGGAGAAAGAAAAATGATAAATGACATGACATCATTTCAAGAGGGGACAGTAAGACCAGAGGGACTGTAAAGATTAGTGCAAGGTCCGTTTAAATGTGATGTCTTCTCAAATGATCCAAGAATGAGTAGAAGCCAAATATTAATAACATCTGCAGATGATGGGTAAGAAAGCGGTGCTATAAACACCGATGAGGACTAAGGCAAAATAACAACAATTCTTTTAAGACCCACAGAGAATTGAAAAATAGGCAGGACATAACAAACGAGGTCCAACTTCAAAAGTATGAGCTGATATATCAGGGGCAAAACATTCTGAAGTAAATGCTGGCAGGAGAAGTTCAAGTCAGAGCTATAGAAGAGTATTTCCACAAAAGAATATTTTGAAAAGCTGTGTGCCTTCAAAAGATGACTTCCAGTTAGTCCGGTGGGAAAATCCCACTTTATGCTTGCCTATCTTATTCAAAACTTAATACATTAACAGTTTTCTCGGGCCGGCCTCGTGCCTTAGTGGTTAAGTGTGCACACTCCACACTGACGCACCGTTTCTCTGGCCATGCTGAGGCTGCGTCCCACATACGGCAACTAGAAGGATGTGCAGCTATGACATACGACTATCTACTGGGGCTTTGGGGGAAAAATAAATTAATTAATTAAATTAAAAAAAATGTGCTCTTTAAAAAAAATCAATTTTCTCAAGAAGGGTTAAGAGGAGAGTTTATTATATTAAAGATGAAGGTACTATGTACAAACAATTGAATTGGTTGTTTTAGGGTTTGACACCTTTCTCCATTTTCTGAAAGATGCCGTATGCTGTTAAGATCAATATATAATTAAAGAATGAGTGAGGTAATCCATCCAAAACACAGTTAACTGAGTACATGTTATGTGACATGTACCATTCTAGGCAATGAGGATAGTAGATGATTACAACACAGTTCCTAACCTCAAAAGGCTAAAAAAATCTACTAGTGTATAGTGGGAATAAGGATGCTGGTAGAGGGCAGATATCACAGACACTCATCAACCTATAAGCATCTCTTTGCCAATTGGTGGCAGACTCTTCAGTTTAGATTATGGATATGAAGGATCCCTACTCTATAAATGCATGGGCTAATTTATACAATCTATGAACATGAAATTAACCGAATACAAAGTCAAAATTTAAACCACAGAGGGTAGTTCCATGTGACAATAAAATGGGTTAGGCTGAATATCTACAGATTAGTCGAGGTAAAAAAAAAAAAAAAGTCATACTCTATTCCCAATCCCAAGAACCTCTGATGTTTCTACAAATAGTTTCTAAATATGATTAAGAATACTTTGGGAAGGATCAGGAAATAGTCAAAGCTCCTACTCCTCAGTCAGTTGTTGGGTGGATGAAAAGACATGCATACACTGTAAGAGCCTTATATTTGAAGTTAACAGGTCCTCTCTGTAAAAAGGGCATCACTTGTGTTCATTTTTCCTCAGTCATCATTCTTCTGCCTATAAGCCTGGGAATTTCCTAGGGGCAGAATTACTGACTCTGGAAATCTGGCATAATCCAGACTATAGGAGCCAAAGAGGGCATCTTCAATTTTACCAGCAAACTCCCCTTTCTTCCCAGGTCTCTTGAAACATTTTTTAGTTGGTGAATTTCTGCTTTTATTAAATTTACTCCTGAGCATTGGGAAGTCAGGGTCAGATGACTCCATGGGGCAATCAGGCGTTTCCCAGTAGTCAGTTGGCAACATTTTCTTTTTATGTCCTCAATCAAGCATAGAATGAATTTTGTATGTGCAATTGTTCCTTGATATATTTATTATTGAAAGAAGACATTGTGGGGAAGTAAGCGCAAAGGGAATTAAGTCTAGGAGATGTGTATAGTCCATATAATTTGCCATGTACGAAGTCAGAATGGTTAAGTATTGGATTAACGTCCCAGCACTAGAAATATGTTTAGTTTTCATGGATATTATCAATTTGACCATTTTGACATATGCATTTGGAGACTAGTTGTTTATTGTATTAGCTTATATTTGTTGAGGATATCAGTATGACTGCAGCTTTGCGTTAGGAGCCTGGGGTTGAGATGGAGTGGAAAAAGTCTAAGGCCAATACGATCTATTTCTTAAGCTCATCATATAGTGGGTAAAAGACACATTACAAATAACAACAACATCAATAATAATAATAATATTACTCTTCAGTTGCATAACAGATATTAGCAAAGTGTTACAGGTACACAGAGGAATCAGGAATGCAGTCCAGCTGTGGATGCTGAAAAGGGGAACATCAGCTGGGCCCTTGTTTCAGCCATCAGGGTCCAATCAGGAGACAGAAATCACTTATTATTTTAAACAGGAAAATTTTAATATAAAGAAATACTAGCTATAAAGAAATATTATCTAAGGTACAAAGAAAACTCTAAAGAATACAGGAATAGCAGATATAGAGAACAGTTGTTATCCCTAGGGCTCAGGCAGATTACCTAAGGCAGCAAGGAATAAATCTATGACAACTCCTCACCCTGCCTTTCTTGCTATCCCTGGACTGAGACACAGACTTTCTTGAGAAGGTGCATCTGTGGCCCAGTGGAGGGGAGAGAAGTTCACTGAGGTGCCACACCAGCAGAGATCATTACAAAGCCACCCTCTGGAATGCCAGAGTAAACCATCCATGGAGAGATGCCGTGCATTCGATGTCACTGTAAAACTGAAACGGATCTGAAATGTTACCACCGTTTCTATTTACATAATAAAATCATAATGAAAATGGCATAGAGCTTAAAGTTAGAAGACATGTTCCAATCCGCTCTCTGCCTCTTAACAGATGGCAATTTTTGACCTTCTCTAAAACCTGGGTTTCTCATCTCTAAATAATGCTAGCCACCCTACTCTAACCTCACAGTGTTGTTGTAAGGATTAAACGGTGGAATGTCTGCAAATGTGCCATTAATGATAAAGATCAACATAAATATTAGTAACAAAAAGAGAAGAGTAAATTGTGAAGCTCTGCAAATCCTCACCTGTGCCTTCACATCCACTCTGTGGAAAATCACGGACATCTTCACATTCACTCCTTAGTTGTAAGAAGATCTCATTTCTCCGTTTACAAGGCCTCATGTTCATTTCAGGAGGCCCTTACTGCATCCTGCCTCTCTTCTCAACCCACCTCACTGAGCCTCTCACAGACCGCACAACCAAGCCTGAGAAATGGGTGGACACTTCACTGATCCACATCCAGTCTGAGAACGAGCTCACACCCTTTACCAGGCCTCCCACTAGAAAAACAGTAGCTAACATTTGTTCAGCACTTACTATGTACCATGAACATTTCCCAGCATTCTCTATGTCTTTACTCATTTAATAATCACAACAATCTTTTAAGAGAAGTATTACTATATCATCCCCATTTTACATAAGAGAAAACTGTGGTTTAGAGTTTTTAGGATATCTTCCCAAGAGCCCACTTTCAGTTTGTTGTGTATCTAGAAATCAAATGCAGGTTTGACTTCAGAGACCATGTCCTTAAGCTGTCCCCAAATCTGTGTCTCACCTCCACCTTTGTGAAACTTGCATACATCCCATGAACCTGTTTGCCTGTATCCTTGAACCCTGGATGGTTTTCTTGAGCCATCCCTCCCCCTCCAGCAGTTAAAACCAGACAATAGTTGACTCCTTCCATTGAGAGACTAGAACTTAATGTAGATGTCAAATCTAACCCAGTAAGCCTGTCTCCTGCAAAATTTGAGGGCTATATCCCTTGCCCCAATCTCTCCAGGGACTTGATGTGACTGGGTATTTTATAACTTTAAGAGCAGTTAAGTACGGGACGCCAGCATCTCTGTTCTTCTGGCCTAATACCTAAGGTAGAAACCCAGAATCATCTGTCCAATCTCAAATTATTATCTCCATTGTGTTTTGTGTTTCTCCTCTTCTCACTCAAACTCCCTCTCTAGCTTTTCTCTTGTGTTATATGGAATCTTCACTAATATGATCCTTTCCATCCTTTCTTTCTTCATTAAACATTACTTTCACCTCCTAGTGTTGCCAAAACCTTGGCTCACTGCACAAGATAGAGTTAACATGTACTTCTGAGTATCTGGCTTAAGGATTCCTCACCTTCTGCCCCCATTTCCAGATCATCTTTCCTCAATTCTTATGTAAAATTCCCTGCTCCTTTGCAGTACACATCTTTAGGTACGTGTTCCCCATCCCTTTTCATTGTGCAATTTGAAGAATTTTGTCACTATCCCTCATTTATTAAAGATTTTTATACTAGACTTCTGGTTTTCCTTCTATCCTAAAGCTTGTCATTATCCCAAGGCAGTCCAATGTCTATCCAATACTTAGGGTCTTCCACAATGATCTCTTCCATTTGTTTTGGACACCCTTTTCCATGCTGTATCAGAACCCACCTGTACCCAGTCATTACTCAGGACAATCAAGTTTCCCAGTACAATGATTATTTACGCTATGGAAAGCTCAGTATCAAATACTAAAAAAAAAATATCTTTGGCAAAATTGAATAGGAGATGTTTACTCTTTGAAAGAAGGACATCTACTTGTCAAATAAATGGTTATTGGAACATAGAAAGCTTTTCCCTTCCACTCAGTAGCCTACTGGGAAGAGAATAAAGGAGTAGCGTACTCATACTCATATATTTTTCCTTAAAGAGAAAATTAAACACAACAACTTCTTACATTTACCAGGTTAAATTTGAGCCTTCTTGAAACATAGGGCCTCTTTAGCAAGAGCTCTGAAAAAATGGGAGATAAATTAAGATTCAGTATTTAGCCTACATCAAACTAAAAAACTTCTGCACAGCAAATGAAACCATCAACAAAATGAAAAGACAACCTAACAACTGGGAGAAGATATTTGCAAACCATACATCTGACAAGCAGTTAATATCAAAAATATGTAGAGAGCTCATACAACCCAACAACAAAGAAACTAACAACCTAATTAAAAAATGGGCAACAGATCTGAACAGACATTTTCCCAGAGAAGATATACAGATGGCCAACAGGCACATGAAAAGATGTTCAACACCACTAATTATTAGTGAAATACAAATCAAAACTATAATGAGATATCACCTCATGCGCATCAGAAAGGCTATAATTAACAAGACAGGGAATAACAAGTGTTGGAGAGGATGTGGAGAAAAGGGAACCCTCACACACTGTTGGTGGGAAAGTAAACTAGTGTAGTCACTACGGAAAACAGTAGGGAGATTCCTCAAAAAATTAAGAATAGAACTACCATATGATCCAGCTGTTCCACCACTGGATATTTATCCAAAGAACATGAAAACTCGATTGAGTAAAGATATATGCACCCCTATGATCATTGCAGCGTTATTGACAATAGCCAAGACTTGGAAACCACTTAAGTGCCCATCAAGGGATGAATGGATAAAGGAGATGTGGTATATATACGCAATGGAATACTACTCAGCTATAAAAAAAGATGAAATCTTGCCATTTGTGACAACGTGGATGGACCTTGAGGGCATTATGCTAAGTGAAATAAGTCAGACATGGAAAGTCAAATACTGTATGATCTCACTCATAAGTAAAAGATAAAAACAGCTACAACATCAAACAAGCATATAGAGACAGAGATTGGATTGGTGGTTACCAGAGGGGAAGAAGGAAGGGAGGAGGGTGAAAGAGGTGACAGGGCACATGCGTATGGTCATGGGTGATAATTAGTCTTTGGGTGGTGAACGTGATGTAGTCTACACAGAAATAAAAATATAATGATGTACACCTGAAATTTATATAATGTTATAAACCAATGTTACCTCAATAAAAAATAAATAAAAAAGATTCAGTGTTTATGGGTATTAGGCACAATGACCATGTGATTTTCATTTCATCTGGAGCAATTGTGAAAGGGAGAGGGCATTATGAATAGTTAAGCTCTGACTACAGGTGTAAACTGGGCCTGTCCTGAAAAAACTGGAACATGTGGGCTAGGTGACATTTTTTAAAACAGATAATAGTGTATATATTATGGCCTTGAAATGTCCCGAGGTGTATATCCCCTCCCACTGGGCACCACAGGGACCATGAACTTTGAGGACTTCATTCCCTCACAAGGCATTGGTCCACATAAAAATCTTTACATTATTCCCTTACTATAAATCTGATCCCATGTTACTGCTTTCCTTAAGATCTTTCAATAGTTTCTCATTGTCCCGGTAGTTAACATGGCTTACAAGGCCCCTCCCTAAATCTTCAGCTATATTTACTAATTTTATTACTCATAGCCTGACACACTGTACTTAAGCCATACTGAACAGCCTTTATTTCTAAAGCCTTCGTTGTCCTTTCACCTCTTTATTTTACATGGTTTTCTATCTACTTGGGACTCTTTTAATTTCATCTTCTCCATTTGGTCAATGCATCGTCCATCAAATCTCACCTTAAACATCACTTTGCCGAGAACTGTTCCTAGACCCTGTCTGAACTGTTGTTGTCTTGTCAATAGTCCCCCAACACTGTATGTCTTCTCTCAGAGAACCCAGGACTCTTCGTTGATATTGCATTTCTAATTTTGTCTCCTTTGCTACAAAGAAAACTCCATAAGGTCCAAGAAACTTGTTTCTCCAGCTCTAGATATAAGGAGGAGGCTATTGAAAGATTAAGTGTGTAAACACACATTTAGTTGAGCACTTACTATGTGACAGGCATTTACTCCTCTAACTGGCCCTATAAAAGAAGTACTCTTATTATTCCTATTTTAGAAGTGAGGAAACAAAGGCAGGGAAATTTTTTTAAATTGCCCAAGTTCACACGGCTACGTAAGCAGAGGAGTCAAAATTGAAATCCCAGGATGTCTTCAAACATTTGAATGTTTCTATCTATGTATGTGTGACCTGAATTTGTGTTTGAAGAGGTTTCATTAGGAGTCTAAGGTATAACCAACTCGGTATAAGGCGTAAACAAAATCAGTTCAATATAAAGTAGAATCTTCAAAAAGTTGGTTTAAAAGGATGATTTGCCTCGCAAAGTAGTGAGCTCCCCATGGTTGGAAGAGTTTCAACAAAGGTTGGTTAGCCTTTTGTCAGGGATATTTAAAGGGTATTCTAGAATTTGTTAGAAAGATAGCAAGTTGACCTGGTAGGACTCTAAGAGTCCAAGGAAATAACTGTGTGATGCTTAAAGGGCAATTGAATGGCTGATCAGCTCAGAGATGAAGCGGTCTTAGAGATGACCTGCAATTTTAGCACTTATCAAGCAATCTTCTGTCGCTGTAAATCCTACCCAATCAGCTGGCATCATGGACCTTCTTTCCAGTTAGTTTTGCCAACATCCAAACTTAAGTGGACCCTAAATGTTTTCCCTGTAGAGCTCTTATCTCATGAACCAACTGCTTAATCTATTTTGGCAGATCCAGGATTCATAGCTCTTCAGGGAGCTGTAAAATACTTTTTTAAAAAAGTCAGCGTACTCCAGGGGGACAGCCCAGTGACAGACCTCATTTTCTGTTCTGGAATTTTCCTCTTGCATGGTTATCATGTTATTACATGATACTTTCTAATGTCTTGGAGTTTTAATGCCATTTTATGATGTTTGAGCACTCAGGATGTTTTTGTAATTGTCTACTTAATCCAATCCACAAAGAGAGTATTCATGGCTCTTAAAACTATACAATATAATACAACAGTCGTATTTTTTCAAATAGGTTGAAATATGTTGAGACTTCAGCCATGGGGACTAATGGTAGAATTCCAGAGTGAGAAAAAGACGTTCCTTAACTCTTGCTTCCTGTCACAGATTCATTGGCTGGAAAGAAATTCTTGGCAGGCCAAATACTCTATACTCTGCAGTGTGCCAGGACTAATTTTACTAGAAATAACTTACTGCTCATCTGATAATATTTCTGCTTAGATTTAGTATTTTTTGTAAAGGAAAAGAGTTATTTTTGTTATTCTTTGAGTCATGACTTTTGGATCTGAAACATATTCTTCTCTCCAGGTACTTAAATCCGTAGGGAGATTATCCTTCACAGTTGAGTAGCTTTCTCTTTCAGAAAGAAACCAGAAAAAGTGTAAAAAGTTAAAACCTATGGGTAGGAAGCATAGAAAGAAACAAGAATTTGACAAGAAGCAAACTAAATGTGAGAGATTTTTATTTTTAAAGATTATAAGTTATACATATTTTTCTCTTTTTATTTGTAAAAGTACTTTGTGATATGACTAAACTTATGGTATGGATAAACAGTACAAACCATACCTGAAACACTATGTACATATAGCAAAATTATGACATAATCTACATTAGAGAGCCCTAACTAACCCTAGGTTGGTCAAACTTTAGTTATTGTTTACTAGTACTTTGGAAATAACTGTCAAATGAACAAGTGATTGTTCTATATACTGAGCCTCAATCTCTTTGCTTTCATCAGCACTGCAGATTTTGAATAAATACAGTCATGCTTAAGCGTAACATAAGTGTATTCCATAAAACAAAACATATGTAATGTTTGTAAAAGCTGGCCGTCACACACAGTTTCCAAAATAGTTCTTTTGTTCTTCCTATTAGCATTGCTTATTAGAATAAATTAAAGAGATAGCTGAATAATGAAAAATAAATATGGAGAAAAAGTAGAATTACAGTTGAAATTTAAGCATATTCTTACTAAAATTATTTCAAAGAAACAGAGAAAAGTAATTAATCTGGAATCAGAAGGCTTGTTCCACCCAGCATCTCCCCAAAAATGTGCTATTTGAATTCCAAGAGAGAAGTTCATTCATTCTTTTTCTCTCCTTCTCCCAATTCTTGTGTCTGCTAAAGAATCATTCTGTTGGAGTGAACCATCGAAGTGGGCTTCAGGGACGGGCCATAAAATCCTGTCCTAAAGGGAGAATACGATTATCAGGAAGCATTGAAAATTTCAGTCAGGATAAATTATTTCAAAATCTAGAGACCACTGAGAGGGAATAATAAAACGATGACCAGGATGTATAATATCCCATAGCTCATGTCTACTTCTTTCCTATAAATGTTGTAGATTGACTGTCTTTTCTGGACCATTATCGAAGCCAAAGTTTTACACATGATCATTGGAAACAATTCCTTTATTGCAGGTCCATTTTTAAGCAATAATAAATCCATTTATTTGCACCACCAGCCAACATCAGGCTAAAGACTTTTAGCCTCGTAACTTCCACCGGTCTCCATTATGCAATCTATTTCTGTGTAATGAAAATAAATGGTATTCTGATAAAATTAAAAGGAAAGATCTTTCTTTAAAAAGTATGAAAAAAAATATACCAGTATCTTGTACACATTAAATTTTAGCTTTTGATGTAATTAATACTTATTGTAAATTCCTCCAAATCTTAAAATAGTTCAGTATTAAAAGAATTTTACATAGGTATTTTTCAATCATCGTGCGATACATGCTTTTATTTTCTGCGAACTTGTCTGTTTCCCTCAAAATTGTAGTCACATAATTTAAGGGAGAACTATTTGTCTAATTATTAGAACAGTTCAGAAATTGGAAATTCTTGCTTCCAATATTATTTATTACTTCTGTGTATTTTTTGGGCTCAACATGGATGCCAATGATCATAGGAGCAGCCAACCTCCTTAAAGACACTCTGGGTAGAACTATTACTTTCATTTTACAGCTTACAAAATGAAGGTGTGCAATTCTAAAATAAAGTGACTGTCGTAATTATCAGAGCTATGACTCTAAAGATCTAAGTACATATTATGTTAGGTTTTTACTTAGTCCCAGAGATATTCACTATAATATACATTATATATATATGTATATTATGTCATATATAGAGAGACTATAGCAAAAGTATAGGAATGAAAAGGAGAGGGCAGGAACAAACAAGAGTTCACATATTTCCTATAGACCTACTTCTAATGGTATCTGAGATGTTCAAAAACCTTGGAAGTATTGTGCCCTGTCTCCTGTGAAATGGTCCTCCACTAAGGTGATTCGGATCCTCCTTAGAATGTAGAGTAGATTAAATATTCCTGATCCGCCTAAGGTCTCTATATGTGCTCAGGTTACTTTCCACCTGTGTCCTTCCCAGGTACCAGGACGGTTGTGAAGACATAAATGTCCATCTCCCTCCTTTCCTATAGTTATATGTGTAAAACGTGTAAGGCATGGTTCTATTTTATGTTTTTATGGAATTTAACTTCTAGGAGACTTATTTTCTCCCAGTTTGACAGGAAATAGTATGGGTTGGAGAAGTGAAATCTTACGAGAGAGGGGCCCTAATTGTGCCCTTCCCCAAATCACCTGTGGAAAAACTCAAGCAGGATCAGTTTTTTCCATTATTATCAGAAATAGATGACACCGGGAAAGAATTGAGAGGCCTCCATTCTGCTTTCCAGCATATTTTAATGACCGCCAGATCTGACAGCTCTCCTAGGTCTCTCTGCTCAGGGCCACACTGCACTTCGCTGCATGCTCTGAGGGAGGAACCGTAAATACAAGATTCTAGGGAATAAAACAGTGTGTCAGACTTGTAGTTCTCAGGACTTCCAGAAAGCACTAAAGGAGCCTTAAAGGCAGAATAAGGTGGGGTGGGTGAGAGGGATCAAAACACTTGTTATCTTAGAAAGCAACTTGGGAGAAACTAGGACGCAATGTAGACGAATTTTATGTAAATATTATGTAAAAATCTCTATATAAACCCTGAATCCTCTATTCATGGTACGAAACAAGCAAATGAACAAAAAACCAAAATAAAGCCCTTGCTTGCCTAACCTAATTAGTCATAGAGCCCGGAGACCTAACAGTCATTGAGTCTTCCCCTCAGATTTTGAAAAACAGAAAGAAAGGCAGTGGTAGTGAGTATGAATTGTACTTGTTTACATTCCAATCTGTTTTGTTGACTATGATGAGTAAATTAAGATTTAATGAGATGGAATGATGAATTTATCTTCTAATGAATAGGAAGACATTCGTAGGGTAGAATTGATAGGAATGGCTGCTGAATGTGTGAGATAAGAAGGAGTTGTCAAATGTGAATGCATCTTGCCTAGGTTGGGCTTTTGTGTGAATTATGATTTCACACAGGAGAAAAAGTGATGTGCTGAGTTCAAAAATATACTAAGAGCTTCAAGCCTTCCTGAGGCAAGTCAATTTTTACCTACTTCTCCTGTCATAAAAGTTAGCCATAGTTGAGACAATTTATCACCTACTAAAAAGAAATTTTCCAAAGTGTTAAGGAATGCTGTCTGATTATTTCCATTCCCGTGACTAGAAATCATTCTTTAGAAATGATCTTTCACCATATGTTGAATGACCTTTTACCTATGGCCAAACTTAAGTATAAAATGCCAGCCAGTCCTACTGCCCACTACCTGAGCTGTCACTGTTCTCATGTGAACAAGATCTAGGTAGAAAAAGAATATCATTGATCAAAAATAAACCAAAACCAAAAAGAAAATAATGAGACTTTATCTTCTACTATGTTAACCAAGAAATTCCACCATGCCTGTATTACATATACTGATAACTCTGCAATTTGGGGACTAAAATATTTTAGGCTTAACCTGAAGTTATGGCACCATATATTCAGTCTTGAAATCTTGTTCAGTGGTTGTGCAAACATTCCTTATGAATATTAATCATGGCATTCTGCCCAATACCTGCAACACTGACCTCCAGTTTATATTTCTTTGCTGCAGGACTTTGGTTGTAGTTTTCTAGTTTATCCTATGCAACTTTGTAAACCTCCAAAAATCCTTTGTGAAAAAAAAAAAGTGTGTAAATAAATCAATAGAAATTAGCTGCGACTTTTGTCTTTGGGGCCAAATTCAGAGCTAGAAACACAGCAAATATCTACTATATCTTCATAAAAAGATTTTTCTTTTCATTTTAATTTGAGTCCTTGTGTGAAAACTTTATGTTTAAACAACAACCGTCTACTGGACCATCAACTAGTTCTACTGGAAGATTTGATATCTGAAAACCTCCCAACCTTAACTGACTACTGTAGGTGATTCCATCTCAATATTGGCATTGTTCTGAAAACTAGACTATCTAAAATCATAAAGCGAAAGTGGAAGGTGTTTCCAGTCAAAATTTGGCTGCCATAAATAAATTCCTTTACAATCTGTCAACTTGAGTCATTTGTCCATAAAAGATACCATTTTAGGAGAAATTGTATTGTTATTATAGAAAACAATAGTCATATTGCTTGCCATACCATACAGAACATACCCGGAAATGTCCTCATGGAAACATTGGCTAGGTGCCATCACATATGAATATTTGGAATATATTATGTAAATAAATGTACACACACACACACATACACACACACACACCCACACACAACAGAGAAATAGAACATTAGCCAGGCTATTCAGCATACATTTCTGAAATTACCTAATTTTTCAATAGAAATACTTGAAAAACAAAATATTTCAGAATAACTCCAAAGGAAATGTTTATTTTAAGTAGTTTCTTCTAAAATGTCTAAGTGATCATCTGTTTTATCAGTTTATTCAACAATTACACTCCTATTGAAGTTTGTTTTGCCAGTTATGCAAAATAAAATAGCACCAATTTTTATGATATTGAATCTGCATTTACCTAAAAAGTTTAAGAAATTTGTATAAAGAAGCACCTTATTTGAGGTCTCACCACAAATAAATAGCCAGTTTGAAATGAAGATAGAGATGATAGAGTATGAACATCAGTTACTTCTTTAAAGAAATTAGTTAAACTACTCATATTTCTTGCTATAGCTCATCTTTCTTGCTTAAACATAGGAGTCAGGGCCCCCATATTGCACAACTTCAAGAGGCACATCATTTACACTGCAGTCTAAGTGAACAGCTCTTCCAGTATTTGTGCAGTTCACAGCCTGCACAACCATACAGGGAAGTTCTGAAAGGAATCACTGCTGCTGAATGAGATCTCAGAATTGTTCTCAAACATGCCTGCTCAAATGTCCATATTTTTTATTATAATAAAACTTAAAAAATACAAAATTTATTTATTATATACTTTTGGTCTGCTAAAACCATAAAACTAAACTACCATCGATTCATGAAGCTCAGGACCAGAGCCAGTAAGATATGGCCCAATTGACCAAGTGTCTTCTCTTAGAGGAGGTCAAATCAACAAAAATAGGAAAAAACACCTTCTTTACAGCTTCCCAGCATATACTCCTTTGACAGTACTACCTAAAGTCATACTGGAGCTACAAAATAAAGAAAGAAATAATTCTTCTCTGGTAATTGTTGGAGAAGAGTCACCTAATGGGACTAATAAAGTGGTTCTCAAAGTTTGCATTTCAAACAAATTTCCAGATAACACTGATGCTGCCAGTCTGTAGACCACACTTTGAGAATGACTGCCCTGGTGTAATATAGAGATCATCTAACCAATGAGAATCCATGTGGACTGGAACGTGTTAATATATTAACATGAAAAGGATGAAAACTTTGTGCATGGTATATTCCCATGCTTTGTCCATTAAACTTGTAATAAACAATAGTATTGATGGAGAAAAGACTGTTTGAAGTGCATCAAGTTGTTAACTGTGGTTGTCTTTGGGTATTGAGACCATGAAAAATTATTTTATATTTTCCAGTCCATTTTCCAAAGCTTAATAAATTTTAACTATACAATAAAATGAATGGTGACAGCTTTGTTTTAAAAGCCGAGGAAATCAAACGAATATTTTTACATTTTGGGGCGTATGGGAACAGAGAAATTCCAGGAAGATACCAGGCACGAGAGAGGGTTAGGACACCATTGGAAACAGGGTTCATTGTACAGCAGAGGAAAGAGGCAGCCAGGCGTGCCTGAAGCAATTGCAACCAACAGAGAGAAACATTAGATATATGTATTTTAGTTTAAAGCGAAGGACTAGGGTGCTCCAACTCATTTATAGGTTTACCCTTTACATTCCTTAGAATTTTAAGCCACGTGGTTTTCGGTGGGTGGTTGGAAATCATTGTGTATTTTCTGTTATCATCATAATACTTCCTATGTCCTATTGCTAGATAATCTTCCTAAACTAGAGTTCTATCCATGCCACATCCCAAGTAAAAGACCTTCAGTGATTCCCATCGTCCGTCAAAAAACTTCTATACTTTCTAGTCTACTGCAAGCTAATTCTGTCCCATCTTTAGAGTTTTATCCCTGTGCACCAGCCAATTTGGTTTACTCACCATTCTCTAAAGGCACTCTGTGGTATTCTAGCTCGTGGCTTTTGCCCATATCATTATTTTGTCATTGTATAGTCTTCCCTTCCTCTTCTCTGTCTACAAATACGGTCCATCTTCAATATATATTGAAAAAAGTATCCATTTATAACTCAATCATAAGTACTTGAATGATTTCTTCCTCCAAATTTTACATGAAACCTGTCGTGTATTACGTCATTCATCCCTTTGAGAAATCTAAAAATTGATTATATTTTAGAATTAAAAAAAAAATGGATTTAGCACCATTCAGAATTGCTTTTCCCTTTACACCCACTTTGATCACAAACTAATTAATCACTGTCATTTCATACATTTGATTGTCCTATAAACCATTCCCCCCTTGAGGTGTTCAGGCAAGAGGAACTGATATTTCCCTCTTTACTTTGGGAGACCCTACGCAGAATGGTTTGAGATGGAAGGCTCCTTTAATCATTCTATTATTTTGTAGAGCTAGTCCTATTTTAACAGGTTTACAGAGCTCTAAGCAGTATACATATTATTATAATAAACTTTTAAAAATCACATTTATTATATATCATGGGAGTCTGCTAAAACCATAAAACCAAACTACAATGGGTTCTGAGGGTCTGGGGATAAGAGCACAGATGTAGCAGTAAGGTATTGTACAACTGACTGCCTTCTTTACAGAGAAACTGAAATTAACAAAGATATGAAAAGCACCTTCATTCACCTCTATTAGGCTATCTGTTGGCATCTTCATGGTCTTTCCCCTCAGTATATCATCCCCTGGAAATCTAACTCTTGTAAGGGTCCTTAGAGAATTGGAAGATATTGCTCAAATACTCCAAACTGAGAAATGTTGAAAATAAAAACACTTAAGTAATCTTCCTCATGGATTGACTAGGGGGCCCAGGGAAGAAAATTCACAGCACTCTATTCTACTAGAGGTTGGGTCCATTCAGAGCCACTTGAATTAATGATGAGTTTTCACCACTTTGTTGGGCCTTCACATTAGTGTTAAGATAGAGAAAGTACATCACTGCTTTCCACGGATGTCAACAAGTATTTGTCATGGGTAAAGACCCTGTTTCACATTTCTCATTAATATAATTATGTGGGGATAAAAACAAGAAAACTTTTCCACTCTTGCCTTGACTCTGCCACTCTCTAGTTGTATAACTTAAGCTCTCTATGCCCTGTGTTCCTAAAACTGAGTTGCCTAGAGCAGTGGTTCCCAAATCTGGCTAAAGACTAGTGATACTTAACAAACTTGTCAAAAATATAGTTTCCTGGGTCTCATCCCTGGGTATTTTTATTCAGTAGGTCAAGGAATCTATATTACAAGAAATTTGTCAAGAGATTTTTGAAAATTATATTTGAGAGAATCACTATTACATACGATTTCTGGAGCCCCTTCAAAAACTTAAAAACCTATATTTTTGCTTCTATCATCTCCATCTCCCAGTAATAACGAAAAATACACTGTATGCACACAGATGTTTATAGCAGCTTTATTCATAACTGCCAAAACTTGGTAGTAAGTAAGATGTTTTCCAGTAATTGAAGGGATAAACTGTGGTACATCCAGACAATGGAATATTATTCAGCACTAAAAATACGTGAGCTATCAAGCCATAAAAAGACAAGGAAGAAACTTAAATGCATACCACTAAGTGAAAGAAGCTAATCTGAAAAGGCTATATATTGTATGATTCCAACAATATGACTTGCTAGAGAAAATAAAACTATGGAGACAACTAAAAGATCAGTGGTTGCCAGTGGTTGGATGGGAGGGAGGGATGAATAGGTGGAGTACCCAGGATTTTTATGTCAGTGAAACTAATGTCTATGATACCATATCGTGTATACGTGTCATTATACATTTGTCCAAACCCATAGAATGTACAACATCAAGAGTGAACCCTAATGTAAACTAGGGACTCTGGGTGATGTTGCCTCAATTTTAGGTTCACTGGTTGTAACAAATGTACCACTCTGGTGGGGGATGCTGATAATGAGGGTGGCTATGCATGTCTAGGATATAGATGAAGGTATAGAAGAAATTTCTTTACTGTCTGCTCAATTTTGCTGTAAACTTAAAACTGCTCTAAAAAATAAAGTCTATTAAAAATGCATTGTACAGTACAATAGGAGTCAACGAATAGCCATTAATTTTTCATAGGTTTTTAGGGAAAGATAAAAATGATGCTGTAAGGAAAACCTTGGTTTGTACTTTTTATATCATCAGTGTCAAAGTTAGGTCCCTTCTCTAAGTTAGAGATAATAAACATTAAGTTAAGGCAGATGATGATGGTTATCTTCTTCAATGTAAGGAAACTATTCTTTACTATTCTAAAATAATCAACACGTGCTTTAAGGAAACATTTCAGTAGCTTAGGCAACATGAGTGTGAGAGAAAGGAAGAATAAAACTTGTTTTTCTTGACTCAGTTTGCCACGATAAAATTTAGTCGAAGGATACTCGAGTCCTCTAACACTCTCAATGGAAAACACTTGCATTATTCTTAACCATTATGTAGAGAGAAAACACATTTCCCAAACTATGATATTTAAATTGTTCTGTTCTTAAAATGATGACTTTTCAGTCACCTTGGAAATATGTGCAAATGCAAATCTAAATCCTGTATTCAGTAATGATTTAGTTGAAACAAATACTATTCCCTCAAGCTATGTTGGTTTGGGGAATAAAAATGACTCTTTTAATGGGAAGATTGCAATGGCTCTGCTCCTAAGGGAAAAAGAAAAAAAGCCATAGAGATAAGATGTTCTTATTTATAACATGTAACAAGATACGTTACAAGACACCAGCATCTTTCTGATGACTTATCCTGCTGATCAGAGTACAAAAGAGTTTATTTTCATAATTACAACAGATGGAAAACAATAAAATTATACTTTAGGCTAATGCACTCTCACCCTTATTATTCTTTCTTTGCATGTGTGTCTCCCCTGAAGCTATTTTATAACAATATAAAAATTGCAGAAATATGGCACCACAAAAGCCTGACCAGATTTCCTAATTATCTGTCATGACTCAAGACTGCAGTGAAAAATTAGCTCTCCTGGGAAAGAAAAAAATTTGATGGAACTTAAAATAATAGAAAGAATCTTATGATGTCTCTTCTCAACAAGTTGAGAAAGATATCTATCCATTTTTAGTAGGATTACCCTAACTAATTTCTCTCTTCTCTTACATATATGTATATATTTTTTATCTCAGCTACAGAGAAGGGTGTTAATCATATTCCTCAAGATACATGTTGTCATGGATAGATCGGCTCTTGTTTCATTAATTAAATTTTATTCACCTCCAATTCAATTCCATTCCTATCTTCTTACCACAAGCATTAATTAATGCATATAATGAATAAAACCTGTGCACTTGGGAGATCTATCTGTCTATATCTATATCTATCAACACACTCATATCCTTTATCTCCATATTTCCCAGTCTCCCTTGTACATAGATGTGCCCATGTGAGTAATTTCTGGCCAATGGAATGTGGGCAGAAGTAATATGCACTCGTCCCAATGTGCTATTTTTTCTCTCTTTTGTCATCCTTTGGATGGATAGCAACATACATGGTGACTGTAAAGGGCACGCACTGAAGATGACGAAATCTTCATCAGATTGGATCCTTGAATAATTGTGTGATCTTAGAACCCATCTCCCAATACATACCAATGATTATACCCTTACACAAGTAAGAAAAAGACTTCCAGTTTATTAAGCCACTGTAATTTTAAAGTTTATCTGTATTCCATTTACCTCACTGCTTATTTCACTCTAGGGAACCATCTTATGGGGTTTACATGGTCTTTATGTTGCCAAATCTTTCCATCAATTTCTGTCTTTGTAATTCAGGTAAAGTGTCAGGAAAGCCAGTCTATAGGGGAGAAAACAATAAGTCAACTGATTTTTCCCTCTTAACCTGGCTCATAGTGACAGTGTTGGATGCTGGAATTCTTGAGCAGTTTAGATGTCCTATTGATCACTCAACCATCAACTCCACAGTCAGAGTACTGAGCCTGCCTTAGTAGCTTAAGTCAAACTGCCTCAACCAAAACAAATTGTGTTAATGTGGTAATGTCATGTGCGTTGAGTACTTTGACAGTCAGTAAGTAAAAATAAGTACCCATCTCAGCATTTAAATGGTACCTTGTTTACAAGGGAAAAAAAGGCAAAAAAACAAAAACAAAATCCTTAATAAAAGTAAGTCCTCTATCAGACTAAATCACAAGAATTTCTGGCAGGGAACATCTACCCTACCCTAAATCCCTTTATTGTGCTTGAGGACTCCCAGATACATAGATGGTTTAAGAATGCACAGAAATATTGGACATGCTGGTATTAGGGATGTCCATGAGTGGGAGCTGATAGTGTATTTTTTAATAGATTTTATTTTTAGAGCAGTTTCAGGTTTACACAAAAATGGAGCAGAAAGTACAAAGTTGTCATATACCCCTTCTCTCCCATACCTCCAGTTTTCCCTATTATTAACATCTTGCATTAGTGTGGTACATTTGTTACAATTGATAAACCAATATTGATACATTATTATTAATTAAAGTCCATAGTTTACGTTTAGGTTCACTGTGTTGTACAGTTGTATGGGTTTTGTCAAATGAATAATGTCATGTATCCACCATTGTAGTATCTAACAGAACAGTTTCATTGTCCTAAAAACGCCCTGTGCTCCATTTATTCATCCCTCGCCCTGAACCCCTGGCAACCACTGGTCTTTTCGTTGTCTCTATACCTTTTGCCTTATCCAAAATATCATCTTCGGTCATGCGCCGCACAATAACGTTTCAGTTAATGACGGACGGCATAAATGATGGTGGTCCCATAAGATTAGTACCATAGAGCCTAGGTGTGTAGTAGGCTATACCATCTAGGTTTGTGTAAGTACACTCTATGTGACATTAGCACAATGACAGAATTGCCTAATGACGCGGTTCTCAGAACGTATTCCCGTCTTTAAGCGGCACATGACTGTAGTTGGAATTATGCAGTATGTAGCCCTTTGACAGGCTTCCTTCACTTAGCAACATGCACTTAAGGTTCCTCCATGTCTTTTTGTGGCTTGATAGATCATTTTTTTGTATTATTAAATAATATTCTGTTGTATGCATGTATAACAATTTGTTTACCTGTTCACCTATTGAAGGATAGCTAGATTATTTCCAAGTTTTGGCAATTATGAATAAAGCTGCTATAAGTATCCATGTGCAGGTTCTTCTATGGACATATGTTTTCAACTCTTTTGGGTAAATACCTAGGAGCACAATTGCTGGATGGTGTGGTAAGACTTTAGCTTTGTAAGAAACTGTCATACAGTTTTCCAAAGTGGCTGTACCGTTTAGCTTTCCCACTAGCAGAGAATGAGAGTTCCTGTTACTCTACCTTCTCACAAGCATTCGACGTCAGTGTTGTGGATTTTTGCTATGCTAACAGGTGTGTAGTGGTAACTCATTGTTGTTTTAATTTGAAATCCCTAATGACATATGATGTTGAACACTTTCTCATATGCTTATTTAGCATCTGTCCACTCTTGTGAGTTCAGATCTTTTGCCCATTTTTAATTGAGTTGTTTCCTTATTGTTGAGTTTTAAGAGCTCTCTGTGTATGTTGGAAACAAGTCATTTATCTGACACATGTTTTTCAAATATTTTCTTCCAGTCTTTGGCTTGTTCTTTTATCCTTTCAACAGTGTCTTTCACAGAGCAAATGTTTTTTCATTTCAATGAAGTCCAACTTATCAATTTTTTTCTTTCATGGAGTGTAGTTTTGGTATTGTACGTAAAAAGTCATTGCCATATCCAGGATCACCTAGATATTCTCCTATGTTATCTTTTGGTATTTATTTTTAATCTTAAAAATAATTATAATTGTCATACCATTGGGGGGAAACAGAGCCCTGAGTTCATGATTTACATACCAGATTTCGTATAATTTTGGTTGGTTCATCACATTTCTGACATATACAACATTTTCCTTCTCAAAAATCGTGATGTGTTTGTTGAGAAGGGATGCATAGTTTTCTCTTGCTAGCCTAAATTTGTAAATTTTTTTCTGAGTCCTTAAGGAACCTCTTAGGAGTGGGGCAGTGAATCTTTATTCTTAGGAAGGGAGGGATAGGTCTGCCTTGGAACCATGACATTGGTTAGTTTATTCCTACAAAGCCATGGCCATTTTATATCTGGTTTATTGAAGGCTTCCTTTTGTAAGAGGTGAACATATTCTACCTGAACCAATGATTGACACTAGCAATGGATAAACTGCTGACATATTCCCCGAGGAATAGCTCAAATATCATCAGCCAAAGCTGGAGAAAGGCAGAATACACCTCCTCTCTAATATGACTCAAGAGAGGAAGGAGGTCAAGTTAAAGAGAGTACTAACCCCTCTAGTAACCAAGAGGATCTTTAAAGAGGAAGAGGCAGATATAAGCAATTGGAAAATTTCTATTCCTGGGAAGTTTATGTATATCTTTGACAGTTATGACTATATAATAAGGCATGATAAGCTTAATTTTTCAATGACGCATTCTGTAAAACTACTGACTTATTTCAAAGATGCTGCCATTGCTTAAGACACTCTCAGAACTACGGAACTATGCTTTTCAAGGCATTTATAAGAGGTAAAAGAAAAAAAATGCAACTTTCTTTCTAATTATCCCTCGAAATAGTGATTATTGGAAAACAAAGAAATTAATAAAGTTAGTAGTAAAATCTAAAATCAATAAATAATTAACTTGACTTTTCTCAGATTCAAAATAGAATAAAAAGAACCTGTAAATGTACAACACCAAGAGTGAACTGTAATGTAAACTATAGACTTTGTGTGATGATGATGTGTCAATGTAGATTCCTCAGTTGTGACAAATATACCACTCTGGGGTGGGATGTTGATAACGGGGGAGGCTGTGTGTTGGCGGGGTAGAGGGTATATGGGAAATTTCTGTACCTCCTGCTCAATTTTTCCAAGCACTTTAAACTACCGTATAAAAATAAAATCTTACTAAAAAAATTTTTTTAGAAAGGATCTATGTGCAACCATATGATATAATTAATGCTTAGAGAAATTAAGTTACTGCAAATATATGTAAGAAAGTACTATTAATAGATGTATTGAGGCTTTATTCCCTACCAGATGAAATCACATATGCATTTTTCCCCCTGGTTCTTCATACCTTGTATCTTATTCACTTGATTTTTCCTTTTTCACTAAAACCAACAAAGGCTGTTCCACCTCACCAGTAACTACTGTACAGGATAAAGTTCCAGGACCTTATCCCTCCCTTAAATAATTACAAAGAATGCAACATTCTACGCAGTTTCCTTCTTCCATTACAGCACTAATCTATTCTCCTAATGGAGTCAGTGCTGTTAGAACTCATTTCCCTGAGGTCTACTTCTCCTCTTACTTTTTTGGCAGATGCTTAGTCTCCCTTTCTAATTTGGATTATACTCAGGGGAGAGGACTGTGTCTTACCTATATCAATTAGGTGTTCAATAAACATCATTATTATTATTAAAATTCATAACGATGTCAGGCTTGGCCTAATAAATTTTAATTTAGCTTAATCTAGTTCAATTACGTTTAATTTAGGAGGTGCTGCCCTGATATATATATTTTTTTACCTAGATTTCCAATTTAGCTCTGCAATAGCCTCCTCATTTAATTTTTCTTTTTTTTTTTTGGTCTCATAAATTTCTTCCATGGGCAATACGTTTTCTTCGTGCTATTGCTAAGGTGCATTTTATCTGACAAATGTTTTTAAAATATTCCGATTTCCTTCCCCATTCAGAAATACTACCCACAGCTTTTCACGTTAACGTTAATTTTCCTTCCAGTGAATTGGAAGAAGCTAACCTGAACAAACTCACCTCCGGGCAGTCACAGGGAATGTTAGGAAAGTAGGAAGAAGAGCAGGGTGCCACCTAATTGTTTCTGTGCTTTCAAGAAAGCTCTCTTATAGCAGTGCGGAAGATGAAGTGAGCTGAGCAAGAGTGGATTGTATTGTGAGACGACTGAGATTATCCAAGCTAGTGATGACAAGGGACTGCACAAAGCTCTGACAGAAAAGATACCGAGGTTTGGGTGTAGACATTGAGAGGGGTAGGAAAAAGAGCAATCGCTGATGAGCAGAAAGCAGATCTGAAGGTGAGAAGGGGTCAAGGACAACCGAGAGGCACATTGGTGCAGTAGGTTACATGGAAGGGGCAGCAGGTCTGTTGTGAGCGTGATGGTATGAGCAGTGGCTGTGATCAATCTAAGAAATGAAGATTTGCAAGAGTTGGGGGCCACCTTTCCCAAGGAAAGGATGGTAGCTCCCAAGTGGCAGAGTGAGTAGAATACAAAATAAAGAGGGCAGAGGTTGTGAATATAGAAAATGCCAATATTTATTCTTTACAAATAAAGAAATACAAATCAAAGACGTAGACTCAGTAGGAGTGAACAGAAAAATAAGACAATGAGGAAAACATCAGGTTATGTAAGTCACCTGTTATTTCATCATTAGAGGCTCCTGAAAAGGGAACAGCATGTGATTCTGACCATCTAGGATGTGGTCTCTCGAGAGAGACACACTTACAAGGCACTATAGACAGAGCTGAGGTGCATCCGAGGGGGTTTATTTAGCTGGTAGGCACTGGTTCATCTCTATAGTAGTTTGAGGGTAGTATCATTTCTGATGAATTAGCCTGTGCAGTGTTAAGTATTCAGAATATCACCCCTGACTCTAACTGTAGCTGTCTATACTTCCTTCTATCTGCCCTACCCGTTGAGCTTATTACTCCAAGAAGAAAGTAGTTTCCCGCCTCTTGTTCCTAAGTAAGACAGCTCTAAAATATTTTGTGAAGGTGGCAGGATGCGCAGAATTAGGGATTACATACTCTTGGAGTCCCACATATGCCACTTATTAGATTTGTAAACTTGGGTAAGTTATTTAAACGTTCTGAATTTCAACTATTTAAATAAAAATAACAAAAGAAAGAAAATCCAAGAATGTTGTAAATATTAAATGAGATGCCATGCATGATATTACTTAATATATAACCAACATGATATAGGTACTCAATAAATGTTCATTTTTCTTTTTTTCTGCCAAATCCTTCCTTTCAAAGATGTCTTTGTACCCCGGTATTCCTGAATCCTAAAATGACTAGTCCTTGTTAGGATAATTAAGATCAGTGCTGCATTCTCTTCTTAACTTGTTGAAACAAGCAACTCTTCAAAGAAGCATACAAGACAATGAACACCTACAGGAAACAATTGCACTGCTAATCATCCGTTTTACTTATTCTTATAAACTTCTCTTGCCTGTGTTTTCTTAAGCAATCTGGGTAGCACTGAGTCATTCACTGTTCACTCCTTCATCCATTTCAGCTGTTATCTTCTTACTCTTTAGGCAAATACACAGTGATGGCTCAACTGATGAAGTGTTGAAATAAACATCTGCTCATACACATCCTGTTGAAATGCAGACTAAAGCCTCAAGCGTTTTTAGCTGACAAGTTCTCTGTACATACGCAGCATTTTACACTTACCAAGAAGAATTCTATGTGCTAAAAGCACGCAAAAACATCATCTTCAGCACCATAAAGTATGCAAATTTTCCTTTGGGTTCTGTAATTTCCATGATGTTGTAACCACGTATAGCTGTGATGTTATAGCCTAAATGACAAGGCTTTTGATCTTTATGTGAGTGGTCAAAATGAAGTCATTTTGATTTATTTTAAATAAAACAAATAACAAAAATCCATTAATTCCAGAAGCAATAAATCTTCAGTTGGAGATGGAATGGATGAGAGAATTCATAAAGAAAGTTTTAAAATAAGCATCCCATTGGGCTCACCTATAACAGAGATGAGGAGAGGTAGCACGCCGTAGTGAATAGAGCCTGAGATTGGTATCGAGAGTTGTATTTTACTCCTGATTCATGTGTAAAAGTTGACTTAATGCTCTTGACTCCACTACCAATATCTCTAAAACGTGGGTATTGGATATAAGAGCTCTAAAAGGAAACACCCTTGAGACACACGGAACATAAGAGATAGTCAACAAATTCTAGTTGGCCTCCTCACATTATAGTTTTAACATGCTATGATTTCAGAGCCATTGGTCACATAAAATGTTGTATTTTGGTTGACTTTACCACAATGCATTTAAACAGCAACTTCATAGTAAATATAAGAATTAACTCTTTCATCCTCATTCGCTAAGGTCTTTCATAGTAACAATTTTGAACGTAATGTTTTGGCTATTAAGGAAATGCTCACATTATCTAAAGCTAGATCATAAAATCGGTAAGCTTTTTTTTTCCTGTAATATTGTAGGAAATAACACCGTAGATGGTCTAATTAATAGTTTCCATAATAATGCAACCCCCAAACACATCAGCTCACCTGGAAAATAGCATAAAATATAAAGCAAACATGTACAAAAACATGCTCATACATTAATTTACATTAATGATATGAGGACATATAATGTGTGAGCTTTTGAGTAAGATATAATCTAGGCCTGGAGGTTAAAAATAGTCTTCAAGCAGTGGCTGGCACGAGGCTTTGTGCACAGCACAAACACCTATTGCATTGACTTGGTTGAGATGAATTGGAATCACAGAACCAAGTCCTAGCCCGATAGGCAGTAGAAGGCTTGGGTTGATTAGCCCATTACACCTTTAAAGTTCAAACAGAGATTGTGGGTGACGGTATCAAGGTTGATTGGTGGAGAAAACCTGCAAGGTAGTCAACAAAGAAAAAAGAGAGAAAACTTAATAACAACTGAAAAGTAAAATCAAAGGTAATGCCTTGACCTGAGCTTACAGAGCCTCGGAAACTCAGCAATGATGTTTTTCACTTCATCCGTAACACACTCTGTTCTTCTCTGGTCCTGAAAATAGCATGTGACCTATGAAGCATCCTATTAGTTGTTTCAGGAAAGCACATTTTCTTCTGAAAAGAAATCAGTTTCAGAATCAAAGAAACAAGTACAAATGCAAAGCCAAACACATGGGGTCTACATTGGGCACTCATTCAAAATGTCATGTCATTCGAACGTGTCTCCAGTTTTTAATGGTGCTTCACTTGGGTCTAATCACATTCAAACCCTGCTGGGTTGCATGCTATTAGATGCTTTAAAAATGTATAGCCAAGACACAACTGAAATAAAAAGCTCATACAATCCAGCAGCTGAAGCACAGAGAGAAGAGGCCTTTGGGATTCTACTTTGCCTGGTGCAATCGACTTACAAGGTCATCTCTGACTTGGCCACCTGTGTCTCTGTTCCCTTATTGTTAAAATAAGTGATCATTAGATATGATTGATGATCTAGGGCTTTCGTATTTATTTTCTCTAAATTACATTTAAGAGCCTGTTTTATAAAACCAGACCAATACCTCTTATTGTCTTCTTTCCTTTCCCATTACAACATGAAATACATTGGGAAGACATTCTCAAACATCTATTTCTACCAGAATGTGAGCTGTGATATTTCTGTATTTTCCAGGAATGCCGTTGTTCGGAAAATTTCAAATGAAAGGATGATATAAAACTTTCCTCTCAAATATTTCAAGTGGTGAATTTTCTTGTTCTGATCATTTTCGCTTTGTAGAAGGTCATATTAAATTATATGTGTACATCAAACGGTATTGTGTATCTTTAGGCAAGTACATAGGAAAAACTGGTCCTTTGATTATTTCCCCCTGAAGTTTGAACATTGCTCAGTAAGCCTTTGCTATGTTTTTATTTTTTATTGTTGACATTCAAATGGAATTGAACCAAGAGTGTTCTGGTCAGAAGAAGAAAAAAGATAAAACTGATATAAGCCAAAGGAGCTAGTGATTGCATCTGACAATTTCCCAATGTGGTTGCTTCCCCATTCTCAGCTGTCAGAGTGATGTAATCAGAAACAAAGTGCATTTTATGACAAATGCCTTGGGGTAAATGTAGCTCACAAAAGATATTACGGTTTTCCTCTCTTTTGCTTTGCCGGAAAAAAAAAAAAAATCTTCATCTTGAATTGCCTTAATATTAGCTAGTTCTCAAAAGAGAAAGGGAAACACACACACACATACATATACATATACTCATCAAGTTTGGCTGATGTAGCTAAAAGGTGACCACATTATGTTTTATTTTCCTAATCCCAGAACAACTCAACATTAACATGTTTTACCCTGAGTAACAGGATGTGACATGAAATATGAAAGAACATATTGGAGATGCAGACAGCTCTTCCCAGAGTAAATTAAAATGGCACAGGTTTAAAAAACACACTCCTGTAGGAGGCTGCCTTCCATCTGCAGCACTCAATCTGTGCCACTGACAAAATAATCAGACACCAAGAACAAAACTGTGACCCTGTGAGTGCGCTGGAGACTGGAGTCCAGAGGCATTAGGTGGAACATGTGGGTAGGCTAATGGGACACTGCAGATCTGTGGGTACTGGAAAAGGCATGCAGGACCTTGTGAGAGTTGCTAAAGGACCACACTGGGACAACAGGATTTCAGCAGATCAAAGAGGCCTCTGTGGCCACAGCAGTACTGATGAAGGGTGGGCACTGTTTGAGATGAGCAGTGCTGGATCCATAACAAACACAGTGAATGTACATTATTTTCTGGCCTCGGTCCAAAGTGGGAAGCCTACCAAGTAGCAACAAACACCCCTCGATCAGACCAACAACCATTTAGCAACACCCTTCCAACATCATATGAAGCACAACTTTAAAATAAGAGAGTGATCTGACATACACAGGACCACCTACCTGTCTACTCCCAGTCAAATCTTCCCTTTCCCAGGTTAATTCCAGGTCAGGTGAGAACCCAACAAGATTGGTCTGTTATTTACAAAACTATACAAATAAACTATTAATCATTAGATATAAAGGTACAATGACATCTGCTTGAGGACTAAATGAGAATGGCAAGAGGTGCTCAGACTGCATTTTGAAGACTAATCTTTCAGAGCTATATTTAAAAATTTTTTTCCAGTACCAGGGAATACTGTCAGTCATGAAGCAAGCATAAGGCCTGGTGCTCAGTGATCTCTAACCTTTACTCAGCCTGACCTCCAGCCCAGAGGTCTCTTGTCTCAGGGCTGCTTGGCTGCTCATCCCCTTCCCACCCACCCCTGCTGTCTCTTTCTTACCCTAGAATGAGCACAAATCTTATTTAGCTAACACCACTCTGACATTAGCAGTGTGAGATTTGGAGGCTGGAGCAGCTCCTGAGATGAGCTGCTCTCGACTAGAACAGGTATCAGCATTACCTGGAGTGCTTGTTAAAACTCAGAGTGCTGGGCCCCATCTGCACAGTGCCTGAGTCTGTAGGTCTGGGGGGCGGGGCAGGGAATGTGTATTTCTAACAATTCGCAGATGATGCTGAGCCGCTGCCTTATGATTATCACTCATACTATGATTGTCTCCTGCACTACTCTCTCTATTATATACAAATGAAATTCCAGAGCTGAGAAGATTGTAGAAAATATCTAGTCCAAATACCTCCTTTTACAGGAAACTGAGTCCCAGAAAGGTTAAAGAGTATTACACACTCCATAACCCAGGTTGCCTGATTTCCAGTTCAGAAATCCTTTCTTGGTATCATCCTACCTCATAGCTGCTTCCTTTTAATGTTTTCAATGAGCTTTCTTTCTGCAAGGTTCAACTTAATTTATACTGGCTGCGTAAAACATTACGAGAGGCTCTTAAAAAGGGATATGATTCCTCCACGTTAAACACAAAATTAAGGATGAAACTCTCAAGTTTATAATGATCATATTTAGACTATTAATTTTTAAAAGTAAGTTCTTCATTTTTATATGAATTGGACAATTCCTGGATATTTAGTAGAGACCAAAACATTTGAATTTGTTGGGTCTGTTGGAATAAGGTTTACATTTTTTCATTCTCAGCGGCCTGTTGGTTCAATTTTGCTGTGAAAGAAGGCTAATACCTTTCCGAACAAAACTCTGAGACAACACATTTCTTTCCGCTCGTGTTGAATTTCAAATATATTTTTGTGACGTCTCTCAGTCATCCTGTGCATGTGAGATTGTGTGTGTATGTGTTTGAAGAGGTTTGGAGGAAGAGGATGTGAAGAGCCAGAGGGATGCAGCAATGTTGTCTCTTTTGTGGCTTCATTTTCCTTTCGCAGTTCTTGACAGATACCATTTCAAAAGTTTTTCAATTTTTCCAAGACAGAGCTAGTTCTTTGGTTGTATTTGCAAACAAAAGTTGAGCTAGATTCATGTGATAGTAGAGAATGGATCACTTATAAAATACAAACTCAAATTGCATGGATGAAAGTCTGATGACCATCGTCTACCTGAAAACCAACTTATAGATAGAGCCAGTTCCCCAAGTGTTCTCTTCCAGATTATTGAGATGGATTTTCATGTAGTTTTTCTTGGGAAGATAAGAGTTCTCAAGGAGAAAGTTTGTAATCAAGAATTTTTGTTTTGTTTTGTTGTTTTTGTTTTTGCTATTCTCACTGCCAAATCCTCCAAAGATGGATCTGTCCCCAATTTAAGACAGGCGTGAGATAGTATACACACATCCTCCACTCTGGGGAAATATCTGGTACAAGACGAGTGAGAACGGCAGCAGCTGAAATTCTTCAGACAACACGCTCCTCCTTGAACAGTGGCAGGTGTTTCCTCCAGTATCTCCAGTATCAAGTACTTCCTTGGAGTTGCCAATTATTTTCAGTCCATCTAAACCACTGGCATCCTTAGTTAGCTGGCAGCTGTGAATAATATTCCTTTGAGGTCATCCACAGTTATAGAGATTCAGATGCTAATTCCTGAAGCTACCTCTCTTATAATAAAAAGTTTTCAAAAGAAGAAGCACGAGGACTTCATGTGGTTTGTTATCTTATGGATTTTTAAATTGGGGCTTCTAAGAGACAGAGGGCTAAGAATAGTCTTTTTCACAGTGGAGTCTCAGGTGTTCTCAGTGTGCATTCAGTGTGAATCACTTTGACCACCAAAGACAAAAATCTGTAGTCAAGTCGATTTCACATCTGTGAAATTGTCTGTAGGAATGTAGCATTGAGACAATGGAGAGAATCTTGAGATATCATCTGGCTACAGACAGATTTGCTTATGGAAATAAATATTTAAATAATCTGAGACAAATGTTGCCCATTTTCTTTTTGAAAGATTACAAAAGTAATCAGTTCTGAGTTAGTTCTCTTTTAATAACAAAGTGAATATATTAGAGGCATGGTGGCCCTTGGCCCCAGGAACCTTATAATTTTGTAGGAGAGATGGCCATATAACTCTTAAAGTATAGGTAATAATTAAATAAATACTTCAATATAGATAAAATCAAAATGCTATGGAAGAACAGAGGTAGGAGTGATTAAACCTACCCTGGGCCGTTGGAGGAAGGTAGAAGGTAGCATTTGAGCTGAACCTTTAAGGATGAAACTAGTCCTAGGAGGTAAAGAGAATTATGAGAAAGCCACCAAGAGTTAAAATCTGCATGGATTTGTCTGGGAAAATGGTGAACGTAACCAGAGTGGAGAATTAAGCAGAGTGAAGAAGTGGGAGTAAACTATTGGAAAGTCCAGTGTGAGGAAGACTTTGAGTATAAGGCTAAAGAATTTGAAACTTATTCTTCAGGCGATTGCAATCCATTGACAGTTTTGAGAAGTACAACACCATTACTGTGCGTTAAGGAAACTAGATTGGTACTACCTCCCTCCCTGAACTCATTTTCTGTCACTTGCTCTCATTCCACTTCACCTCCATGTGTCTCCCTGCTGTCCCATGAACACATCAAGTATGTTCCTATCTCCGGGCCTTTGAATTTGCTGCTCTTTCTTCCTGGAAATCTTTTTTCCCAGGTGTTCACAAGACTTTCTCCTTATTCCTTCCTGTCTTTCATTTCTCTGCCCAAATGTCACTTTGTCAGACAAGCCTCTCTTGACAACTCTAAAATTTCAACTTCCCGTTTGAATTCCCATCTCCCTTCTTTGCCATATTTTTTCTGTCGTACACATCACAGGTCACCATCTAACATACATTATACAGCACCTCCCTACAATTTACTCTCCACGAGGGCAAGGATTTTTGTTTTGTCTCCTGCTTTGTTCATTTTCTAGAACAGAGCTTGGAGCATACTTGAGGCTCAACAAATATTTGTGAAGTGAATGAAAAAGAGACAAAGAAGGAGCATGTCTTAGTCAGCTCAGACTGCCAAAACAAAATACCAAAGACTGAGCAGCTTAAAAAACAGAAATGTAGGGAGCCAGCCTGGGGACGTAGTGGTTTAGTTCATATGCTCCACTTCAGTGGCCCAGGGATGGCAGGTTCGAATCCCGGGTGCAGACCTAAGCACTGTTCATCAAGCCAGGCTGTGGCAGCGTGCCACGTACAAAATGGAGGAAGATGGGCATAGACGTTAGCTTAGGGCCAATCTTCCTCAGCAAAAAGAGGAACATAGGCAACAGATGTTAGTTTGTGGCCAATCTTCCTCATAAAAAAAAAAAAAACTGGAAATGTATTTCCTCAGAGCTCTGGAGGCTAGATGTCTGAGGTGCCAGCATGGTCAGGTCCTGGTGAAAGCTCTCTTCCTGGCTTACAGATGGTTGCCTTCTTGCAGTGTCCTCACATGACAGGGAGTGAGAGAGAGAGCAAGCCCTCTCACGTCTCTTATTATAAGGACATTAATCTCATCATAAGGGACCCACCCTTATGACTTCATCTCAAATTAGTTACTTCCCAAATGCTCCACATCTAAATACAGTCACATGGGGGTTAAGGTTTCAACATATAAATTTTGCAGGGACACAAACATTGAGTCCATAACAGAGCAATTAGAGAAGAAAGAAGAAAAATAGGAATGGGATTGTCTCTGATTTCAAGGGAGGGAATACTTCTGGGCAGCAGTAACTAGCCCTCCTCAACCCCAACCATCCTGACAACTGATAGTCCCAGAGCCAAAATGGGAATT
Organism: Ceratotherium simum simum; assembly: GCF_057802395.1. Lineage (NCBI taxonomy): Eukaryota > Metazoa > Chordata > Mammalia > Perissodactyla > Rhinocerotidae > Ceratotherium > Ceratotherium simum. The sequence continues at coordinate 23,740,717 of NC_141931.1, forward strand.
AAGAAGGATGACCTCAACATGTCAGAAATTTAAAACGCCCTCTAGGTGGAGTAAAGATGGGAGTGTAATGAAAGAAGCAAAGAAGGTCAACTGGAAATAAGCAGAGGTGACATAGACAAAATTCCTACACTCCTCAAACACCACTACTTGGGAAGGCAGAGGGACAAGAAGCTAAGGGAGAGGAGAAAATCTCTGCAGGAATGCATTGCGGGAAGGCCTGGCCACTGGCGTGATTCCCGGTGAGGGTGGTAACAATGTAGAGGAGATCGGTCAGACTTCCCTTGGGACCAGGTGGGAACACTCAGCACAAAGGTCAGAAATGAGAGTTCTGACAAAGAGCAGAGAGAATTCTCTTTTTCTGGGGGGCATCTATATTGAACAAAAACTAGCCCAGCTGTGCTTCCCACTAGATGGGAAAACAGTAAATACCCTTACAATTATAAAAAGGCAAGTGGGTCAAAAAGAAGGGGCCATCTTGCTACACAGAAGGAATTCATCTCTCTGAAAGAGACGTATTGGATGAGGCAGAAAACATAGATTAATTCAGAGATGAGTTTTAAAGAAACTTGAGGAAATATATCAATTCAACTACTTTGTCATACTAAAGAGGAAAATATTTGAGATTTGGAAGAGAAGACAAACTGGCCTGCCAAACTAAAAATTGGGAGGGCTACACCCCAGACAAAAGATAGATAGAGGAAATGGTTATTCATGTAGATGATAAATGTTAAAAACTCCCCAACAACTCACAGGAAAAGGATGAAGAGAAAATGTGAGAGACGTGGGAAATAAAACATAGAGATCCAATCTAAATATAAAAGAATTTCCAGAATTATAAAAATATTATTTTAAAAAGAGTGGAAGGAGTAGTTAAAATAACTAAAGAAATACATGTGCATAAATAGTAGAGAGACTAATTATATATGGATCATAATAGACCACGACACATCTCCCATCACTCTCCCCCCACCCTAGCACCCCAACCGCCAACATCTTGCCCTTTGACCTCCTCTTTCTTTTGAGATTTTCCTCTATCCACTTTTCTTGTAGTCCCTGGCTTCTCATCCCTTCTCCTCCAGGAATTGTATTTTATCTCAACAGGATGCTCAAATATGCATAGCATCACTGACGAAATAAGATAGGTGTGTAGTGTTTTATTGTCCTAGATTTATTACTTAAATGTTAAACTAAGAATCTCAGAGGTCTAGGTGTGCTTAAGATAACAAATGCTACCTTTCATTCACTGTTTTCAAAAGTGATCTTGACTTTAAACAACACTAGAGTAAATCAAACCATCATGCTGTATGCTTTAAACTTATACAGTGATGTATGTCAATTATTTCTTGATAAAACTGAAAAAAAAGAAAAAAACAAAATCAGAAACAGCTCTTTGTCTACTGAAAATGACTTAGACACTAATGAAACTATATTTCCTTCGGCTTGCGGGACAATGAGTTGGGAGTCTTGATCACTTTGTTCAAACTATTTCCGGATTTGGTCACTTTTATTTTTCTCTCTCTTGAGTCTCAGTTTTGGCCACCTGTCTGACTTAAGTAACTTTTAGACTTTGAAAAACTATATTGCAGTCCTTGGATTGGAAACCACAACAAAAACAAGAACAACTGGTAATTCTTGCATTAACAGAGAAGATAATATTTCAGGGTCATACTGGACTTTGAGCACAGATGTCTACTTGACCTCTCATAGTCAGCTGTGGGTCCTGGCCCAGCTCTGGGAAGAAGATCTGTAGAACCCAGCAGCTGCCTGTCCCTATGATCATGCCGACATGGTTTGGGGCCACTTAAGTCATCACATCCTTTGCATTCCTTGTTTCTCAAATGACTTATATCAAAGGCCTACAGATAGTTTATGTCTATGGATCTTGTTATACACCATATTAATTCTCTGATAAAACAAACCACTATAAACAAACGGAAAACATCCAATTGTATACCTAAGTGCATGATGCAGAGAAGCATCACTCCCTCAGCACATCCCTGGAACTGCTCAGCTCAACCCAACCCAGCCCAGCCCAGCCAAGCCCAGCCCAGCCCAGCCCAGCACAGCACAGCTGACTTCTGTCTAACTAAAAGGCAACATTTTGCTCTACTTGAGCATGGGCAGTCTTCTGTAATAAGCAAAGGGATTCCCATGGGCACCCAAACAGACATTTCTTTGTTAAAGAGATATTCGTTGAAGTAAAGCAATTTATTTTTGCTCCAGCATTCAGTGAAACAGACATTTATGGAATTTAGTATAATATTCTTTGATTTTGTTATTCTAATATTTTCCCTTTTTATCCCGTACAAAAAAGAAGAGGATTAATATAGTGAACTTTTCTTAAAACCTTCAAGCTATGTCTGTCAAATGAGAAGCCAAACGGAAGTCTTCACCCAGCATATGGTTAAGTCTAGACAAAGTCTATTATATGGTAAGTCTATTATATAGGGTCATGGAATATAAGAAGTGCATGGGACCAGAGAAATAATACTGATACAATTTCCTCCTATTATCACCTTCCGGGTTTACTCAAAAACAGATAAATGTGGTTAATGTTTGCTTTTGTCTTTGGATTTCATTTTAGGATTATCATTGATAAATAATACACATAGTATTGCCATACATAATCCCTGTAGGTCTCTGTAATAGTTAAGGGCAATATTATCCTTAAAATTTCTCCAGCAATGCAAACCTACAATGATTTCTTCTTAAAGGAATAAAACATAATTTGAAAAACCCATTTAGCCCAACGAAATAAAAATAACTTAAGAATATACCCCCCCATCACCACCAAAAGAAGATAAAGGTGAAGACAAAAATGAAGAAGAACAGAATAAAGGAAACTAAACACAACAAAACAAAATTTATTCTACTTTTCACCTAGGGTCCTGTATCTTTTGAATTCTGAGTTCCTGGATAATACAGGTAAAATCAAATAGCTGTTTTGAGTGAATCTTTTTAACATTTGCTAAACTTTGTTCTGTAGAACAAAAATGCACCTTGAAACATTAATACATGTTTTGTGGGAAAATATATTCCATGATCCAATAAATTTTGGAAATGCTTTATGCTATACCCCCTCTTGGAGGAGGGCATATTAAAAGCTCTGAGATGTCCTACAGAAATATGTTTTTATTTGCTTAACCCAGGGTTACCCACACTTATTTTACCATGGAACACCCCTCCTTTTATAATGAAGATCTAGCTTCCATTAATAAGTAAAAATCTGATAGAAAGAGTGACTTAACAGATTTCTTTAAACAATTGTTTATTATTTCAATATGTATTAAAATTGCCCCTAGGATAGCAATAAAACAACCACACACGACAAACTCCCTTAAACCAGGAACACTCCTTATCTGCTTATTTATGTCTAACTTGGTGCTGGAGTGATAATTTCACAATAGTAAACTTTTCTGTGCTGCAGTGCTGATAAAGTTTAAAGACAAGCCTTTTTACCTAATAGCATCTCTAGTGGTATTTTTATTTTCCCTGTGCTTCCCCGGTTCGCAGAATGTGACCTTTGTCTATTTCTGTCTTTTGATGATTATGGGCATGAAGAGACTGAGATATGGAGGAGAAAAGAAAATTGCCCTGGGCCACAGGAATAAGTAGTGACTAAGCGTAGAGGGAAGATTACACATCTTGAAATCTAGTTTCCCCTGGCATGATCATCACTGTTGTCACTGCCACCCCGTGAGGTAAGGGAGCTCACTTATTTCAGAAACTAGTTAATAACAAAACAAAGTTCAAAGAAAAAAATAAAAAATAACAAACAAAACTCTACCCCTTCCACCTCACTCTATTCCTGGCTAAGTACATTTGACACTGCCAATCTGCATTCATTATATTTGATTTATATACGTAAAAGCCCAATCATCCAATTGTAACCTACTTAAGAATTTTGCCCACAGCAAAACAGTTAGAATTCATGCCTATAGTGTGACTGTAGCCAGGGGTGACTTGGGTTCTGATAATGTCAATATACTTAAAATTGCATTGACCGTGTTATAGGCAAGTCCAAATATCACCCGGGCTAAATACCGGAAGAGAGAAATAACTTGAGAATTGCTGATAGCTTTTGCTTATTTGTTTGGTCACTGGTGTTAATTTTTCTGTGTGTGTGTGGCAGGAGTGTGTTGGTGCATGAAGTCTATATTTTTCTGAGATCAGCACTTAAGGAGACTTTATAATGGGGGATGATTTTTGCTTTCTTACGAATAAAAATTGCATATTTCCAACATCCTTTGCTTAATTAATATTTATCTGGGGCATAGACTTTCTGTTATTAGCATAAGCAAGCTGGCAAACACCCCTATGACGTGCTGCCCAAGCCAAAGTTGGAAACCTTTCATGCTAAACATTATGGAGGGGAGGGCGTGGAATGGAATAAGACAGGCTGGCCAACACGGGTGGTAGGCATTAGGGCAACAGGATTATTTTCCTCTGCAACAAAGCAGCATAGATTTCAAGGGGCTGGCATCTAATATCTATTTGCCTCGTGGCTTCCCAAGCTCTCCTCTCACTCTGATTTACATTGGAAGTATGTCCTCTTCTCAGGAAATCCACAATTTCGTGTTTCCTACGTTTTTGTTCCAATCCAATGCAGGAGTGGTGCTCAGTTGGTTTATAAATGGTCGTTTGCTTACAAGGACTAGTGATACTTAGCCCCTGCCTGTCAGACAAATATTTTTGCTCGGTTTTGCATCCATGGGGCTGTATCTTCAGCAGCTCTTTCCTGGATTTTCTGACTTTCCTACATTACTGCTAACTGAATCTTTAGACCTAGATCTAGTGAGACCTGAACACCTTCTATAGATGGACACAAACACTCTTGTTCAGCCATGGCAGCAGGAAGCCCACAAGTCACCTCTAACTTTAAGAATCCAGTCACGCCCCCACCAAGGCCAGGAAAATGGAGAACAACCAACAAACTCGAATACTTGAATTCACTGACAGCGTGTCTGGCATTCAGTAAACAGTTGTGAACAAAAGGAAAGATGCACAACCCAATTTTAGAGCTGCTCTGAATCTTTCCAAACAGTTTCTTTAGGCAAAGGGATGTGGCACTCACATAAACACATGCACACACATTTCAAAATAATTGAGTCAATTTGATACTCCATAAGGAAATAAAAGGCCAACGTAGACTATTTCCACTAAAGTGAATCCTATTTATTTTGATGGGTTATTTTTAATACCTTTCTCCTCTTAAATAAATAACCTATTCAGTTGCAAACTGAATAACATTAATTAGCTACCCCTTATGAAGAAATTCTGCTTGCTTATTTATAGAATCCCAAATAGTGATCCATGTCCTAAATGGTTTACTCACTCTGTGAGTTCCAGGATTTCTACCACAGCCATACAATTTAATCACATGTATTTTTTTATATCATTTAGGTAAAGGAGGGTAAGAACATGTCTGAAAAGTGGCATTCTAAATTATACAATTTATACAATTTCTTGAGAAGAAAGAAATCAACTAATAGTTTCCAAATCAGTGAAATGTAAGTGATCTTAAAAATGCCTAAATAAAGTCCTGGATTTGTTTCCAAGGTCTTTTAGCTGGAATCTTTAAAAGGGGGAATTGAGAAGCAATTGATTAGAAAGAAGGAACTAGAACTCAGTCCCCCACATGGCTGGGTCAGTAAGTACATAGGATCAACAAATTGAAGTAAATGCTCAGGACTTTTGGATTTAGTCAGTTGTGAATTCCCAGTGCCCGGAACTTGGAAATGAGGAGAAAAACAAACACCAGTGAAATGCCCTGGTCCACCAGAAATGCCGTGGCTGTCTTTGGAGTTGCTCATGTACCCTTCTGGGCCGATAAGGCCTTCCTTTCAAAAGAGCATGACTATATAATGGAGTCTATTCAATTCTCCACAGCAGGGTAAAGAACACAATATTAGTACCATATCACTTTTCCCCATTGTCTATGAAATATCTGAAGTGGAAATGGCTTCTTTAAACACCAGAGACCATGTGGGAAATGATCTGTGCAGAGGATAAGTTGACAGGCACGGTAGGGAATTTCATTACACCTCAGAATTTGACTGGCATGAACGGCTCACTCTGAGTTCTCCCTAACCTCTGGCGACTGCTTGGAATCGAATCTGTAAATGTTAATCAATACTTCAGGCCTACTAAATAAAGAAAGGCATTGTGAAAATCAAAGCGCTAATGGCCAGTCTGGCTCTGCGAAGGTCTGTTCGGCTGTCAAAAGCATGATCTCCAGCAAGAGAGAATATATTTTAATAAAATTCTTTCAAATTTATGTATAATGCAATGTCTTTGTTCTACCACAGTATATATAACATCAGTGCCTCGGAATATTCAAACATGTTAAATAGGAATGTACTTAGTTCTTTCTGGAAACTAATATCCTTTAAGCACATTGAGGGAAAAAATATATATATCATTTTGAGATAATCTTTCGATCATTTAAAATTTTAGCAAAGAAGCCATATCATACCATTCATACATGCACTACCCCCCAAAACAGCAACAAAGTCCAGGCATATACAAGAACTAAACATAAAACATGAAAGTATAAAAGCATTAAAAGAAAACATATCCCTGAAGCTGGGATCGCTTTCCTAAGAAAGATACAAAATTGAATCCATGAAGGAAAAAAAAATATGAATAAATAAAATCAAAAATTTCTTTATGAAGCAAGAAACCATAATAAAACTAAAATCATGATTTATCATGGGAGAAGATATTTACAAACTATATATCAACCAAAGAAATTATACCCAAAGATATGTCAACAGTTCTAATCAATCAAATGAAATACAACTATCTGTAAAGAAAAAATAGGCAAAGAATTAATGTGATATAGAAAAATGAGTTAAAAATATGTATAAGAATGTGCTTTTCCTCATAAGTAATTTTCAAAGATTTAACAATGAATATCATTTATGTTTATTAAATAGACAAACTAAAGTGATTGATAATATCCATTGTTGGCAAGGATTTGAAGAAGTGGACACTCTCGTAACTATTGGCATAAATGTAATTGACGTTGCACTGGTGGACCATCAGAATTTAAAATGTCCATATTTTTCCTTTTAATAATTTCACGCCTAGGAATCTATTTTACAGACAAATGCACACATATAAACAAAATTCACAGGCCGGCCCTGTGGCTTAGCGGTTAAGTACGCGCGTTCTGCCACTGGCGGCCCAGGTTCGGATCCCGGACGCACACCGAGGCACCGCTTCTCCGGCCATGCTGAAGCCGCGTCCCACATACAGCAACTAGAAGGACGTGCAACTATGATGTACAACTATCTACTGGGGCTTTGGGGGCGGAGAAAATAAAAAAGGAGGAGGATTGGCAATAGATGTTAGCTCAGAGCCAGTCTTCCTCAGCAAAAAAAAAAGAGGAGAATTAGCATGGATGTTAGCTCAGGGCTGATCTTCCTCACAAAAAAAAAAAGAAAAAAAAAAAAGAAAAGAAAGGAGAAAATTTATCTGTACCAATAAAACAGAATTAAAAAAAATTTCACACATTAAAGAAATATTTATTGAATGAAAACTATGTACTAGGCATGCTACTAGAGGATACAGATACAGAAGAAAATACAGAAAAGAAACAGCAGAAAATACAACAGACACAAATGTCTTCCCCTGCCTGGGTGGAACAGTCAATAAACAAGATGAATAAGTAAGACAGGTATAGTGCATACAATATATAATGTAGTAAATGCTAAGGAGATAACGACAGAGGGATTGAGGTTAGAGGTGGTTGGGGACATGTGTTGTAATTTCGGACAGGATGGCCATTAGCATCACTGTTATGCTGTTTGAGAAAAACATCAGAAGAAGAGAAAGCGAGCCATGTAGATATTGGATGACTGAGCATTCCAGACAGAGAGGGTGGTATGGGTAGACATACTAAGGCTGGAACATGCCTGTGCTGTTCAGTGAATGTCAATAACACCATGCAGCCGAGTAAGGAGAAGTAAAAGGGACGAAGTAAGAGAGGCTATGGAGGTCCAGACAATGGAGGGGCTGTCTGCCCTCGTCTGAGTGACATGGGAAGTCCATGCTCAAGCAAGGCTCTTACAGGGTCAACCTGATTGCTGTGCTAAGGAAGCCTGAGGAAAGAGCAGACTAAGGGAGACCAGTCAGGAAGAGTGTCCAGCATCTTTGCACGTCTGTTGCAACACTAGAGAAAGAAAGAAAAGCAATAGAGAAATGAAAACTATAGAGAAAGAAAAATCAACAATAAGAGAAGAAACAACAATAGACAAAGTAAAAAAAAAAACACACCTGAAACTCATTTATATTGTCTCACAGATTTAGCTAAATTATGAGACTACCGAATATTATGTGGTCATTAAAAAGAATGAGGTAGACTGAGTCTGACTCACATGCTAAATCTTCAAGACACATTTTTGAGTGAAAAATGTATTCACATTGATCTCATTTATGTAATTAAAAAAAAGCAAAAGATAGGAAAAGCAAATGTGTTTATCTACGTGTGTTAGTAATGAAGAACTTTCTAGTTACACATACAACCGAGAAGGGGGAGGGGCAAAAGGAGTGGCCTTTACATTTCCCTCTATGCACATTTGTAATTCTTGGATCTTATATAAGCATCTAGTTATCATTGTGTAATTTTAAGTATCATACTTGAAAGAGGGGAATAAAGGAAATTGTCAACGCAATGTCCTAAGTATGACTTCTAAAAATATGTCATTTGTGTTGTGCCCTTAAAATTAAAATATCTTTATCTGTTCCGTGACAGAAGAAATATTCTAAAAAAATGTCCTCCTTTTGTTATCATTTATCTACCAAAAAGGAATTCTAAGGAAGAAAAGTAATCTGTATAGGCACCAAGACATTTTTAAAAATATAATGGATTTTGTATACGCTGGTAGACATTCTAAATTGCCAATGGACAACCAGAACAGAAAGAGAATATTCCATGTAGCACATTTCTTTAAACAGATGGGTAACTACAATCTAGGTCAACTTTCTAGGTGGCTTTTTAAAAGTGAAGTAATTTTAGTACTTCAATTGGGCTAAGAGAAAAAAAAAAATTTAAGGAATACGCAGCTTGTGAATTGACTCAACTTTTCTTGAGTGGGATCTTCCAAAAGCATAGGTACATTCACTTGAACACAGAAACACCCAGAGTGACAAAATCAATTCAGCGTTTGACATTACCTTTTAGACATTTCAAATAGAAGTTTGAAAATACATTGTATTTGAAAACTGGGTAAGCATTTGGGGAAAAAATATAAGATTTCTATCACACACTGGAAGAACAAATACAGGCTGGACTCAAAATTAAAAAGATAAAAATAAAGTATTAAACTTGCTAGGATAAGGTATATGTGAATATTTACATAATTTTGAAGTGATGTGAACATTTGTATAATTTCTTAGCTTGGCACCAAAGACAGAAACTAAAAAGGACTGGATGGATACTCTTAAGTGACATTTTAGGACTTGTACAATAGAAACAATAGAACAATAAAGGACAAATTAAAACGTAAAAAACATTTATAATATAAATAAATATAAACAAGTAGCTTTAGTATATAATGGGTTCTCACAAAACTATAAGAAAAAATGAGCACTCCATTAGAAAAAAATACACTAAGGACATTAGCAGGCAATTCACGTACAAAAAAAGTAATGCAAATGGGTAATGAGTATATTAAAAGGATTCAACTAACCAGTAATAAAATTCAATTTAAAACAAAGTACCCCTTTACCTCAGCAAAATTAATGTGTGTGTGTGTGTGTGTGTGTGTGTGTGTGTGTGTGAAAGAAGACAGCGAGACAGACAGACAGAATGTAACATCTCAGAGATACATTGTCTTTAGGTCTCCCCCTGAATAGGATCATCTCGTTAGCTTTTGAGTATGTTTACTTCTCCCAGATAAATAAATGATTGAAAGAATAAATGAATGAATGAATGAATGAACACATAAATCTCCCTTATTCCTAATTTCCTCTCCTGCCACTACCCTATCCTATTTTCTCCATCACTCAATACACTTCTTGAAAAGTCATCATCTTACTGACCATTTTTCTTCCCATAAGTTTTGAGGCACCACACACTCCTGGTTTTCTCCCCACATCTCTGGCAATGTTTCCTCTCTCTTTTGTTAGCTCATCACCTTTACTTGGCTGCTAAATTTGGGAATTCCTCTAGACTCAGTCCTGAGTTTTTTTCTCTTCTTCCTTTACATTCTTTTTCCAGGCCAACTCAGTTTCACGACACCCAAATTGCAGGTGACTACTAAATGTACGCATTCAGTCTCTGAGCATTCAGGTCTCTGGACTGAGATCAATACTCCATGCTTAATATCTTCATTTGGACATCCCAAAAGCATTTCAACTTCACTTGATCAAAACTAAATTAAGCGATCTTTGATCTTCCAATATTATCTATTTCAGTGCATGACACTTCCAACCACTCAGTCACAGGAGCCAGAAATCTAGGAGTCACCCTTGGTTTCTCTCTTTACCACCCATATCCAATCCATTACAAAATCCTGTGATTAAGGGGTAAATCACAAAACCTCTCTAATATGTACATTTCTATCTTCATCACCATTTCCATAGTCCAAGCTACTATTTGCACTTTTCTGGAGTGTTACAATAGCCTGCTAACTGATTTCCAGTGCTTTCATTCATGTGCCATGCCAGTAATGAATGATGTTATCAAAACATAGTGCGTCATGTCAACTCCCAGCTTAAGACACGTTAGTGCCCCCCATTGATTTTAGAGTAAAGAATAAATTTCCTAACATGTCCTCTAAAGTTTTAAGTGGTCTCGCTCCTATTAAGCCTCATGCCATACCATGTTTTCTCTAGATCAGGGGTCTCCTAAGTATGATTTTAGACCAGCAGCATCAGTCCCACCTGGGAACTTGTTAGAAACGCAAATTCTCACGCCCCACCCAAACCTACTAAATCAGAAACTCTGGCAGAGAAGGTGGGCTAACGGTGTGTGTTTTAACAAGCCCTCCAGGAAGTTCTGAAGCAGGATAATTTGACAACCACTGCTTCAGATCCCTGTGCTCCGTCCACAGTGGGCTTTTCTTTTCCTGGAATTGGCCACGCTCCCTCCTACCCCAAGGCTTTGGCACATGCTGTTTCCTCTGCCTGGCATTCTTTTTCTCTGCCCTTTAAAATAGTTATCTCCTATTCTTGTTTCAGATCACAGCACATTTATCCTTCCTCACGAGTCAAATGCTACTTTTGTATTCTCTCATAGCATTTGTCTCCTTTTCATGACATTCATTCAATTTTAGCGTTAAGTATATTTTTAGGTGATTGTGTGATTATTTTATGCCTCCCTCAAGAGAATGTAAGCTAGTGATGGCTAGACAGTGTCTGTTATTTCTCACCATGGTACCCAAAACGTTTGATACATGGCTTGGCACAAACTAAAATATCAGTAAATATTTTAAATGAACGAATACTGTATAGATTGATCTATAGACCTAAATGTTCTTAGTATTATTCTCCAGGTGACCATTTTAAGTGAGCATAAATATGCATTATAAACAAAAAACAAATATATTCAAGGAGGAAAAAGAAAATGATACATTATAATTACATGTTAAATGTTCATAAAATTTAGACCCACAAATAATTTCTAGCTATAAAGAGAAATTTCATTTTTAACAGGAAATTTTACTCACTGTGATGGTTAATTTTATGTGTCAACTTGACTGGACCATGTGACGCCCAGATAGCTGGCTGGACATTATTTCTAGGTGTGTCTGTGAAAGGTATTTCAGAAGAGATTAGCGTTTGAGTTGGTGAACTGAGGAAAACAGATGAGCTTTCCCAACGTGAGTGGGTATCAACTAATTCATTGAGGGCTTGAATAGAACAAAAAGGCCCGAGGAAGGTTGAATTCACTCTCTGCCTGATTACTGAGCTGGGATATCCATCTGCTGCCCTTGGCACTCCTGGTTTTCAGGTCTTCAGACGTGGACTGGAATCTACACCTTCACTCTCAGCCTCTCAGGCCTTCAAACTGCGCCACCAGCTTTCCTGGTCCTCCAGCTTGCAGATAGCAGATTGTGGGACTTCTCATCCTCCATAATCATGTGGGCCAATTCCTTATAATACGTCTCATTATACAGATCTTCCTTGACTTACAGTGGAGTATGTGCTCATAAACCCATCGTAAGCTGAAAATATTGTAAGTCAAAAATGCATTTAATACACCTAACCTACCCAACATCCTAGCTCACCCTAGCCTACCTCAAACATGCTCAGAACACTTACATGAGCCTGTAGTTGGGCAAATTCATCTCACGCAAAGCCTGTTTTATACCAAACTGTTGACTGTCTCAGGTAATTCATTGAATACTGTACTGAAAGTGAAAAACAGAATAGTCTGCATACAGAACGGTTGAAAGTGTATCGGTTATTTACCCTCATGATCGCCTGGCTGACTGGGAGCTGTGGCTCGCTGCCGATGCTCAGCATCACGAGAGAGGGTTGTACCTCATATTGCTAGCCTGGGAAAAGATTGCAATTCAAAATTCAAAGTACATATTTTACTGAATGAATATTGCTTTCTCACCAGCATAAAGTCGAAAAATTGTAAATTGAACCATCATAAGTCAGAGACCATCTGCGTATATATATAGTATACATACATATATCCTATTGGTTCTATCTCCCTGGAGAGGCCTAATACACTCACCCATGCTATTGAATTTATTTATTTTATTTATTTATTGTTTTTTGTGAGGAAGATCAGCCCTGAGCTAACATCCATGCTAATCTGCTTCTTTTTGCTGAGGAAGACCGGCTCTGAGCTAACATCTATTGCCAATCCTCCTCCTTTTATTTCCCCCAAAGCCCCAGTAGATAGTTGTATGTCATAGTTGCACATCCTTCTAGTTGCTGTATGTGGGACGTGGCCTCAGCATGGCCAGAAAAGCAGTGTGTGGGTGCCCGCCTGGGATCCGAACCCCGGGCCGCCAGTAGCAGAGCGCGCACACTTAACCACTAAGCCACGGGGCTGGCCCCTGCTATTGAATTTAATTTTCATGAAATGATTATAAACTAGATATTTTTCAGATGAAGCTATTGTCTTCCCAATGGACACCAAAAATTAAATGATTTAATAATACTTTGTATACAAACTTCATTTATGTATTTATAGATACACATATGTATATAATTAGGAATATATAATTAGAATTATATATTAGTTATGTATGTAAAGTTATATATATGTCTATATATATACAATCACAAACATTTTCTTTATCCAGTTATCCATCAATGGACACAATTTGCTTCCATGTCTTGGCTACTGTATGTAATGCTGCAATAAACATGGGGGTGCAGATATCTTTTCAAGTTAGTATTTTTGTTTCTTTTGGATAAATACCCCTAAGTGGAATTCCCGGATCATATGGTAGTTCTTGTTTTAATTTTTTTAGGAAACTCCGTACTGTTTGCCATAGTGGCTGCACCAATTTACATTCCAACCAACAGTGCACAATATATTTGAAAGTTCCTGAGAGAGTATATATTTAAAGTTCTCATCACAAGGAAAAAAAAATTGTAACTATGTGTGGTGATGGATGTTAGCTATACTTATTGTGGTGATCATTTTGCAATATATACAAATATTGAATCATTATGTTGTATACCTAAAACTAATATAATGCTATATGTCAATTATATCTTAATAAAAATATCACCAATTTCTTAATGTATATATAGAGAAAATATATATCTAATCTGAATATATCTGTATATACGTATGTATGTATGCATGTATATGTGCACGCACACACATGTACATATTTATATACATTTACTGGCATTTTGAAAAATATCTTAGTCTACTTTTTAAACCAAGACCACTTATATTTCACCATTTCATTATTTCCAATAGTGTCAGGACAGCGTAATTATTTCTAACCTTGAAATCCTCAATAACTTTAGCAATGACAGCATCAGAAAAGACAACACCTATTCATTTAAAAAATTCCCATTGAAAAGGAAAATCATTGCTGTCTTCTCTGTCATAATTCTAGGAAGTCTGAGGCCAATGTCAGCCCTCTCGTTTAGCCCTTTTTTAGACACCTCATCTTTTATGGCCTCTAGGAAAACTCCAAGATTTCTTTTTCATTAGGCTACTGGAATTAAACTAATATTGTGGGTTGGAATCATTTTCAAAATTATAACAGACACTAGTAAATTAAGGAGTCCCTCATATTGAGAAAAACTAGGGCAGAACTATGTTTATATGACACTAGGGACATTAGATTGGGGCTTAAGTTCATTCAGTCTGGTTTCTTGGTTGTCATTAAAATCCGTGCTTGAGAATTACTATATAGATGGGTTAGTTTTTCTAACATCTCCATGGGAAGATCAAAGGTTTCACCATTCTGCTTATTAACAACAGAGCTGCAAATCTGCTTGGGAAAATTTTTTCCAACTGCACCATCTTAAAGAATTCAGCCTCCATTAACCACATTCCAACTGGAGCCCTGACTTGTACCTGGAAAAAATGCAATAGCTTTATAATAGGTCTCCTCATTTCTATTTTTAATTTATTCTCTTTTTCTATGGTGCAACTGTCAGGGCCCTAACACACAGCACTTGGGATTTATCATAACCCACACTTTGGCTAGCTCTGTTTTCAAACTTTCTCTCTCATAACGCTGGGAATATGTCAAAAAAAAAAAAAAAAATTTAGGTACTCACTGATCTTTCCCAGATTGGCAAACATCCCCAGGGGGAAAATCATCCCCAATTGTCAGACTCGCTTCTCTGGATCTCACCTGTCTTCTCCTAGATCTTGGCTTGAAAAACATTTCCTAGGTTTCTTTAGTGGAAGAATGGTTCCAAACTATGGGCCCACCATTACAGGAAATAGAAATCCTTATTTACTTTCTAGAAAAACCTTGGGAAGTAGGTTTTATTCTCTCCAGCATAATCAAAAACTGAAATTCAGAATTTTTAAGTTACTTGTCTGAGGTCACACAATGGTAAGTGGCAGAGCCATGACTCAAACCATGTCTTCGGATATTTATTTTGTGTGCTTGTCTCTACACCTGTCTTATTCCCATAATACTTTAGCTGCTCATTCCTTTGGTTAACTATGTATATGTACAACCTCACCAGCAGACTTTTCTCAGTTTTCCAAATGTAGTCACCCTATTACGTATCTTTATTCCATGTCTTATTTACCTTTTTGTTTATTTATTTACCCAATTTTTATTGTCTGCCCATTGTGAGGCTGGTAACATCTAGTAAACTGCTAGATCCACAATAATGCCAATCCATATTTGTTGAATGAATATGTTAATAAATATAGGGGATATAATATGATGATAAAGTCATTATTTTAGAGAATTACTCTGATTTTATGGAAGATTTTTCCAGATATATTGATTAGTATTGTAGATCAGGGAGGGGAGTCGGGCAAGAAGAAGGATTGGCCAGCGGGGACCATAATTAAATCACTTTAGCTTAATCTCTGGGTTTGGGAAATGACAAAATATAATGGAATACTTATTCCCATAGATCTTATGAATGATGGGAAAATTAATAAACTGGTAGACCAGATTACATATTCTGAAATTGTGTCAAAGTATGTGAAAGTAATTGGTTGATTTCAACAGTTCAGTGAACCATTCTATCTGTGCAACTTAGGCCTCATAATAGATGGATTTACTTATTTTCTCTCGCTTTATTCCCAGCATCTGTTTTGGCCTCGTGTGTTCAGAGCTGCAAACTCTAAGTATAATATTCATAATAGTGTATCCAGTTTAAAAATTATATAGAGAGTATCAATTTTGAAATTTCAACTTCGTTAATTTTTACCCTTTTTAAGATAAAGCTTATGGGAACAAATACGACCGAGCCAAATTTTTGTCATAAGACTCTTCCCTAACATTCTCTTGCTGGTGAATTTTACTTCTTTTCCCCTAGGTATTTCAAAGTATTGTGTACTGTTTTAAAAATCAGGCTTTTTGGGGCCAGCCCGGTGGCATAGCGGTTAAGTGCGCACGCTCTGCTTCGGCGGCCTGGGGTTTGCAGGTTCGGATCCCAGGTGCGCATGGACGCACCGCTTGTCAAACCATGCTGTGGCGGCGTCCCATATAAAGTAGAGGAAGATGAAGAAGATGAGCACGGATGTTAGCCCAGGGCCAATCTTCCTCAGGAAAAAGAGGAGGATTGGCATTGGATGTTAGCTCAGGGCTAATCTTTCTCAAAAATAAAAAATAAATAAAATAAAATAAAAAATTAGGCTTTGTCTAATGGCAGATTTTCTTTACATTATTTCAGTTTGGTGTTGTTTTCTGTTCCACTCTTGTCTCTTACTTGTTTTTCCCTTTTTTATTCACACATTTTTCCTTCCAAGATTTACTTGCCAGCACATCACTACTTAATTCTTTCTAAATGTTCTTTGTTGCTTTATTGGATATATGCACTAGCAGCTTATTGATAAAACAAAACTCAGAAATCCAGAAAACTCCAAGAAAAAAGAATTAAAAATTTTAGTATATAAGAGTTAGCATCTTGTATATAGAGGTGATAAACTTCTCAATTAAGGGATATTCTATTTTCAGGGAAGGCTAAAAATAAGAACAATTCATTTGGAAAAGACATTTTGGTTTTATGCTAAATGTAGGCAAAGCTTTGATGACCTGGATTTATCTGACTTCTTATTTATCCACCTTTTTCACATTACTTGCAGCAATGATATTCAAAGTGGAGGGCGTTCATCCTAGTGTGCATACAAGGTGAGTCATTGGTGTGCAGAAGGCAAACATGAGAACATCTTTTCATATTTTTATCTTTCATCTCATCCTTTAAATTTTTGTATTTTCTCTGTATTGAATACCGGAGAGTACTGCATCTTTGTTCAATAGATTAAAAAAGCCAAATATCATGCAAACCATTTCACTTGGGTAACCTTCAGAACGAAGGGGCAGTTGTCGAATATTAATATATTTGGTAAAATTGTTTAAACACTGCAAGAGGGTTTGTGTCTGTGTAGGAAGAATTTTTTTTGACTTCAAAAAGCTGTCAGTAGAACTGATAATGACACTTACTGTCAAACTTATCATGCCTCAATTATGTTAACACCTTCTTTTGAAGTTTCCTTTTTAACATGAAAAACACAATTTATTATAAAAGGTCTCTGCATAAGCTGCAAGTATTCAAAGGCCTCCAATAGGCTGCTCTTAAGAGAACTGTAGGCAGCGAAAACTTTATATTCATACTGTGAGCAACTTAGTTTCACTTTGCTGTGGGAATAAATCACAAGAAAAAGTGCACCTTAAAGGATGTGCAGCCATCATGTAAGAATTTTATAGCATCTGAACCAGTCCGTTGAGGTTCCCTGAACATCCCTCCCCCATCTCCAGTAGAAGATTCTCCCAGGTCCTCAGGCTTGGCGTTGCCATGTTTTACTAACCCAGCTGTAGTCGGTTCACTGGTACCTCCTCAGTTTTATGCATTATTCCTGATCTTTGCTTTTTTAGCTTTCTATCACTGCACACCATTCACTCCTTTCTTATTCTCCAAGACATTTACCAGACCTTGGTGAAGACAGACTCTTTCATCATTGCCGTATTTTCAAGTTTCTTTCTCCTCCAAATTTTTATGGCCAAGAAGCTAAGACTATTGCTTATATGTAGATCTGTACATTTCCTATGAATTATAAGTGTCTATATCTATTAATACCCATGAAATATGCTATGTTCACCAGTCAATGCTGCTCACCTTCTGTACCTATTAGCTATAGAGTGAATTCACGTGTGTGTGTGTGTGTGTGTACTGTTACCCTTTTCTCAATGGGGTCATGTTGAACAAGAAGATTGTATGCACTCCCTTCCACTCCTTTGCCTTCTCTTCACTCTCAATTATGTTTTTCCTTCTCTTTCCTCTTCCTTGGACCACATTTATCATGAATGTTTCTTCCCTAGGAATCCCGTTCTCAATTTCTCTGGCAATTCCGTGTTCTCTCCTTTGTTATCTGATTTAAGAAGAATGTAAATATATGAAATATAAGGAGATATTCCTGAAGCAAAGACTACTATCCTCTTTATACTCCCCAAGTTCAGAGAGCAAATATTGACACAGGACATTGTATCATAGTACATAACTGTGTTTGTGCTACAGATCGGACATATGTCTGGCCTCTTGATCCAAAGCTTTGCAATACTCTCATTTTGAGAATGAGCATAAGTGAATTTATGCTACTCTTCAAATTCAACTAAAAAGTATCACGCCTCACAGATTTCTCCTTTGCCAGATCTTGTAAAAGTATTTGCGCATTTTTCAAAATAATTAAATTTCCTGACACTCCAATGAACGAGCATTTATAAACCATTTTCCTGTTGGAATGTCCATTTTCCTGTTGGTTAACCCCATTAACTTCTTGCAATTGATGACTTCTGTTTTCTATAAGTCTAATTCAGGTGTTACTCTCACAGAACAGAAATGACAAATTCTTGCATCTATTGTAGATATAATTAATCATGATACTCTTGCACACTAGCAAAGATAGCTCCACAACACAACCTTGCTGGAGCCACTATCCATTTATCAGAGTGGCAAGTAAATTAAAATTTATTTGCCATACACCTATATTTTCCAAAAATGGATCTCCTAAAATGTATATTTACTAAATGCTAAAGTAGTATTTACATTTATGGGTAAGGGTAACTTATATACCATATTAAGAATTTTCTTCATTATATGTTTTTGGAAATATCTTTTATATTCTAGGTTTGTAAATAAGCAAAAAAGAGGAAGCAAGAGTCTTTCTCTATTTCTCATAGCCTTTCCTACACTTTCTATCAGACGAGTCTGAAGAGATGGCAGTTTTTAATTTTTTTAAATTTTCTAACAATAATTAGACCAGAGAGTGGACCACCAGACCCAATTTTCACTTGAATTAACGCAAACACAAACAGAAAAATAATCAGCAGAGCATTTGGATTTTTTTCCTCTCAGTGTTTTCTTTTCCTACTCCTCTTCTTTCCTCTTCCATGTATTGATTAACAACAACAAAAAAAACTTTTAAAAATAATTTGACAACAAGAAATGAGTTTCTGGTGACAAACCCTAATACCGAGTCAATTCTTTTCTCTGGAGTAGGTGTATTTGCTTTAGGTTATATAGCTACGAACCTTAAAATACAAGAACATCTGACAGAAAAGGATTACCACTGTGTCATCTGGGACATGCTTTTATTTCAGCTTTCAGGATAAATTATAAGTTAGAGGAGACTAGAGAAATCCTTTAACTTCTGGTTTTCCCTTTTAGTGAGAGCAATCATGGAGAAAATTATGATCATTATCCAGGACACTCATTTAGATAACAAGACTGCAGGAAGCAGCGACTTGGCACGTATTTGCCTGAGAAAGAAAGGTCCACTAGTACCTACCATGCAACACTTTATTCTCTTCTCAAAGTAAAACATAGACAATCCAGAAGATTTTCACAAGAAGTTAAAGAGGCAGAGTCAAACTGCCCCAAAGGCCTTCAGAATGTTCCAGAGGCTTGAAGCATGCCTACAGTATTTTTTTCCCCCCGGTTTTTCAAAATGGAGGAATGTTGTGAATAAGTCACCTAGGAACCATGATTATGGGCATGGACGATCCAAAAGCACAATTTACTTCCACCTTGTAAAGTTTTATGTTGTTGTTGTTTGTTTCTTTGCAACCCATTAGTACTTGTTGGCATTTGCAGCTTAGCAGGTACGCAGGCATGCTCCTTTCTGTCTTTGGAAGACCAATCTTGGGAACCAGCATGCTGGAAACATTCCTTTAGTTGGGATTTATTGGTGGTCTGCATCAGTGACCTATTGGTATGTAATCAATAACCCCAAATCTTAATGGCTTAAAACAACGATGATTTAGTTTTTTTCTTAAGATTCTGTGGGTTAGGAATTTGGGTAGGGCTCACCTTGGCATTCCTTATGTCCCAGATGGTGTGAACTGTGATCACTTACTCAGATACGCTCAGATAGAAGGGCTGAAAACTACAATAAGCCAATTTGTACTTTCCACGTTCTACCTGGAAATCTCTTTAACCAGATTCACATGTTCCTTGGGTATATCTTGTATATTTTTTATCTTCCATTTTATTTTGGGGTATATCCTTTTTCTAGCCTCCAAGAGCAACTTCCTCAGTGTATTTCAAGCCCCTACTACCAATCTCCTCACTTTTCTTCAGGCTTCTACCCACCTCCCTACAAAGCCATTAGCACATGTTTTAGGATTTCTTTTTTTTTTTTTTAATTTTTAGTTTATTGCAGTAACATTGGTTTATAACATTGTATAAATTTCAGGTGTACATCATTATACTTCTATTTCTGCATGGATTACATCATGTTCTGACGTTCACCACCTAAATACTAATTACAATCCATCACCACACACATGTGCCTAATTATCCCTTTCGCCCTCCTCCCTCCCCCCTTCCCCTCTGGTAACCACCAATCCAGTCTCTGTCTCTATGTGTTTGTGGTTGCTGTTAAACTTCAAAGTGCACATTCTTTTTGCAACAGCTAGTTGGTCTGTCTTAAAATATGGGCTCCTGTCCACTGCACCCAGTGATGAGCTAGGGGAGAGGGTTGAGCCGCTGTCTTTTCAGTTTCTAGGACCATGGAGCCTCCTCTTTGCGGGGCTAGAAGCCTGCTGCTGGGCAGCAGTTTGTGGCGGAGGTTGATGAAGACAGAAATCAGAAGGAAAGTGGAAGGTCAAGTCCACCATGGCAAGTCTCATCTGCTTCAGAGGCAACGGGGAAGTTGCCACAGAGAAGAGAGGTGTCAGAAAAACGCCTGATTTTGAAATCCTCTCTCAAGTCTAAGATGAGAAATAAAACATTAGCTCTGCAATACGATGTATTGCGGTGAGAAGCTATCATCTAGACAATTGATAACGTTCTCTTTTTCTTTCATCCTTTTTTAAAAATAGTTTTATTGAGATACAATGTTTGTAGTGTATTCGCTGTGTTGCACAACAATCACCACAATCTAATTTTAAAACGTTTTATTTTCATCTCCCCTAAAGAAACCCCATTCCCATTAGGTGTCCCTTCCCATTCCCCTCTTTTAGCCCCCTCTCCTCCTCCTGAAGCAACTACTAATCTATTCTGTCTCTCTATATGTTTGTCCATTCTAGACATTTTACATGAATGGAATCATACAATATGTGATAACTTCTTTCACTTAGCATAAAGTTTTTGAGGTTCATCCATATTGTAGCATAATTGAGCGCTTCATTCCTTTTTATTGGTAAATAGTATTCCATTGTATGGCTCTACAATATTTTGTTTATCCATTCATCAGTGATGGACATTTGGATTATTTCCACTCTTTGCCTATTAAGAATAATGCTCCTCTGAACATTCATTTACAAGTTTTTGTATGAATATACGTTTTCAATTTTCTTGCATAAATACCTAGGAGTGGATTGCCAGGTCCACATTGTTGGCTATTATGAACAATGTTACTAGAGACATTCACTTGCAAGTATTTGTATGGACATGTTTTCTTTTTTATTAGGTATGTACCTAGCAGTGTGATTGCTGAGTCATATGGTAACTCTATATTGAAATTTTTTGAAGAACTGCCAAGCTGTTTTCCATAGCGGCTGTTATCAACTCACATTCCCACCAGCAATGTATGAGGGTTTCAATTTCTCCACCTTTTTGCCAAAACTTTTTTTTTTTCGCTTATATCCATCCTAGTGGGTGTTAAGTGATGCCTTTTATATTAAAATTTTAAAAGTACTTTTTTCTGTCAAAAAATGAATAAGATGGTTCCTAGTGTAATTAGATTAACTTCTGTAGCGACTCCCAAAATAATTTTGGCTCAACAAAATAAAGATTTATCTCTCACTCACATCAGAGTATAATGTGGGGTGTGAAACAGCAGGGTGAGCAGGAAATGGGGCTGCAGTCATCCAGGAAACCTCTTCCCTATTACTGGTTCTGCTATCCTTTCTGCAGAGAAGGCATCCAGCCAGCATGGAGGGCTATTTGGGAAGCATTAGGTAATAGCCTATAAATGGCATGCACCATGTAGCCACATTTCAGGTCTAGGAATTCAGTCATCTGTCTCACATCATTGCAGAGGAGATCAGGAAAGATAATCTTGTTCAGTGCCCAAAAGGCGAAGGAAATCAAGGTGAAGAACACATTGGTTTTCTCTGCCACCACACACATGAGATAAATAAGGATTGAACAATTTTACTTCAACATGTTCTTGATGATAGGAACTTTGGTTTCTAATCCCGGCTGATAGAAATCCATGGTGTGATCTTGGGATAGTCAAACATTTCTGGTGACAATTCTTCATCCTTAAGTTAGCTCTGATAGTCACATGACTTATATTCCCAAGTTTTAACTGCCTTTTGGTATAAAAGCATCTTTAAAATCCGTATTATCATAATGAAATTTAATGGCCCCTGGAATTATTAAAGAATACATTGCACATGCTTTAAAAAACAAAATCGGGGCCATCCCAGTGGCATAGTGGTTAGGTTTGTGTACTCCACTTTGGCGGCTCCAGGTTAGTGGGTTTGGATCTAGGGTGCAGACTTGTGCCCCGCTTATCAAGCCATGCTGTGGCTACGTCCCACATATAAAATAGAGGGAGATGGGCATGGCTGTTAGCTCAGGGTCAATATTCCGCAGGAGAAAGAGGAGAATTGGCAACGGATGTTAGCCCAGGGCTAGTCTTCCTCACCAAAAAAAAAAAAAAAAAAAAAATCCTCTGTGATATGTTTGTGTTTTTAAAACTCCTCAAATCTGGGGTTTAACCTATTATTATAATGGAAAGTAAGATTATGTGCCCACATTTAAAGTTTATTGGGTTTTTTCATATTGAACTGCTGTTTGCAACACAGATTGTAAAAATATCATAAATATATTTACTAAACTTTTAAACAGGTCTTATTGGCTTCATAAATACTGAAATCTTTCTTGGCATTATAATAGTCTGTGATATAAATTCTATGTTCAAATCTCATAAGCATATATATTGTATAGGTCATAACATTATTACCAGAAACCTAGGCAGTAACTGTTGGACATAAATTTTGCTCAAAATGTAAAGACTCAGATTTTAATTCTTTAAATTAAAGAAGATTTTTATTTGTAGGCAGACAAATTAAATTCTGTTTTTTATATTCATATGCCACACATAGTCTCATAAGTGTGTTATACTTTTGTTTTTTAAAGATATATTTTCACATTTATATTTCTGCTAGAATGGCCAGCACTTATTAGTCTATTCTTTTTGATTTCTACTTTTATTCCTTTATTTAAACTAGTAGATTTGCTTAACCTTTTTTACCTTGTCTTCTCAATTCTACTTTTCCATGTTTGATTATACTCTCAGAACTTACCTAGATAGCAAAATAGTGAACCATATAAATGTTGATAAATTATATAGAAAATACAATGATGTGACCAAAGGCCAAAAAAATAAAGAGAAATGTTGAGTTACTCTATAAACAAAAGTGTATGCTCCTGAATTACATATGATCTAGTCTAAAAAAACCACAGAAGATAATACTGAACTGGAAGACAGCCTATTGTAAAGTGTATCGAACAAAAGTACTAAGCGTTATTGTACACAATTCTGTGGCTTGTACAATAGATCTCATACTCATCCATTACATGAAAAAGGAAAACTATATGGAAATTCAGCTGTGACTTAATTTACCATCTATGTGTGTTGATAAATAATTTGCAACATTTTAATTGCTCCAGAGAGTTAAGGAAAATGAGGCAACCCTGAACCTCCAGTGTCATTTGTAAGACAATTCTTCTTATCTTTCCGCTAACTGATGTCCTGATAGTTTATAATAATACAATATGGTTTGTATATTTTTCGTTTATGATGATAAACTTGGGAATCTAGGAGTATATAACTTTGAATTCTGAAAATTTTGGTGGTATTATTTCTTTAATGATTCCTTCTCATTCATTTTCCTTGTCCTATCTTCTATGACTCTTATTAATGGAATGTTTATCCCATTATTTAGATCCATGATTTTTATCCTTTTCTTCTTATTTTCTATATTTGTCTCTCTTACTTTCCAAGAGCCTCCCTTAGTTTTATGTTACAACTCTTTTCTTGAAAGCTAGGGCACTATTTTTTCTGTTTTATTTTGAAATATTTATAAATTCACAGAAGTTTCAGAGAGAGTACAGAGAGGTACCATTCACCCTGCTTTTCTCCCAGTGGTTACATCTTACCTAGTTAAAGTACAGTATCAAAACCATGAATTTAGCATTGGTACATTGTGTACATACAGTTCTCCATCATTTTATCACTTGTGTAGATTTGTGTAAATGCCAACACAATCAAGCTAGAAATTTATTCCATCACCACAACGATTCTTCTTGTGCTACCTATTTATACCTATATTTACCTTCCAACTCACGCCCTTCCTCCCACCATCCCTATGCCTGGCAACCATTAATCTGTTTTCCATCTGTATAATTTTGTCAATTTGAGAATGTTTTATAAATGGAATCATACAGTATGTGACCTTTTGAGATTGGCACTTTTTTAAGTCTGCAAGGCAACCATCTAAGTTGTTGAGTTATTCTTTTCTATTGCTGAACAGTATTCCATGGTATAGGTGTACCACCATTTGTTTAACCATTCTCCTATTAAGAGACATTTTAATTGTTTTGAATTTTTGGCTATTATAAATAAAGCTGCTAGGAACAAACGTGTACAGCTTTTTGTGTAAACATAAGTTTTCAGTTCTCTGGGATAACCCAGGAGTAAAATCGTTGGGTCATATGGTAAGACTATGTTTAATTTCTTAAGAAATTACCAAACTATTTTCCAGGGTGGCTGTACCATTTTGCTTTCCCATCACCAATACACGATGGATCCCATTACTTTGCATTTTTTCCAGCATTTGATATTTTAATTATTTTTTATTTTAGCTGTTCTATTATTGTATAGCGATAACTTAAAGTGGTCTTAATTTGCATTTCCCTAATAGCTAGTGATGTCGAACATTTTTAACATGTTTATGTGCCATCTTTATATCTTTTTATGTGAAAAGTCTCTTCATGTCTTTTGCCCATTTTCTAATTGGATCGAATGTGTGGTGGTGGGGCCGTGACTGTTGAGTTTTGAGAGCTCTTTATATATCTAGACATGAGTCCTTTGTCAGATTTGTGGTTTTCAAATATTTTAACTCAGTCTGTAACTTGTTTTTTCATTCTTTCAACAGACACTTCATAGAGAAAAGATTGTAATTTTGATGGGTTCAAATCTATTGATTTTTTTTTTTACGGTCCACATTTTGGTGTCCTCTCTAATAACTCTTATAATAAGTCCTAGGTCCCAAAGACTTCCTCCTACATTATCTTCTGAAAGTTTTATAATTTTACATTTAAATCCATGATACATTTTGAGTTAATTTTTGTCTAAGGTGTGAGGTTTAGGGTGAAGTTCATTTTTATTACCTATGGATGTCCAATTGCTCCAGTACCCTTTATTGGAAAAGCTATTCTTACTCCATTGAATTGCTTTTGTTCCTCCATCAGAAATCAGTTGGCTATACTTGTGTGAGGCTAATTATGGTTTCTTTACTCTGTTCTATTGACCTGTGTCTATTCTTCCTCTAATAGCACAAGGTCTTATTTACTGTAGCTACATAAGTCGTCTTGAAATTGGCTAAATTGATTCCTTTCACTTATTTATCTTTTTAAGAATTGTTATAGGTATTCTATTTTGTTTGCATTTCCATATGAATGTTAGTTTTTTTAAATCTGTTAAAAACTATTTCCAGGATTTTGACAGGAATTGCTTTAAGCCTGTATATCAACTTGAGAGAGAATTGTCATCTTTAAAATGTTGAGTCCTCCAATCCATGACTACGGTATGTCTCTACATTTATTTAAATTTTTTTCATATCTTTCATTGGCTTTTAGTAGTTTTCAGCATATGAGACCTATACATGTTCTGTTAGATTTACTTCCAAATATTTCATTTTTTTCAGTGATGTTTAAATGTCATTGTATTTTTTAATTTCAATTTCTACATGTTCATTGCTAGTATGTATAAATAAAATTTATTTTTGTATGTTGATCTTGTATCCTGTGACCTTGCTGCACTCATTTATTAATCCTAGGAGGTTTCACAAAATATATATATTTTTTTCTAGTGTGGCTGTACTATTTTACATTTCCACCACCAATATACGATAGATCCCATTACTTTGCATTTTTTTCAGCATTTAATATTTTCATTATTTTTTATTTTATATATTTCATGCATTCTTTCTTTCTTTCTTTTGTTGGCTTGTTTATTTCATGGGATTTTCTATGCAGACAATCATGTCATCTGCAAATAGGGACAGTTTTGTTTCTTCCTTTCTAATATTGTTGTGCTGGCTATTAGTTCCAGTACTATCTTGAAGAGTAGTGGTGAGAATGGACATAACCATTCCTGATCTTATAGGGAAAGTGTTCAGTTTTTTACCATTAAGAATAATGGGTAACTGTAGGTATTTTGTAAATACTCTTTATCAAGTGAGGGAAGTTTTCCTCTATTCCTATTTTTTTTCAGTTTTTTTTTTTTTTTTTTTTTAAATCTTGACTGTGTGTTGAATTTCATATAACGATTTTTTTTGCATCAATTGATATGATCATCTGATTTGTCTTCTTTATCTTGTTAGTATGGTGGACAACTACATTAATTGATTTTTGAACATTCAGTCAACCTTGTAACCCTGGAATAAATCCAACTTGGCCATGAGGTATAATTCTTAGTATATGTTTCTGAATTCTACTTGCTAATATTTTGTTAATAATTTGTTCATCTGTATTCATGAGGAATATTGGGTTGTTAGTCTTCTTCCTCCCTCCCTCCCTCTCTCCCTTTCTTGTCTTTGTCTTCTTTTGCTATGAGGGTAATTCTAGTTTCATAAATTCATTTGGGAAGTATTTCCTCCTCTTGTCTATCCTGGAAGAGATTGTATAGAATTGGTGCTATGCCTTCTTTTAGTGTTTGGTAGAATTCTCCACTGAAATCATCTGGGTCTGGAGATGCCTTCTTTGGGGAGGTTTTTAACTATGAATTCAATTTCCTTAATAGTTATTGGGGTATTCAAATTAACGATTTTATGTTGGGCGAGTTGTGGTAGTTTGTACTTTTTGAAGAATTGGTCCCTATCATCTAAGTTATGATATTTAAGTGTCTAGGATTGTATGCAGTATTCCCTTATTATTTTTTTATATCTGCAGAATCTGTAATGATATCTCCTCATTCATTCTGAGTATTAGTAATTTGTGTTTTCTCTTTTTTTCTCTATTTATTCATATTGCCAAAAGTTTATCAATTTTATTGACATTTTCAAAGAACTAGATTTTTGCTAGTTTTTCTCTAATTTTTGTTTTAAATTTCATTGATTTCTTATCAAATATTTATTAATTCCTTTTTTATGCTTGCTTTCCATTCATTTTCTTTTTTTTCCTACTCTCTTGAGTTGGAAGCTTACATTATTGGTTTGATACTTTTTCCTATTTTCTAATGCATCATAAATTGCTATAAATTTCCCTATAAGCACTGCTTTGGCTTCATCCAGTAAAGATATTTTGTGTGTGTTTCTATTTTCATCCAGGTCATTATATTTTTTTTATTTCCCTTAAGACTTCCTCTTTGATCCATGGATTATTCAGAAATGTGGTGTTTATTTTAGACATGTTCTTGTTATCTTTTGGTTACTGATTTATAGTCTGATTTCTCCATGGTCAGAGAGCATACTCTGTAGGCTTTCAATTTTTTTAATTAGCTAATATTTGTTGAATGATGCAGGGTATGGTGTATTTGGTATATGTTCCATGGGTACTTGAAAAGAATTTTTTCTTTTTGCTATTTTTGGGTGGAGTGTTCTGTAAATGTTGATTAGGTTCTGTTGATTGATGGTAATGTTAAATTCTTCTATAACTGCTATTTTTTGTCTAATTGTTCTACCAATTGTGGAGAGAGGGTATTGACAGCTCCAACTATAATTATGGATTTGTTGATTTCTTTTTTCACTTCTGTCAGTTTTTACTTCACATATATTGCAGCTGTTATTGACTGCATCCACATTGAGGATTGTTATATCTCCTTGGGAAATTGACCCTTTTATTGCTATGTAATGTTCTCTATCTCTGGTAATTTTCTTTGATCTGATGTCTGCATTATCTGATATTAACAAAATTACAGTTTCTTCCCTTTGATTAATGTTTGAAGATATACTTCTTCCATCTTTCTACCTTTAACCTACATATATCATTATATTGAAGTGTTGATGACATATACTTAGCTCATTTTTTTAATCCACTCTGCACATGTACTTTAATTGGCGTATTTAGACCATTTACTTTTAATGTAATTGTTGATATATTAAGGCTTAACTATGTTTTCTGTTTATTCTGATTTTTGTTTCTTTGTTTTCTTTTTCCTGTGTTTTGGTTACTTACTTGAACATTAAAAAGAATTTCATGTTGCTATATCTATGGTATTTTTGAGTATATCTCTTTGTGTAGCTTTATAATGGTTGTTTGAGATATTATACCATATATTCATAACTTATAAAAGTCTTCTGGTATTGACATTTTGCCAACTCAATTGAAACATCGAAACCTTAATTCTCTTTATGTCCCTTTATGTTCCCAATATATAATGTAGCTTTCTTAAATATTACCTCTACATATTTTGAGAACCACATTTGACAGTGTTATAATTTTTGTTTCAACTACCAAACATAATTTGGAAAATTCAAGAGGAGCAGGAAAATCTATTGTATTTATCCATATTTTTGCACTTTCTGTATTTTATCTTTCTTCCTGATGTTCCAAGATTTCTTCTTTTATCATTTACTGTTTGTTTAGAGACTCTCCTTTGCCATTACTTTAGGGTAGATTTGTTGGCAAAAAATTCTCTTAGTTTTCCTTTATCTGAGAATGTCTTGATTTCTCCTTCATTCCTGAAGAATGTTTTCACTAAATATAGAATTCTCAGTTGACGGTTCTTTTTTTTTAGCTCTTGAAAAATATTGTCTTGCTTCCTTCTGGCCATCATGGTTTCTGGTGAGAAATCTACTGTCATTGGGTTGGTTTTTTCTTTATATGTAAAGCAACATTTGTCTGGCTTCTTTCAAGAGTTTTCTTTTGTAAGCAGTTTTCAGAAGTTGCACTAGAAAGTGCTTTGGCATGGATTCCTTTGAGTTTATTCTGTCTGCAGATTACACAGCTTCTTGAATCTGTAGGTTTATACTTCTTACAAAATTTGGGAAGTTTTAAGTCATCATTTTAAAAAATATTTTTCAGGGGCTGGCCTGGTGGTGCAAGCAGTTAAGTGCACGTGCTTCGCTGCGGCGGCCCGGGGTTCACCAGTTCGGATCCCGGGCGCGCACCAACACACTGCTTGTCGAGCCATGCTGTGGTGGTGTCTCATATAAAGTAGAGGAAGATGGGCACTGATGTCAGCCCAGGGCTAGTCTTCCTCAGAAATAAATAAATAAATAAATAAATAATATTTTTCAGCATCATTCATTTTATCCTCCACTTCTAGGATTCCAATGACACAAAACTTTTGTTATAGTCCCACAGGTTCCTGAGCTGCTGTTTTTTCTTTTTGTTTTTTTGGTCTAAATTCTCTCTATTGTTTAGATTGATAATTTCTATTGTTCTTTTTTCAAGGTAACAGAGTCTTTCTTTCCTCTTTCCTCTCCATTCTGCTGTTGAGCCCATCGATTGAATTTTAAAATTTTGATTATTGTATTTTTTTCTAAAATTTCCTTTTGGTTGTTCTTTATATCTTTTCTTTTCTGATGCTTTCTGTTTCTTTGCAGAGACTTGCTGTTTTTTCATTTGTTCAGCTGCGTTTGTAAATGCTCATCGAAGCATTTTTATTATGGCTGCTTTAAAAGACCTTGTCAGATAATTCTAATATCTATGTCATCGTACTGTTGAAATCTGTCCATGGTCTTTTCTCATTCAGTTTTAAATCTCCCTTCTTCTTTGCTTTGCTCCTGCAGATGCAGGTGAAAGCACTGACTCTCCACTAGCCCTCTTCTGACACCACCTCCTCTAGGGTACCGCATTACCACTGAAAGGGGAGGTGGAGTTCCAGTCTCCCAAGTGATCACCACTGACACTATGGAGATTGGGAGTACTTTGTTAGAGCCTGACAAGGGTGGAAGTCCAGACTCCACATGCCTTTGCTGGCAGTGATGGGTGTAGGACTAGTTTTTCTTTGGTGTTTGCCTGAAGTAGGACAGTTACAGTCTAAAAGTTTTCTGTATTGTTAGGCTCCCTCTTTCCCATCTTTTGGCTAGAAAAAAGAAGCTTTTCTTGTTGTTGTTGTTTTTTCTGCACCTATTGATACTTTCCAGTTGCTAGTTTCTTTAACACCCAGGCTGGGATATATGACACGAAAAGAAAACCCAGGAGTTTCATCACTGCATTGTTCCTTGGATTCCAAGGTCCCTAGCCAGTCTGACTTCTTTCTCCACCTTTCAGAGTCTTGTTTCGTCTGTGCTGTATATAATGTTCAGGACGTTTAGTTGTACTTAGCAGGAGAAACAGGGAAAAATATATCTATCCCATCTTCCTGGAAACAGAACACTCAAGTATTCTATTTTTAATAGCCAAGTGTTTATTCTTGTTCTCTGATTCTTTTTTTTTTTTTCAGAGCATCTTATACTCATTTCATATCTTGTCTCACTAAAAAGTAATTATAGTTGACTTTTTTTTTAGGTTGTCCTTTCTTCCCACCATTTTCCATATTTATTCTAGTTTTTTTTAAATTCCTCTCCCTCTTCTGTTTTTCTATCCTAAATATTCTGGGAATCCTTTTTTTGTAGTTTTTTTCACATTATATGGTAAGCATTTTCCATGTCACTACACACCTTTCACAATTATAATTTAATACCAATTCCTCTACTTGTTCATTTCTCATTCCCATGAATATTTTAGAGCTTATAGCATTCTTCATTTCCTTTATTTTTTAAGACTTTATTTTTTTTAGAGCAGTTTTAGGTTCACAACAAGATAGAGAGCAAGGCCAGAGATTTCCCATATACTCCCATCCTTACATACGCATAGTCTCCCAAATGATCAACATCACTTACCAGTGTGGTACGTTTGTTGCCAAGGATGAACCTATATTGACATAGTGTAATCACTCAAAGTCCATAGTTTCCCTAGAGTTCAATCTTGGTGTTGTGCATTCTATAGGTTTGGACATATGTATAATGACATACTTTCATCATTATAATATCATGCAGACTATTTTCACTGCCCTAAAACTCCTCTGTTCTCTTTCTACTCATCCCTTCCCCATCTCATAACCTCTGGAAACTACTGATCTTTTTATTGTCTCCATAGTTTTGTCTTTTCCAAAATGTCATATTGTTGGAATCATACAGTATGTAGACTTTTCAGATTGTCTTCTTTCACTTAATAATATGTATTTAAGCTTCCTGCATGTCTTTTCATGGCTTAATAGCTCATTTCCTTTTAGTGCTGAATAATATTCCATTGTTTGTAACGTACCAAAGTTTATATATCCATTCACCAAAAAAGGACATCATGGATGCTTCCAAGCATTGGCAATTATGAATAAAGCTGCTATAATTAGCTGTGTGCAGTTTTTTATGTGAACATAAGTTTTCAACTCGTTTGGATAAATATCAAGGAGCAGGATTGCAGGATCATATGCGAAGAGTATGTTTAGTTTTGTAAGAAACTGCCGAACTATCTTCTCAAGCCACTGTACCTTTCTGCATCCCTATCAGCATTGGATGAAAGTTCCTATTGCTACACTTCCTCACCAGCATTTGGTGTTGTCAGTGTTTTGGATTTTTGATATTTTATTATTTATTTATTTATTTTTTGTGAGGAGGACCAGCCCTGAGCTAACATCCAATGCCAATCCTCCCCTTTTTGCTGAGGAAGACTGACCCTGGGCTAACATCCATGCCCATCTTCCTCTACTTTATATGGGATGCCGCCACAGCATGGCTTAACAAGTGGTGTGTCAGTGGGCACCCGGATCCGAACCAGTGAACCCTGGGCTGCTGCAGTGGAGCACAAGCACTTAACCACTTGCGCCACTGGGCCCGTCCCAGATTTTTGACATTTTAATAGGTATGATTATTTAATTTGCATTTCCCTACTGACATATGTGGAGGATCTTTCTATATGCTTATTTTTCATTTGTATATTTTCTTTGGTGAGGATTTTGCTAAGGTCTTTGGCCCATTTTTTATTTGAGTTGCTTGTTTTCCTATTGTTGAGTTTTAAGAGTTCTTTGTATATTTTGGATAACAGTCCTCTATCAGTTGTGTCTTTTTCAAATATTTTCTCTCATTCTGGACTTGCCTTCTAATTCTCTTGACATTGTCTTTCACAGAGCAGAAGATTTTAATGAAGTCCAACATATCAGTTATTTCTTTCATGGACAGTGTCTCTGGTGTTGTATCTAAAAATGCATTACCATACCCAAGATCATCCAGGTTTTCCCCTATGTTATCTTCTAGGAGTTTTATAAGGGAAATCCATTTTTAAGAGTGAGACACTAAAAATTTGATTGGAATTTCTGTGTAAGGGTCAAGGCTTATAGATCACTGGGTTTATTGTAACGTGAATGTGTGATAAACTAGTTTTTTTTTTTAATTGAGGATGCAACACAATTGTTAATATATAGAAGTCCCTTTCTTGGAAGTGGTTTAGTTTCTCTAGTTGAGATAATCTATCATCTCACCTACTTCCATTCTAGAAATGGGTAGAGCAAGAGAGCTGGGTGCCTAATTGTCTATGTAGATTTTCACTTAATCTTTATTTTCAAAACCTATCTCTTCTCCCCCATGTCTTCTCCATGTCTTCTCCCATGTCTCCTCACTATCCTGTCTGTCATATCACCAAAGTCCCAAAGTCTCTTTGCTCAATTTTTCCAGTCTTCCACTAACAGAAGAGGGATCTGGTCTAATCATTCCATATTCTTATTTTGACCAATTTCTAGGTTTTCAATTTAGCACTTGACCTACTGTTCCTGAAGTATATTTGGTCTCCAATTCCTGAGCATTTGGAAGAATGCTCAGGAAAAGCATTCTATGGGGAAAAGTAGATGTGCCTCTTATTGGTGTCAACCTCTGTAGTCACTCAAGTTATAACTTCCTCCTCTAACCAAGTGAGTGATTGTTCTTCCATCTTATTTACGTCTTGCAAATTGTCAACATCACTTATCCGCTGTCATCTTTTCTCCTTTTCTCTTTGCCTTTGTGAATTTACGCCCTTATCACCTTCCTGTCATTTTAACGGAATTTAAAGGAGAAGAAATAAGTATGTACGGTCACTACGCCATATTAAGAAGTCCCATATTACCATTGTTTACATCTATAAGATTTCCACTATTTGTTAAAGATTTCTATTGGGTTGCTAAATAGTTGATACTGTATGCTAAGTGAGGTTGATTAGCTGTGATTTCCCTCGCTTATCTGAACATTTCAGTATATATTCTTAATATTCCATGTTTGAAACCATTGTACTTTAATTATACATTAAACTGTGTGTGCCAAGCTTCATGAATAATGTAATCACTGATAAATAATTGCATTTTCCTTCAAAGGACCAAGTGAACTTCAAATAGACACTAATAAGATAGGACCATAAGTTCATTTAAGAATAAATTATTAAAATGAGGAAAGACAAAACCACGACTTACTAATCAATTTTGAATCTTTCTTGGTAGTCATGAAGTATAGTGAAGAGTCACTAAAATTTTTTCTAGGACTTCATTTTTTATTACTAGTTTGAACTACTGAATTCATGTATTTGTAGCATATAAAGTGCCTAAAAACACTCTTTTTAAATGATAGTTCCTTGATTTGTATATAATCCTACTTTTCTTAGTTCTCACTAACCTATGGATTCAAGTGAGCCTATTTTAATTTTAATGCACAGATCTCGCTGTTTTATTTCCCTATTTACCTAGTGAGGATGTAAGCCCTCTTTATGGTAACTTCTCCTACCCCTTCAAATATTGCTGTGCTATTTCAGAAGCTGAATCACTTGTCCTTAGTATCAGTGTGAATCATGGCTCCTTACCCCCTTAGCACTGCTTCTCCTATAAATCACCTCTTCTGATCTAAGCTCAGTTTGGAACCATAGCTCACATTTGCCATTTAAGATTCAACCAACCACTATTATTTCTATGCGCCTTAGATATTTAGCTTTAGGCATCTTCTGTCTGTGTGTTAGTTGCTATACCCCAGTGTCACTGTTAATACTTGCTTCTGTTAGCTTCTGACTCACTGCTGGTGATTAGCAGTGCTGCAGCTGATCCAGGGTCTGTTCTGCACCACCTCTCCCTCCTCCTGTTCTGAACAATCCACGGGTACACATCTCTGCTGACCACTGTGCCCGCTGGAGCTGCCAGTTCTCAGACTGTGGTGAAGTAAGAAGGAAATGGTTTACTCCCCTGTGTGTTGAGCACTTTAAGATTCCAAAGGGAACTTGGTTTGGTTTTTGGGGTGTTACAGAGTTTAATAAACAGCTTTCTTAGTTCACTTATAGGCATTTTCTTTCTGTGGCTAGAACCACGTTTTATATGGCAGTGTCAGAATAGAATCAAGACCTAAAACCATCATTTCCTTTTGATCCTAATTTTTATATAGAAGTGGTTTTCACCTAGAGATAATTTTACCTCCCCAGAGGACATTTGTCAATGTCTGGAAACACTTTTTTTTGTTATACTGGGTGGGGGAGGAAGGGAGTATATAACTGGCATCTAGTGGGTAGAGGCCAGGGATGCTACTAAACATTCTACAAAGTATAGGACAGCTCAGCATTCCACAACAAGGAATTATCCATCTCTCTCAAACTGTCAATTGTATCAGGACTGAGAAAGTCTGTTATAGAGGAATGGAATGGAATGGGCAGACACACCACAGTTACGACAAAGAAATCCTGAAAATCCTTATCTGTCTGTGGATGATACAGATTTTTTTCAGCAGAAATTAAAGCTTTTGGAAGTGGTCCAACGCGAGCTCACTGTATACCTAATTCTGCTTTAAGCACAGGCATGTGATAACAAATTTCTCACGTAATAATGGCTTCAGAATTTGCAGAATGACATGAGGGAACACAATGGTCCAAATCCTAACTTTTTAGCAGACTTATTTTGTGTAAGTTTCTGCCATGGACAAAAATATTTCCCTTGATTTTAAAAACAAATTCAAATAAAGGGAGGTAAGTGTAGGTTAATATGGTATAATAGTGACTTACATGCCTCTTTCCAGCTTTCCATGAAGGTGTAAATTTTTTAAAGGATGAAAATATACAAGAGCGCTAGGAACAAAGGCTAACAAGAGACCTTATGGCAGCATCTGAAAGGATTTCTGCTAAGTGGGAATGGATTGAGATTAAAAGTAACACGTCTGAGACAGAAAACCCTGACTGATGGGGAACGAATTATATAAGCCTCTGACTTTCCTTAACTGTTTGGCACAATTTTGGAGCACAGTGACTATATCAAACAGAAATCCCCTAAGTCCCATGCCACTTCTGCCCATCTTCCTGATGTGAGAAACAAACTGTGAAACAGTCAGAAATGTGTCTTCCTTCTACACTCTCATCTCCGCCTACTTCAGCCTTTTTTATTTACTTTCCATTCATAACTTTCAGCAGGCTGATTTCGAAAAGGAGAGGTGGGGTGACAGCACTTTGCATCCTGAAATGTATATACACCCATGCAAAACACTAAAGATAGAGGCAGACCTACATGCTTCTAGTTCTGTCATATATTGCATCTGGACAAAGAATCACACAAGACTGCCTCTTTGGCAAAGAATTTGACAATCTGGACCTTAGCAGACTTGAATTCTGCTCTAAAGTATCACACTCAATGAGTTTCTGCTTGGGCATACAAATCGTATTTAAGGTTGTGAAGAGCAATCTTCTACCCATATGGATGTTAGAAGAAAAATCATGAGATGTCTAAGTGGACGGTGGAGAAGGCTGAGGACATTATGTCTGTTGACATGCCCTGGGATAGGACAGGTGGCTTTTATCAGTTTTGTATTGCTGCTTACCACAAACTTAGTGGCTTAAAGAAACACACATTTATTATCTGACAATCTCAAGGTCAGAAGCCTAAAATGGGTTTCACTTGGCTAAATTCAAGGTGTTGGCAGGGCTGTGTTCCTTCTGGAGTCTCTAGGGCATAATTCATTTCCACGCCTTTTCTAGCTTCTAGAGGCTGCCCACATTCCTTAGCTCATGGCCCCTTCCTCCACCTTCAGAGCCAGGAGTGGCTGGTCAAGTGCTTCTTATGCTGCATCACTTTAATTCTCTGCTTTTGTCTTTATATCTTCTTCTCTGACTCTGATTCTCCTGCCTCCTTCTTTCTTTTATAAGAACCCTTGTGATTACATTGGGCCCACCTGGTAATCCAGAACCGTCTCTCCATCTCAAGATTGTTAACTAAATTACACCTGCAAAGTCTCTTTTGCAGTGTGAGGTAACATATTCACAGGTCTGGAGATTGGACTTCAACATCTTTGGGAGACATCAAATGCCTACTACACAGCACTTCACCCAAGGATTAGTACACAGACAGAAAATCTGTAATCAGTAGGATCTAAAGTAATCTACCTGAAAGAGCATCCACTGAGGAGAGTGAAATATGAATTCCTATTTCTCCTTGCTCTAGAAAGAGTTAGCTGCACTTTCCTCCATGCTTCCTTTGTTCTTTTACACTATCTACCATTGCTAGGCCAGACAGTGCTTACAGATGGGTGCCACAAAAGATAACCTGTGGTCGTAGAACATTCAGAAATGGTTGTGACTCACACTATAAACAAAAAGACAAAGTAGCAACACTTCACTCATAGTGTCTCTAGGCTTTCATTGTACTCTCCTTGACTTGAGTGTCTCTGACCAAGATGCTTTCCCAGCTCGTTCCTTTAGCTCTTGTTCCTCTTTAGAAAATAGCAACTATTTTTGAGAACCTACATTGTGCTGAGTATTCCTCCAAATATTTTATACATATCATCCAATTTAAACCTCTTAAAATATTATAAAGTAGGTGTTCTTATCAGACACGGTTAAGAGACACTCTACTTCCCACTCTGCCTCCCTTGTGGATGAGCCCAGTGGAGACTGCAGTCTCCTGGTCTGTCTAACAGGGAAGAGCAGGATCAGATACCAGGCACAGTGCAGATATTCAATATGTGTTAAATAAATTGAATGAAACGCTAATGTTTCATTCTTTTCTTGATAAGACTGGGATGGTGAGTATTTCTATTTCCGTTAAAATTCTTATCAGTCTAAAATCCTATCAATAGATGTCGTTTAACCAGAAGTGAAAAAGTTTGTGACTGCTCTTAAGAATCATCATGAAGCTATGTCTTTATGTTATTTTGACTAGAATTTGTCAGTATATACAAACACATACCCATGAGAGTTTGGAAGCCGAAGTAGAACATCGACGACAACAGCAAGGAGGAAAGAAAAGACTCTTGTTTTAGAGAAAGAAATCACAATACTTTCCCCCTATTGCCATTCTTTTCTCTCATTTGTTCTTCTGCTTTTATTGACTTCCCGGTCTTTGGTTGCTAGTTGTCTGTTTATACTCATGGTGTGCATTTGAAGAAATGCGGAACAAAATCCATTTTGGTGTCAGACACGTCTGGGCTCAAATCTTGGCTTTGCCACTTACTGGGTATATCTCTGTGATTTTGTGCCAGTGCCTTCTCTACACATCAGTTTCCCCATTTGTAAAATGGAAAGAAACTGTCTTGAGGGGTTATTTTTGAGGTTTGGTTATGTTACAGTGTAGATGGTCAATAAATGCTAAATCTTTTTGCTGATATTATTTTTAATATTGTTATTATTATAATGATATTCAGTTCATTGTGGTTGAGGATTTAATGAGTAAATATCGTGAGAGGTCTTAGAACAATGCCAGGTAAAAAAAGTCATTTCATATAAATTTTAGGTATTACTACTTTTTTTTTAGCAATTATTATTTTGTTAATATTGGCTTATCTTTGCTTCATGGTTTCCGCCTGCCTCTTTAAACCGAAGTTTTCCCATTTCCTATCTAAGCAATACCCAAACTTTATATTCAATCTCCCTGCTTTGTGCTACTGGCTTGCTTCTCCTGATAGTGTTTAAAACCCTTGACCTGATCAATTCCATCTAAGCTCATAATATCTAGAAACACCCTTCCAACTAAATAGCCTCCTAGAATGAGCTTGACCTCTGCTGACTTTCCTTTGTTCCACTATAAGGAACACCTCAGTATGACAATACTCTAGGCCCTATGAATATTATGAAATTATAAAGCCAAGATATTATTTGATAAGTTGTTATTCTGTGAACTACAATACTTCTCTATGTCTAATTCTCAGGCCTGGATGCTCTAGAGCTGGGCATAACAAATATTTTCTGTAAAAGGCCAGATAGTAAATATTTCAGGCTTTGTGGGCCAGACAGTCTCTGTGGCAACTGCTCAACCCTGTAGATACAGCACAGAAGCAGCCACAACATTTTGCAAATGAATAGGTGTGGCTAAGTGCCAATAAAACTATTTACAAAAGTAAATGACAGGCCAGATTTGACCCATAGACCATATTTTGCTTACCCCTGTCTTAGAGCATGCATTTTTTAATCAAGGGTGGCATTACTCCCAGTGCGGCATAAGTTGGATCTTGGGGGTTGCAAAAAATCTTACTCTTTATGTATAAAGCACAGATATGCAAACAATACAAAAACAGATTGTTCTGGGTTGAATAGTGTCTCCAAAAATTCACATCTACCCAGAATGTCAGAATGTGACTTTATTTGGAAATAGGGCCTTTGCAGATGTAATCAAGTTAAAATGAGGTCATACTGCATTTAAGGTGGGCCCTAATCCAATGATTGGTATCTTTAAAAGAAGTGGGAAATTTGGCCATAGAGACGCACACAGAGGGAAGATGGTGTGAAGATACGTAGGGAAAATGCCTTGTGATTAGAGTGATACTTCTACAAGCCAAAGAATGTCAAGGTTGCCAGCAAGAACCGGAAGCTAGGAAGAGGCAAGGAAGGATCCTCCCCTATAACCTTCAGAGAGAGGATGGTCTTGCTGGCATCTTGATATCAGACTTCTAGTTTCCAGAATTATGAGACAACAAATTTCTCTTACCAAATAGTTTGTGGTAATTTGTTATGGCAGCCCTAGGAAATTAATACGCAGATGTATAGTATGTCTGTGGTATAAAATTTCATAGGACTATGAAGGTGATTAGGGGAAAAATATTTTAAAAGGCTCCTAAGGGGATGGTAATTAAAAAAAAAAAAAGATGCTGAAACTCATTGCTCTAAATATATCATTTTGCTTATCTTCTCAGCTTGACAGGGTTTCAGACAAGAACCAAAATTTATTTTGAAAATCATTTCTGCTTTTCTAAATCTGGCCTCTTTTACACCCCTTCAAACACTGTTGATTGGGTTTCATCCTCAGTCTTTTCTAGAGTTGTTCCAAATCCTGGGAATGATGACTTTGTACTTCATCAGATGGACTTGACCTTTGCCCTGCTCACCTTTATCTTTGAGGATGAGGACATGGAACAATCATAACTGAACTTCAAACCCAACATCAGAGCAGCTTCCTACTGACTAATGTGCCCAACAATTTGGCTGTTCCAACTCTAATTTCCAACAAGAGGTGGAATGAGATATAAAATAACTATTAACAACCACCAAATTCCAAGACACTACTAAACTTGCATTCTTACTGTGGACGAGATTATGATCTAAATAATGTGAGCTCAGTATTTTTAAGCCTGATTTAAAGAGAACTAAACTGAAGCTTCGAGATGCTAAGAACCATTCCCAAGGTCACAAATATCTGAGTTGTCAGGTATGGATTTAATGCAAGTTGTTGTATTCTTAATAGTGTGTTATTTTGTATCTGAGACCCACAAAAAAGAGGGATCTATGGGAGCCCCACCAAGATCTACTATTAGAGGGGTTACCATTCTTTTAATTAGATGCTTGTACCAGAATGGATGATACTCAGAGGATGAACAACAGAGCTTTTTACCCAGGAGGTGTCTCGTCTGGTCAGCCAGGAAATACTTGATGGCCAGCCACCCATGCAATTGGGAAACACCTCATTCCAAACATCCCAGGTTGAACTATCTTGAGTCTAACTCTTGAGAATTCCCATCTCTAATATCAGCCTTCTATACCCCAAAAGAGGCAGCACGATTTATTCCGTAAATGTTGATTAAGAGTCCTCAATATGCTAGGCAATCTTCTAGGCCCTGAAAAAAGGCAGTGAAGTAAAAAAAAAAGACAAAAATCTGTTCTCATGGAGCTTACTTTATAGTCAGAGAGGAGTAAACAGACAGTAAATAAAATAAAGAAGTAAAAATATATAGCATACCATATGTCGGTACTAATGTACACGGTTAAGAGCACAGAAAAGCCTGCATGGCTCCACCACATGCTAAGTGTGTGACCTTAGCCAAGTCACCTTTCTGCACCTCAGTTTCTGCATCTGTAAAATGAAGAGAATGACGGAACCTGCCACACAGGATTGTTGGAAGGATTGATAGGTGGGAAGCACTTAGACCTCAGCCTGATACTTGCATTGTTAACTATTATTATATGAAGAAAAATAAAGCTAGAATGAGAGCTAGGAAGTTTGGAGGTGGTGGCAGTGGAGATGATTGAGGATAATGGGACAGGTTTTTAAAACTCTGGTTTTGAATCTTGGCTCTGCCACTTATTTTGTTATCTTGGAGAAGATGTCTAGTAACCTCCCTGAGTTTCGGTTTTTGTGTTTTTTGTTTTGTTAGGCTGTGAAATAGAGATAATCCTACCAAGCTTGTGGGTTTGAGATAGAATGAGATGGATAGAATGAAATAACGTTGGTAAAGCTCACATGATGGTCCTGGACACAGAATATGTGATGCATGAGTCTTTGTTTTCTTCTTAATCCCTCAGCCGTGGTTGATGGAGAGGTCTTTCCCAACCTCCTAGATGGGAATATTGAGAAGGCTGCTGGCGTTCCCATGTGGCCCAAGTCTTTCCAAAGAAATGTTGAAGGAGTTGATATCAGCACTAGTCATTCACTTTTGTCATTTAATAGAGCTCTCCTCTCCAAAGAAGACTCTCTCAGAGTATCCACGAATATCTCTATTTGTGTGTAATTTGGATCTTGCAATATGTCTTAGTCAGCTCAGGCTGTTGTAACAAGAACACCGTAGACTGGGTGGCTTAAACAACAAACATTTATTTCTCACAGTTCTGGAGGCTGGTAAGTCTAGGATCAAGATGCCAGCAGATCCAGTGTCTGGTGAGAGCCCTCTTCCTGGTTTGCAGATGGCCATCTTCCTGTATCCTCACACAGTGGAGAAAGAGAGAAAGCAAGCTCTCTCATGCCTTTCCTTATAAGAGCACTAATCCCATCAGGAGGACTCCCCCCTCATGACTTAGTTACCTCCCAAAGACTGCATCTCCAAATACCATCACGCCTGAGATAATGGTATCAACATATGAATGTTGGGGGGACAGAAACATTCAGTTCACAGTACATATCCCCATGAACCCATATCCCCTGGCTCCACATTAACAACCACACCACCACACATTATAGGAGTCTTGAAGCTTATCCATAACCTTAAAACTAGATAACATGACTGACTACATGACATGACTATATGACCCAAGACCAGAGATTAATTTTAGGAAGACCTCCACCACACTATCTGTTACTTCAGGGTAGGGTGAAGTGTTACATCACTGGGTTCACCCACAAGGACTTGCTAAAATTCAACAATTCTTTTTTTAAACAGGTCAACATACTTCTTTTAAAAGTGACTATTTTTTAAACCAGTAATTTTCTTACCAAAGATACAGATATCCTGTGATATAACCATTTCTTGTTAGGCCTAGAATCAGAAAATCAGCCATTATGCCTTCTTCTATCCAAGTGGAATGAAGTTATATCTTTAAATCAGTAATAATGACAAAACATATAACTTAATTGTCTCAAAGTCAGTTCTGCATGAAAAAAAAAAGTTACCCACCCAAAATCCATTTTTGTCTCAAAATTGTTTAGACATCTTCATTAAATTTGCCCTCAAGCAAGGTTATATAAGGATAATGGAAAAGAACAATCCAGAAAAGGTATGGACACTTTTGAATTATGTAGCACTTAATAAATTTTCAAACACCTATCTAAATAAACCTTTGGAATTTTTCTTAAATATTTCACAATAGAACTCCTGGACTTAAGCGTATGTATATGAGGCATCATGCTATGGCTCTCTGAAAACCAATTTTATGTTCAGAAAAAAATACATATGTACACAATTGATGAAGGCATTGACTGAGACATTATAGATAAAGTACTGGAAAATCTCTTTAACTGACAGAAAGCTACCTATTAACATAGTTAAAGCTCAGGAATTTATCAACTTCATTAAGATTTATTATTATTTATTCATTGAGAACTGGACAGTCCAGCTCTTGCTCAATACGTTATGCTGCCTACTATGTGCCTGGCACATTGTAGCCACCCAACAAATACTTGTGTAAATGCATGCATCAAAGTGAAGTTAACAAGTAATTAAATCCAAAATCCCACAAGAATGTAAGAGTGGTGAATGTCATGACAGAGATGGGTATGCGCAGCTGTGAGAGAATGGGGGAAGAGCCACCTACATTCGTTTGAAATACAAATTAGGGCTCAAGGAGTAATTGAAGAATTTTCAGTATCCAGAATAGTCTCTCTTTTCCTTTCTTTGATGATTTGAAATACTGATAATTGGCATTGAGAAACAATAGAGTTCACAGTTTTACACAGCAAAACTGATATTGAAGACCTTACAATATGGAGACGCCCAAGCATTTCATTTATTCATGGGGTTCTCCTATACATTTCTTTAGGACTTATACAGCACTCCAAGTATTATTTTAGGAGGAGAAATAACAAAGGAAAGGTATTATTTGTTTTGATAAATCAACAGATGGAAATTCTAATCCAAAAAAATATAGCATAAGTAAAGCAAAAATATGTGAACAAACAGTACTTTCAGAAAAATGCAAGAATTTTGAAAGGACTGAAAGCAGAATTACCGATGTCAACTTATGGAGTTCAGAGCAGTGCCTAGGGATCACCTTCCCTGGGCCTGGTCTTTAGTTAAAGCAGCTCCAGCTCTTCAGTTCTCTTCTCTATTCTGCTTTCAATGAGGTTTGTTACTGAATGAGAGAATTTGTGAGAGGCACAGGGCACTCCATATTTTCTCCAACCATTGAAGTAAACATTCATCCTTGCCAAGCACGGAAACATGGGACCTAGTGTTCATGTCAGAAATGTATTATATAATAACAATCAGTTCTTGGCTTTCTGCAGCACCCTTTTAGCCCATTGTCAATGCTTATGGTACAAATTTAAATAGAGATTATGCAAATACCTATGAA
The DNA here is from genome assembly GCF_057802395.1 of Ceratotherium simum simum. NCBI lineage: Eukaryota > Metazoa > Chordata > Mammalia > Perissodactyla > Rhinocerotidae > Ceratotherium > Ceratotherium simum. The sequence goes on from NC_141931.1 coordinate 23,784,202, forward strand.
CAAGGATGCCAACATAAATTCCATGGTGTTTCTCAAAGCAGAGCCAGTACCAGAAAAGACACGGCTTTCAATTTAATTGCATTAAAATTGGTCTTTTTGGCATATTTTCTTGGAAATAAAATTATATTTTTTTCATTTTTTTGGCAGAATTGCATGATATTATAGAAACAACTCAGCACTAATCAAAAAAGACCCAAACTAATTTCAGAACTCTTCATAGATATTAAATACTAGAACTTGAATCTAAGTTCATAGAATGGTCAGTGAAAAATACATAGAAGGACACAAAATTATAGCCTATATTGGATAAGAAATTAATCCTTCTAATAATTAAATTCTGTGTTGATAGCAAAAGCAATCTGCTCTTTTAAAAGGTATAAAGGACAACTAGTCAACATTTTTGTACCTTTTTACTCTTCTGAACATTTCTAATTTTTCTCTTCCTGTGTAGTTGTCTCTGAAAATATGTTACAGATATAATGGTTTGCACAGTTGTACCTTAACACCCTAACACAGCCACTCACGCAGACTTGTCAGTATGCGTCAAAATAGCATTTCAGTTATAATTTCTTAGGGTCTCTTTCTGCAATCAAATCTAAGTCCATTCTTCATCTGTCCTTAGCTATAAAAAAAAAAAAAAAGAAAAGAAAGCATTTAGCTATAAACGTTCAGACACACCAAGGAATTTCATGATAGAACGATAAGAATACCAAAAGATAAGAATCTACTTCTTTCATAATACCCTCAGAAGACGTTCTTCGTCTACAAAAATACCATCTCATAAAGAAAGCAAGCTCAATGGCTAAGGCAATAGGTTACGCTCTTGTCTTGCTCTCAAAATAGGAGGAACGGGCAGACAAATGTAGTAGCAATAATTTATTTTTGAAGCATGGATAACATGTGATTTTCCTACTTTTTTTTCCAAAAGAAAAAAATCAGCTGAGATTTCAGGGCATAGAATTGAAAGTTTTTTTCTCCTGTTGGAAATAGAAAGTAGAAATTGAGACAGAACTATAGCAACTAGGACACACCTCGCCTCTTAGAAAAACAATTCCTTCCCTTTACAAGGCCAGATGCTAGAATGTAAGCACATATAATATATATATATAGAGAGAGAGGTATTTTTGCCTCCAAAGATGGCTGTTATGTTATTTCATACAAGTGCCTGATTTGTCCTCTTTCTGAAGGGTGAGGTGTCCCTTATGGTCAGATCACTCCAATATGTTTTGACTCATTCAGCAGGAGAGTTAAATAAAAGAAAATTTTACCCATACCATGTCTTTGACTTCAAAATCCGTTTTCAAACCTTTGAAACTTCAGTGAGAAGCGTTCTTTCTCTCTGTGCTGTCAGGGAAACTTCCCTGCAGTTACATCTCTAAAGTCTGGTGCCGCTTCGGTGACGGGGTCTTGCTGATGGAACCATTCTAACTGGACTAGAAGACATGGCCTCTGAGCATCTCTGCTTGTTTGCTTAGTGACCCCCTCAACGAAGGGGAATGAATTACTTGTTACTTTTCAAGTTTCTCCAAGACAGAGAGACTACCATAAGCTCTTGGCGGACGGTTTTAAGTGAAGTTATTTTAAAATCACCGTAACTGGTCTATGGAAGATGAGTTTTACATAATTGTATCTATTGATGGTGCACCAGCCTGAGGAATTTACGTATGTGTGCACACACACACATACAGCTTTGCGTTAGTAGTGTCTGGTGGTATTATTTCAAATAGGCACAAACATAATGTAGATAACGATTTTGTGACAAACAATTCTTTCCAGTTGCTAACATAGGTAATTTATTTTGGGAACAGTGGACCATGTCCACTACATTCTACCTCCGCACTGGAATGAAAGCCCCAAACAAGAATGTAACTTACAGAAATCAGAGATTGTTCTGTCTTGTTTACCACTATATGAGCAGCAGCTAGAACAGCAACTAGCACATAGTAGGTGCTCAGTAATATACACTGAATCAATTCCATTAATAAATTGCAAAATCCTCTATTAAACTATTCAGGCATATTACTTGATTTATTTTTCTTTCTATGACTTCAGTAGCTATAAGGTGAATTTCTTATGGTCCACTATGGCCTTGAAAATACTTCTCCTCCTATCTTTTGTTTTTCTGATTATTATCAAAATTCTTGTTAAAATACATGCTATTTTTTAATAACAGAAAGTGAAAATAAGTGAGGAATAAAATATATTACTTTACTTTAAATATACTCTGCAGACTGATATTGTCTTTTACTATAGAGCTGTAGTTGATAGCCCAGCTGTAAGATTATTCCCACGTATGACATGTATAAGAGCCCACGCATAATGATTTTAAAGAGAATACATTTCTATGTATTGATGTATTTAATTAAACATTCATTTACTCACTAAATATGTGTTGCTTACTGCCTGTTAATGTGCCAGCATTGTTTTAGGTGGCAAGAATACAGCGGTGAGCAAACTGATAAAACGACCTGCCTGCACAGACTTTCATTCTGATGAGGAGACAAGCAGTTAAAAATATATTAAAAATTATATCAGGGCCAGCCCTGTGGCATAGTGGTTAAGTCCAGCACACTCGCTCAGTGGCCCAAGTCTGCTGGTTCAGATCCCAGGCACGGACCTACACCACCGGTCAGCCATGCTGAAGTGGCGACCCACATACAAAATAGAGGAACACTGGCACAGATGCTAGCTCAGGGCTAATCTTCCTCAAGCAAAAAAAAGAGGAAGATTGGCAACAGATGTTAGCTCAGGGCGAATCTTCCTCAGCATAAAAAAAAAATCATATCGTATATTAAAGTGTGATTATTAGCATGGAGAAAAATAAAGCAGAAATAGGTGGGTGGTAAGACATCCTGAGAGGCTTACAATTTTAAATAAAGTGGCCAAGACAAGTGACTTTTGATCAGCGACTTGAAAGAACCTGAGAGAAGTGAAACAGTAAGCTATAGAGATACCTGAGGGAGAATGTTCCAGGCAGAGAGAAGAGTAACCATGAGGCCCCAAAGCAAAAATGTACTGGGCAAGTTCTTGGAAATGTCAGAAGGCCAAGATGTGTGGAGCAGAATGAAAGATGGGAGAACGTTAGGAAATGAGCTCAAAGAGATAATGGAAGCCACAGAGGTGGTAAAATGTGGTTAGATTCCGGACATTTTTTGACAGTAGAATTGACATGTTTGAAAGAAAGAGAAGAGGCAAAGGCGTTTGGCCTATGCACTGAAAAGATGAACTTGAAGTTAATTAACATGGAGAAAACTACTTGTGAACTAGATGTGAGGGGAGGATTTTCTGGTGGATTGAATGTGGGGGTAAAGGTGAACAGCAAAGAATGCACAACTTAGTGGATGTGTGTAAAACAAAAGAAGGTCTGAATCTATACTGATTTACAACTGCATTACATTCACTCCACTGGTTGTCATAAAAAAATGGAAAAAATAACCAAAGATAGCCTTTTCAAATTATTTATATTTATTATTGAACTAGTCAATAAAGCAGAAGATTATGTAATATAAAATTATTTAACCTATGTAAAGCAAACTTTCTTATTAATACACATCACAAAACACTCACACATTTCTTTGTAGTAAGGATAGAAAGCCATGTTACCTTAATATCAAATTGAATGTCTATGGTGATTCACTAGTCACTTAATGTATGGATGCTATGTGTCTAGAACCCATAGATTGGATAATTGAAAAATCTGAAAGTAAACTTCAGACATGGTGATACTTTGCTCTTAGAGACTTCAGCGTGCATTTCTAAGAATAAGGACAGTCTTCTACAGAACCACAATACCATTATCACAACCAAGAAACATAATAATAATACCAAAATATTATCTAATACACTCTCTATGCCCATAACTACTTGTTTGTTTATGGCTTCAATGTGGGATACAGTCAAGGATCCTTCTCCACTTTTGAGCTCTAATCTGAATAGCTCCATGCAGTTCATGGCACTGAAATTTTTGTAGAGTCCAGAGAAGTTGTCTTGTGGAATGCCTTTGGATTTGTCTGAATGTTTCATCATAATTCTTCCCCAGCTTATATTCCGGCAAGATGACTACATAGGTAACACATACTTCCCAATGCGTCATATCAGGAGACACGATGCCAATTTGTCTCATTAATGACAACAGTAAACCCCAATTGGAAATGTTAAAGGTGGTAACTGTCAGATTTCATAGTTATAAAAGTAACTTTTCCCTTTCTAGTTAATATATTATTCATGGATTGACACTTTATGGATGTGTAAATATTTTCTTACCCAATAACTTCTCATCTAGTACTCTTAGCAAACATTTGATTACCTGAATCCTATTTTAGGTTGGTAATTTCACAACGGCGATTTTCTAATTCTGTCATTCAGGCTACATTTATAAACTAGCACTTCTCTCCTTTTTCTTTGGTTCTATCACTATGGACCGCTGTGTTATAATCCCGTAATATCACAATATTATTTGTTTTTCATGCTCAATTTGTCGGAAAGCCGAGCATTGGGAGTCCTTCTAACTGGCTCATGTTCTCTGGATGTCTCCTCACCAATTGCAAATAGTATCTCCAAGATTCGTCTTGACATGGAACAAGCTATTTCTCCAAAGAGACTAGATTTCTTATAAGAGAGGGATTTTGCTTAGAAATCATGATCTAGATTTGTTTGCTAGATCTTGTAGACTAAGTAATCAAGATTACAATTTGATGGCCTCTGATGCCATCACACTACGGCTCTGTGAATGGAGTTAAGAAATATAGTTTTAAGAAATTATGAGTTCATATTGTATCTCAACTTAAAATCCAACATCATAGGATTCTTCCTCAGTGTTCCACCTTTGAATCTTCCTTCTCCCATAGCAAAATTTCACTATATTCATTTATTTACTCTTAAAATACACACAAAATAGTTTTATAATTACTCATGGATTACGTACAAAAATGTTATTTAATCTCTGAATATTTGATGATTTTTTCCAGATACTTTGTTTTTGATTTCTAAATTAATTCCATTCTGAACAGAAGAACACTATTTTTTCCTAACTTAATTATGGATTGTTTCTATTGCTATGTACTGAAGTCTACCAACCTTGCTTCTCTCGTATCTTCTTTTTGTTTATCCCATCCAGTGGCTTTTACATTGCATTGCAAATTTTCTCATTATGTTCCTGTTTTCCTTTAAATCCTCGAGCATGTTCATAGTAGCAATATAGAAGTCCTTGTCTGCTACTTCCATTATCTTTGTCATTTCTGGGTCTTTTACTATTTATTAATTTTCCCAGACCGAGTCACATTTTCCTGCTATTTTTTTGTACAGGATTTTTTGGTTTTTGATGCTGATTATTGTGAATGTTACCTTTTTGAGTGTCTGTATAATGTTGTCTTCCTTTAATGAATAATGACTTTTTTTTTTTTTCTATCGGGCAGTTAAATAGCTTGCAGATCAAACTGTTCAAGTCATGCTTTTAAAGATACTTAAGCCAGGGCTTGGAACAGCCTTTGCTAGAGAAAAGCTTTAGTTCTACTATTAAGTGATGACCTTTCTGTGCTGTCTATTGAATATCTGGGGTGTTTGAAGACATTTCTCAACCCCAGCTTTTTGAATTTAAAGTCTCAGAGCCGTATGAGAGCTCAAGAAATTGTTCGGCTTAGAGCTCTTCAGTATTACTTTGCCTAACTTAGTGGAGGTTCACTCCACACATTTGCAGCTAGTATTTAGCAACAAACTCAAGAGAACCTTTATGCAGATGTCCAGAGCTCTTTCTCTGTATAGTTCTTTGCTCTCCTGAATTTTGCCCTGAAAATTCCATCTGCTTCAGCCTCCCAGAATGCCAATCTCTATCTCCTCAACTCAGTAACATCATCAGGGTCTGCTTGAGATTCTTCTCTCTCTACACAGAAGTCTAAAGTGCGCCTCCAGGAAGAAGTCAAGTAATCATATGAGTTGCTCCTTTATTTCCCTTATCTCAAGGATCACAACCTTAAGCTGCCTTTTGGCCAATTTCTGAAAACAGTTGTTTCATATTTTTCCGTAGGCAGTTGTTTACAATAAGATATACCAGTAAATTTAATATGGTGAGAAGTAGTTCTTTTTATACTATTAATTTGATTTACTGTTGTAATATTTTGAAAATGTAAACATTTACATGTTTCAAAATTCAAAACTACATGAAAATGTAAACTCATGGAAGTATCACTTTCATCTCTATTCGTCCATTCCTTTCCTAAGTATCCTCGACAGGTTACCATTCTTATTAGTTTCTGATTTCACATTAGTTCTTATTTTATTTAGTTTTTTACAAATATAAGCAAATAAACATTTTTTAAAATTTCCCTTTTTTTACACAAAATTTAGCATACTTTATATAATCTTTGCACTGTTCTTTTGCAGTTATCAATTCACGGTGATATTTTTCATTTTATCACTTTATGTATCTCTCTCTCTTTACATTTTCATAATATTTAATTGCTGGTATATGCCATAGTTTATTCAACGATTGCCTCTTTTTAATATTTTGCTTGTACGAATAGTGCTGCAGATGTTGTCTTGTATTTGTGGAGAAGTCTCTTCAGGTAAATTTCTAGAAATGGGTTTTCTGGGTCAAAAGGAAAATGCAAAACTGGTTTTGTTATATTTTACCAAATTCCCGTCCTTAGAGATTGTATCGTTTGGCTCTCCCACCAGAGAAGTATGTCAGTGCCTATGTACTCATAGTCATTTAAGGATTTTTCTTCATGTGTTATAGGAAAAATAGTTTATTATATAGCTTATTTAAAAGAATAAGCAAGTAAGAGTAGCCAGGAAGTCTTTGAAAAATAAGGGAGATGATGAGGTAGACCACTAACAGGTATTAAAACATATACATCCTCTATAATTTAAAAAGTTTCATTTTGTCACATGAATAAACAAACAGATCTCCATATAAGCAGTGACCCTTAAAGATGAACATGGATATACCCTACTCTAAACAATACTATTCCTTAATATACACCAGAACTAAATTGTTTTGCATGTGTACAAGAATGCACATAGCAATGTTATATGAAATAGCCAAAATCTAGAAATATCCAAAATATATATTATAACAAAAAATGTTAAAATATTTATATGGCAGAAAGAATCAATGAACATGTGTTCATATGTGGAATAACATGGAGAAGTCTTGGAAACAATAATTCAAACAATGTTAAATGAAAAAACCTAAAGTCAGAAGACTATGTTGGCATGATGTCATTTTTATAAAAATGATTTTTATATAAAATTCAGAACAGGGGTTATCTTAAGGAGATATAAGGAATCAGAAGAAAATATTCTAATAGTTTCATTGCCATAGATAATGATTTAATTATTAAATTCCATGGTGGGCTTACCAGTAAATTTCGTTATTATGGTTCATAATTTTTGCATATATTATGCAACAAGCGTTGCTAGTACTTTACCTATTTCTCTTCAGATCCCATTCACCATTTATTTACACTTCTTTTTAGGCTTTTGGATCTTATTGATTATAAAAGCTCTTAAATACACGTGATTGCCATTAGCCTAATAGAATCATCTTAGCTATACGCACAGGGAACAAGAAGTACCTGAGAGTGCATTTCCCCCTGGGGTAGCTCTTAGCTAATAGAGAAAAATCAATAAAAAGAGAAACTAGTTCTATTGGACATTTCTTCTCCATCTCCTTTGCTAGTTCTCTCTCATATTCCTGACCTCCAGTGTTAGAATAGATTAGGTTCTCAATCTTTAGTCTTCTTCCCTTCGTTATCTATATCCAATACTTCCATGAACACACAAACTCTCATGGTTATATGATTTTAATTCTCAAAATTATATCTTTTGCTTAAAAATTTACACTGAACTTCAGACTTGTTTATCTGACTGCCTAATTAACATCTCCTCTTGGGTATTTAGCAGGCCCTTCAAATTCAACAGATCTCACAATCAGAATCTAACATCGCTCCTAAACTTATTGTTTTACAGTGTTTCTATTTCAGTATATTCTCCCAGCTTCTCAGGCCAAAACCATCAGAAAATTTTAGCACTTCTCCTGGCAGGAAAGGGTTAACTCCTGAAACCAAGATTGTTCAAAGCCTACACAGTCCAAAGAAAGGCTTGTCTTCAGGACTGGCCCTTGGCTTGCTTTTGGAAAATGAGTTCTAAGGTCTTGTAATATTCTGCTTGATAAGATTGTTTTTGTATGCCTGAGACCTTGGGCCATGGTATGTTAGTCTGACCAGATAAATTTATCCTAACAGTGTGATTTATGGTGTATTAATCAGGATTCTCCAGAGAAACAAAACCAATAGAATATATAGCGATACATACAAGGGTAGATTTATTAATAGAAATTTGCTCGCATGGTTATGGAGGCTGAAAAATTCCATGATCTGCCATCTGCCTGCTGGAGAACCAGGAAAGGTGCAATTCAGTCTAAGTCCAAAGGCCTGAGAATCAGGGGACCCATGATATAAGTCCTGATCTAAGTCTGAAAACACAAGAACCAGGAGCACTTATGTCTGAGGGCAGGGGAAGGTGAATATTTCAGCTCAAACCCACGCAGTGAGTTTACCTTCCTCCCCCTTTTTGTTCTCTTCAGGCCTTCAACAGATTGGATAATACCCACTGGCATTGGTGAAGGCATCTTCTTTACTCAGTCTACTAATTCAAATGCTAATCTCTTCTGGAGTGACCCTCACAGACACACCCAGAAATGTATACAAAGGGACATGCCATGGAGTAAAAGTCTCAATATTGTAAAACCATCATTCTTCTCAAATTGATCCATATGGAAAATGCAATCTCAACCAAAATCAAAGACCAAGAAGAGCCAAGATAATCAAGAAGAAGAAGAAAAGCAGAAGACTATTGTATAATGAAGTTATTATAAAGTTACAAGACACAGATAGAGAAATAGACCAATGAAACAGACCGTCAACAAAGAGACTCACATGTATATGGATACAGTTGTAATGAAATGATGATCTGTTCAATAAATGTTGATTGGATATCGATATGGAAAAATGTCTTTTGGCCTATACCTCACACTATACTTAGAAATCAATTCCAAATGGATTAAAATCTAAATATGAGAGACACAATGAATCTTCTACAAGGAGAAACTCTTCGTGACTTTAGGGTAAGAAAAGTTGTCTTAAACAAGAAAATAGTAATAATTGGGAGGAAATTAAAATTAGGAATGCAAGTCCGTCAAAAAATACCATTATGGAGTGAAAAGGCAAAAATGGGCCAGAGTATATTCAAATGGACAAGAAATAGAGTTTGGAGAAGATGTGGAACTGACACATTCCTGTGCTGCTGGTGAGAAGGTAAATAGGTGCTACTACTTAGCGTTATCTACTAAAGCTGAATATAAGCTTCCTCTATGACCCAGCTAGTGATGGACACATCTAGAGAAGGGCATTCTAGGTAGAGGGAACTGCAAGTCCTTAGGATAACTGAATACCTGATGTATTTAAGCAACAACAAAGAGACTGGTGTGTTTACTCCCCATTCCTTGCACCTACCCCCCACTGCTCCCATTAAAATGTAAATGACTCAGAAAGAGATCTGACCTGTCTTGTTTGCTGATGTGTTCCTGGCAGTTAGCCTTGTACCTGGCGTAGAGTATAAGAGCTCAATAAGTGTCTAGGGAATGAATGCAGGAATGAATGAATGAGAGAGATAGTCCAGTTTCCTGGCTTTTCATTAGCACATCTCTTTTATTAATGGCATAAATCTTTACAATGGTCCAAATAATTAAGAGATGGCAATTTCTGCCCCAGGATCCTATTTCTTAAAGTGTTTTTGGTGGATCATTAGTTCCACAAATGTTTACCAAAAACAGAGTCCCACAATCGTATGTGGAAACTCTACTTACCATGCCTCCCACTTGGAAAATCACACTGTTCTTTAGCATATTAAAATATTTTTAAAAGCACATTAAAATATAAAAACGTATGAAAATATAAAATAAAAAAGCTGCAGAATTCAGAAGTTCTACAGTTTAAAAATACTCCCGGTACACCACGTCTGACCGGGCAAGAGAAACAATAGAAAAAATAAACAAATGGGACTACATCAAACTAAAAACCTTCTGCAAAACCAAGGAAACCATCAACAAAATGAAAAGACAACCTAACAATGGGGAGAAGATATTTGCAAACCATACATCTGGTAAGGGGTTAATCTCCAACATATATTAAGAACCCATGGATCTCAACAACAAAAAAACTAATAACTCAATTAAAAAATGGGCAAAAGATTTGAACAGACATTTGTCAAAAGATGTACAGATGACCAACATGCACATGAAAAGATGTTCAACATCATTAACTATCAGGGAAATGCAAATCAAAACTACAATGAGATATCACCTCACGCCCGTCAGAATGGCTATAATTAACAAGACAGGAAACAGTGTGTCTTGAAGAGGACGTGGAGAGAAGGGAACTCTCATACACTGCTGGTGGGAGTGCAAACTGGTGCAGCCACTATGGAAAACAGTATGGAGATTCCTCAAAAAATTAAGGATAGAACTACCATATGATCCAGCTATTCTACTGCTGGATATTTATCCAAAGAACATGAGAACACCAATGTGTAAAGAGACATGCACCCGTGTGTTCCTTGCAGCGTTATTCACAATAGCCAAGACTTGGAAGCAACCTAAGTGCCCATCAAGGGATGAATGGATGAAGAAGATGTGGTGTATATACACAATGGAATACTACTCAGCCATAAGAAACGATGAAATCCAGCCATTGTGACAACATGGATGGACATTGAGGGTGTTATGCTAAGTGAAATAAGTTAGAGGGAGAAGGTCAAATACCGTTTGATCTCACTCACAAGTAGAAGACAAAAACAATGACAAACAAACACATAGAGGCAGAGATTGGATTGGTGGTTACCAGAGGGGAAACAGGGAGCGAAGAGGGTAAAAAGGATAATTAGGCACATGTGTGTGATGATGGATTGTAATTAGTCTTTGGGTGGTGAACATGCTGTAATCTATGCAAAAATAGAAGTATAATGATGTATACCCGATATTTATACAATGTTATAAACCATTGTTACCGCAATAACAAAACTAAAAAAGTAAAATAAATAAAAATTAAAAAATACTCCCGTTATAACTTTTCAAGTATTTCCCAGATTGATTTGACTCCGGGAGCCTTTTTACTTAGTCTCTATTAACATTTGGAGAAAGCTATCGCTCTACCATATGTACTTGGGGAAATTAGGAGACCACTGATAAACATGCCTGGAGGTCAAGAGTTCTGTTGAGGCGTTGAGGAGTAAAGATCAAAGATGCACCTAAGAAGGAATGAGTAATGTGTTGAGGGGTGCAGAGAACTTCTGTTCCTGTCCTAGTCCTTTGGCAAGGTTTAAGGTAAGAACCACATGGCTTAAAAGGGGGGAAATGTTAATACAACACAGAATAAAAAACAAATAAAATAAACATAGTGGCAGGATTGCCACAGGACCAGTTCCAAGACTCCTGCTGCGTCCAGTGACCATAAAAGTCTAAATTCAAAATGAAAATGCCATGTTCCATTGAGACCACACCAAGTGCTCAGCATCATATCCTGCAGTCCTTGCCTAACACACAGAGAAGGCAGATTTTTTTTTTATAGCCATAACAAAACATAAAAGTAAGGACAAACAGGAGTCAGAGAATCACTAGCAATTACCCCCATATCTGAGTATTTCCTGCGTGGCTAAGAGAGCGTTTGGTGGTCTGACAAATGACTCCTGTATTTCCCCTTTTCTCATAATGTGACTTTGAAATTGGTCCCACATTTCACAAATGTTCCACATATATTTTCAAGTCCAACATTGCCTTTTGAGATGTGACTCTGGTTACATTCAGGATCCATGCCTTCCTATAAGATTGAGCATTCTTAATAGCAAGTTTCCCTACCAGAAAAACAAAACAAAACAACAAAAAGCCTTTCTTTTTTACTCAGCATTACACAAACTAGTCATATCTAATTCTCTGAAGTGGAAGTGCCATAAAAGATATATACATATACATTTCTTTCAGCTAAATTGGTGCCATAAAGCTGTATTACAAATATGAATAATGCTTTTCTGCAGTGATGTTTACGGCTATACAAATACAGTTTAGAGACATTTTGGTTTCTTCTACCCTTGCAGGAAAAGACAGTAAAAGAAATCATTACTATATATTATTGAAGATAAAACTGGTGGGTTATAGCATTTTTAATATGGTGCACCTAGGCCAAATATTGAAGCTAGCATTTATTTTATTGCTTTTGACGTCTCTTGTTTAAAGGATCTCAGAAATGAAAAATGAAAGCCATACTAAAGTTTATTGATATAATCTCTATGAAGTACAATCTCAATAAAAATTTATGTCACCTCATTTAATGAGAAGACAGGAAATAGAATCATTCTTGGAGGCATGTTTAAATGGTCAATCAGGTATAACTTAACTATCTCCTGGATATCTTTACACTATTGGAGATTACAGAATGTGTTTTCAGAAGTGTTTTGTTGATGCCTTTTTGTTCTACAGAGAATTTAATGACAGTTATTATGACATGCCACACTACACTGATTGTATTAAAACAACTCAATAACACAGAGTTAAAATGTGATCTAGGATCTATAAAGATTATATTAATTCTCCTCCTATCCTCCTGAGGTTCAATAGTTCTCAAAGATCTCTGCACGTTAGAATACATAAGTGATAAGGGAAATTGACATATTATTAAAAGTTCTGTAGAGAGCTGTTGCTGTAATCCTATTAAATGTTGGATGTGTATTATATTCAATTGTATTAAAGGTTAAGTTTGGAGACATAAACTTTTGTTTTGGCTTCTCTCATAATTTGTGTAACTATATGTGTGAACAAAACAAACCTCAGACATTCTCATCAGTAAATAAGAGTAACTTGTGCTCTAATCACATGGATGTTATGTTAAAATTTTTCACAAATAATTTGAGGGAAATATACATATGTATATATTCTAAACATTAAATTTTAAAATATAAATACATATAAGTATATATCTACACACAATGCTAGTCAATATCAATAACGTGCATCCACTAAAATTTTAGAAAAATCTCTTCCACAGTTTGCTCGTCCATCAAATAGGTAATTTCTTATTAGCTAATAATGGCTACCTTTGCCCGGTAAAGAGAGCTTCTCTTATGTACCTGCCCAATGATATCAGTATCTCCCCAGAATCTGTGTCTTCTTTCTACGTATGTTCTTTCTGGACAATCTTATCCACTATTTTGACAGACTAGTAATGCCTCCAACATTTCCTAACTAGATCCTTATCATAAAATCCCAGACAAACATCACTTGTCTAAATTCACTGGACAACTCCCCTTGGATGTCCTGTAAACACATCAAATTCAATTTCTTACAACCATAGTTATTAAGGCAATCAGTGCTTGGCCCACATGTCAGTGTCTATTCGTTGGTTAGACAGTTGATGGGCTAGGGAGAGCTATCTTGCTCTGCCTTCTAAGGGGAAAGTGGACCCTTCTGTGCTCCAACTGGCTCATTAGAATGTATGCATATTAGAAGTATTTGCCCCTGAGTTATGTTAACAGATTTAGCAAATAAGACACAAGACTCTCAGTTAATTTTGGATTTTGGATAAATAACATGTATACATATATTTAGTATGTCTCATGTAATATTTGGAACATACTTATGATAAAAATATTTATTATTTGACATTAAAAATTACCTAGGCATCCTTTATTTTACTTGGCAATCCTAAATCCAGAGACAACTCGCATATGTGTGCTTGGGTTGGTCTCTAGGTAAAGTAGAAACGAAGAATGAAGACATTAATTTTCTTGGTTTGAGCTATAAATAGTGTTAACCTATGTTTTAAATCCTGTTACTGTACTTTGTATAACTAAATCTTTTCTAAGTGTTACTGATTGGTTTTGTAACAGTTTGGATAATGGTTACAAAATATTTCCCACCTTAAGATTGTATTTGATTATTCACGAAGGAATTTTATTTCCTTTCCCAAATTTATTTGTCTTTCAAGTTCATCAGAAACTGAGAAGCAGAAGCATCCCCAGCATATCTAACAATTTAACGCCATCACGTTGGACATGGTTATTTCATAGATAGGAAGCAAAACTTGCTGAAAAAAATCTTTTTTTTTTTAATCTTATTTATTTATTTCCCCCCAAAGCCCCAGTAGATAGTTGTATGTCATAGTTGCACATCATTCTAGTTGCTGTACGTGGGACGTGGCCTCAGCATGGCCGGAGAAGCAGTGCGTCGGTGCACTGGGATCCGAACCCGGGCTGCCAGCAGCGGAGTGCGCACACTTAATCACTAAGCCACGGGGCCGGCCCTGAAAAAAAAAAATCTTAATCCTGACATTCAATTCTCTACATGTAACTTTAAAGAAAAAGGTTAAGATCCCTAGAGTAAATTCAACATCTATTTCCTTTTTTTTCTCCATACCCTATATATTTGCTGCAATCTTTATAACTTTTAACATTTTAATCATTATGCTTCCACTTTAATACAGCCTACTTACTCTAGTATTTGAATAATTTCCCCACCAACCACACACACTTCTGTAAAAAGTTCCAAAATTCTAGCCTCTGATACTCTCCTCATCTCTGAATGACTACTGTACTTCTAGCATCAATCATCCACGTTAACATCTGGACTGAATTTTAGTTGCTTTCTCTGCAGAATCTTACTGGTACAACTAGTTTACAAGACGACTGAGGAGAAGTCTAAGCCTTCTTATTCTTTTTCAATTTTTATTTTTAGTAAGAAAGATTGGCCCTGAGCTAACATCTGTTGCCAATCTTCCTCTTTTTGTGTGAGGAAGATTGTTGCTGAGCTAACATCTGTGCCAGTCTGGCTGTATTTTGTATGTGGGACGCCTGCACAGTATGGCCCTATGATCAGTGTAGGTCCACGGCCGGGATCCGAATCTGTGGACCTGGGGGCCTCTGAAGCAGAGAGTGTGACCTTAACCACTATGCCACCGGGCTAGCCCCTAAGCTTTCTACTTATTATACAACACCACACACAGCACAATGTCAAGTCCAATAAATTCTTGATGAATGAGTTCCTTATTCACTTCTTACGACCTTTTGAAATAAAAAAAGCTTTAGAATAGGTAGTTAGGAGTTATATTTTGCTTTGAGATTGTAGTAGGCACAAATTAAGCAGTAATGCACTTACTACTGCTGCCTTGGTGACTTTTCCGTGATTCAGTCAAGTTGCTCAATGGAAGCATAGCACAGCCTGATTTTAGAAAATTTTTCAAATGAAGAAAGTATAAGAAAAAATAAAACACTCATAATTCTACTCCTCCACTCTATTCCATGTGAAGTAATTGATCAATTTCTTTCTCCTCTAAACATGCAATATTAAGACAAGAGTTTCTATAAAATTTTGAACCTGACTTTTTTTCACATGGAATTATATTGTGAGCATTTCTCCGTTTTATTACATTATTTAGATACATGGGGCTCAATAATTGTGCAGTGATCTTTAATAAAGATAAATAACTATTATATACAAGATTTTTGAATATGTAGCCATGACTACAATTCTGAATAATTCTTTATTAGAATTAGTAATACCTGGTCGAAAGTCATGCTTTATTTAAATCTTCTGATACATATTTATAACCTTATTTCTAGAAGGTTTGTCGCAATTGCATTCTCATCAGTGGTCCATTTTAACACAGTCTAATAAATAACATTTTTGTTCAAGGTTTATTAATTTTATATGTGAAGAAGCAAATTATCTTTGTTTGACTTGAATTAATTATACTTTAAAGTAAATGTACAGTCACATGTTTTAGTCACCATTTTTTTCTTTAGTCACTTTTTTTTGGAAATACTATTAATTCCTAAGGTACAATTGAAATTTGGGATATTATTTTACCTTTATTTCAATGTAAGAGGTCTTTACAAGTTAATTAAGTAAACTCTTCGGCTGTCGTTAGTGTTGCAAATAATTTCCATATTTGGTACTAACTTTTCTTTTCAGAGCTTTGAAAGGGGTAGTATAGTATGATGGTTAAGAGATGGTGGCCTTCCTGTGTACCGTGATCATTTGCACATAATAGTTGACTTCTTTTTGCCTGTGTTTTTCCATCTATAAAAGGAGGATAATAATAATACCAATTTCATAAGGATTTTTTAAGGGAAAATGAGTTACTGTATACATACAGTATCTTAGAGTCATGCCTGGCATGTTATAGTTTTCAATAACTGTTTATTATTAGGCACACAAATTTTTCTTATTGATGTCATAATAGTTTATAACATTGTGAAATTTCAGTTGTACATTATTATTTTTCAGTCACTATATAAATGCGCCCCTTCACCCCTTGTGCCCACCCCCAACCCCCTCCCCCCTGGTAACCACAATTCTCTGCCCGTGTGCTAGTTTATCTTCTACATATGAGTGAAATCATACAGTGTTTGTCTTTCTCTGTCTGGCTTATTTCGCTTAACATAATACCCTCCAGGTCTATCCATGTTGTTGCAAATGGGACAATTTTGTCTTTTTTTATGGCTGAGTAGTATTCCACTGTATATATATACCTCATCTTCTTTATCCAGTCATCAGTCGATGGACCGTTGCATTGCTTCCACTTCTTGGCTATAGTGAATAATGCTGCAATGAACATAGGGGTGTATAAGCCTCTTTGGATTGTTGATTTCAGGTTCAGTGGATAGATAACCAGTAGTGGGATAGCTGGATCATAGGGTATTTCCATTTTTAATTTTCTGAGGTACCTCCATATTGTTTACCACAGAGGCTGCACCAGTTTGCATTCCTACTAGCAGTGTATGAGAGTTCCCTTTTCTCCACAGCCTCTCCAACATTTGCTATTTTTTGTGTAGGTGATTATAGCCATTCTAATGGGTGTAAGGTGATATCTTAGTGCAGTTTTGGTTTGCATTTCCCTGATGAATACTGATGTTGAACATCTTTTAATGTGCCTATTGGTCATCTGTATATCTTCCTTGGAAAAATATCTGTTCATGTCCTCTGCCCATTTTCTGATCAGGTTGTTTGTTTCTTTGTTGTTCATTTGTGTGAGTTCTTTATATATTATGGAGATTAACCCCTTGTCGTATATATGATTTGCAAACATTTTGTCCTAGCTGGTGGGATGTCTTTTCATTTTGATCCTGCTTTCCTCTGCCTTGCAGAAGCTCTTTAGTCTGATGAATTCCCACTTGTTTATTTTTTCTTTTGTTTCTCTTGTCCGAGTAGACATGGAATTCAAAAAGATCCTCTAAGACTGATGTCAAAGAGTGTACTGCCTATATTTTCTTCTAGGAATTTTACAGTTTCAGATCTTACATTCAAGTCTTTGATCCATTTTGAGTTAATTGTCGGGCACACAAATTTTTCAACAGTTTTATTGAGATATAAATCATGTACCATACAATTCACTCATTTAAAGTGTCCAAAATCCAATGACTTTTAATATATTCATAAGATTGTGCAACCATCACCACAATTTTAGAATATTGTCATCACTCCAAAAAGAAACCTTGCAACTCTTAGCCACAATTCCTCAACACTCCCTAGCCCTAGACCACCACTAATCTACTTTTCATCTCTATAGATTTGCCTGTCATAGACATTTCATTTAAATGGAACCATAAAGTATGTGATTCTTTATTTCTGGTTTCTTTCACTTAGCATATGTTTTCAAGGTATACTCATATTGTACCATGTATCAGTACTTAATTCCTTTTTCTGGTTGAATAATATTCTATTGTATAGATATATTACATTTTATTTAGTCATCAGTTGATGAATATTCAGTTGTTTTCCACTTTTTGGATAATGCTTCTATGAACATCTGTGTGCAAGTTTTTCTGTGGACATTTTTACTCTTCTCTTAGGTATATACCCGGAGTTGTATTGCTGGGTCATATGGCAGCTCTAAGTTAAATCTTTAAGCAACTGAGGAACAG
This sequence comes from Ceratotherium simum simum, assembly GCF_057802395.1. Lineage (NCBI taxonomy): Eukaryota > Metazoa > Chordata > Mammalia > Perissodactyla > Rhinocerotidae > Ceratotherium > Ceratotherium simum. Next base: position 23,802,169 of record NC_141931.1, read on the forward strand.
CCAGACTTGTTTACTAAGGACGTTGTGCCTTTTTGCATTCATTTTCATACATTTGCAATGTATGCGGGTTCTAATTTCTCCTCATTCTTGTCAAAATTTGTTATTATCTGTCTTTTTGATTATAGACACTCTAGTGGGTTCAAGGTCCTATCTCATGGTGGTTTTGATTTGCATTCCCCTCACGGCTCACGATGTTGAGCATTTCTCATATGCTTTCTGTCCACTATATATCTTTGGAGAAATATTGATTTGGATCTTTTGCAGAGTTTTTGGTTGGGCTGTCCTTTTATTATTGAGTTTTAAGAGTTCTTTATATATTCTAGATACAAGTCCTTTATCAAATATGTGATTTGAAAATATCTTCTCTCATTCTGGAGGTGTCAAAATGGTACACTGCAGTATAAAAGTTTTTCATTTTGATGATATCCAATTTATATTTTCTTTTGTTGTTAGTGTTTTGGTGTCGTAGCTGAGACACCATCGCCTAATCCAAGGTCATGAAGATTTAAACTGTGTTTTCTTAGAGGAGTTTGATAGTTTTAGCTCCTACGTGTAGGTCTTTGCTCCACATAATTTTTGTATATGGTGTGAGATAGTGGTCCAAATATATTCTTTTGCATGTGGATATACAGTTGCTCCTGTCTATTGAGTGAAAAGATTATTTATTCTCCATTGAATGGTCCTGGTATGCTTGTTGAAAATCAGTTGACTACAAATATGAGATTATTTCTTGATTTTTAATTCTATTTTGCTGATCTATATGTCAGCCCTTATGCAGTTAATGCATTGTCTTGATTACTGTAGCTTTGTAGTAAGATTTGAAATTGGGAAGTATGACTCCTCCAGCTTAGCGCTCCTTTTAGAAGGCTGTGTCTGCTATTCTCCCTTGATATTCCTTATGAATTTTAGGAACAGCATATCAATTTATGCAAAGAAGATAGCTGGACTTTGGTGAGGATTGTGGTGAATTTGTACATCAATTTGGGGAGTATTTCTATCTAATATTAAGTCTTCTGATCCATGAACATATGATGTCTTTTCATTAACTTAGATCTTTAATTTCTTTCAATAAAGTCTTATAGTTTTCAGAGTACAAGTTTTGCATTTTATTTGTTCATTATACTTCTAAGTATTTTAATAATTTTGATGGTATAATAATTAGGATTTTTTTCTTATTTTCATTTTTCGATTGTTCATTGCATGTGTATAGAAATGCAATTGATTTTTGTATATTAATTACGTATATGAAAACCTTGCTTAGCTTGTTTATTAATTCTAGGAGTTTCTTTTTGTGTGGATTCGTTAGGGTTTTCTACATACAAGATTAAGTGTCTGGTGTTTTCATCATATGCATCTTTGCTGTAGACATCTTTGCTGCAAGCATTTTTGCTGTATAACTAATTGGCTGTAAGGCAATTTTGCCATAAAAGATCAAATAACTGGTTGACAGCTTGGTTTGACAGTTTGGTTTCAACTAGAAAATAAGGTGATAAAACTTACTGGAAGTGTGAAATAAGAGTGTAAAGCCAGATTGCATACTATATTAGAAAATGATAACATATCAGTTTGCAAATCCTTCAGTGTGTGTAGTCATCCCTCCCATCCATCAAAACCAAAGGTTTACCAAGCTATGGTGAATATGAGAGTTGACTAGTAATTCATAACAGTCTTCTAGAGCATTAATTATCAATTCTTTAGCAAATTTTGATACAACATCTTGTTCCCTACTTTTGCCAAATTTATCACACAATATTAGAAGTTGGAGGGAAAAGAAGAATCAAGCTCCTCCTATTCTACCCCCTAAAAAATAAATGGTTATGTGATTCCTGAGGAGTATAAGTCTCTTCAAAATGGTGAAGATTTTTTGCTACTTGAAGTGGAGAGCATGATGTGGACAGAATTTTGGTATTTGGCACAGAATCTGGCTTACATGTTTTGGTCAAATATAAGGACTGGACTTGTGATAGAACATTTAAATGTAGTCCAGGTATGTACTACATGTTTCATTACGTCCTTTTTAATGTTGCTCTTTTTTTAAATTTTCATTATTTAAGTTTTTGTGGCAAAAGTGCCTTACAGCCAATGAGTTATGCAATGAAAATGTCTGTGGCAAAAATGTTTGCAACAACGATGTCTATGGCAAAGATGCTTAGGGCAAAAGTACTTAGAACGGCAAGATTATATTATCTGAGAATAGAGAGAGTTTTGCTTCTTATTTTCCAATCTACATGCTTTTATTTCTTTATCTTGCCTAATTTTCCTGGCTAGATCCTCCAGTACAATGTTGAATAGAAGTATCAAGAGCAGATATCCTTACCTTTTTTACTAATCTTAGGGAGAAAGCTTTCAGTTTTTCACCACCAAATATGACATTGGCTGTGAGTTTTTAGATACCCTTTGTCATGTCAAGGCAGTTTCCCTCCATTTCTACTTTGTTAAAAAAATTTTTAATCATAAAGGAATATTGAATGTTGAAAAATTCTTTAACTATGTCTATTGAGACAATCATGTGAACTTTGTCCTTTATTCTACTCATAATCATTAAATGATTTTTGGATGTTAAACCGACTTTGCATTCATAGGATAAATCTCACTTGGTTATAGAGTATAATCATTTATATGTGCTGATGAAGTCAGTTTGCTCATACTTTATTGAAAGTTTTTGTGTCTACATTCATAAGACATATTGTTCTGTAGTTTTATTTTCTTTATGTCTTGTCTGGTTTTGATATAAGGGTAACACTGACCTCATAGAATGAGCTGGTAGGGGTTCCCTCCTCTCCTATTTTTTGTAGAGTTTATGAAGAATTGGTATTAAGTCTTCTTTAAACATTGGGTAGTATTCATCAGTGAAACCATCTGGGCATGGGCTTTTCTTTTTGGGCAGTTTTTTAATCACTAGTTAGATCTTTTTACTTGTTATAGGCTGCTATAGAATGAACTTTGTCCCCCCTAGATTCACATGTTGAAGCCCTAACCCCATGTGACTATATTTTGAGATAGGGACTATAAGGAGGTAATTAAGGTTAAATTAGGTCATAAGGATGGGACCCTGATACAATAGGTCTGTCTTTATAAGAAGAGACACCAGAGACCTCTCACTCTCTCTCTCTCCAGGCATATACAAAGAAGAGGTCATATAAGCACACAGTGAAATGGCAGCTGCCTACAAGCCAGGAAGAGAGGCCTCATCAGAAACCAACCATGCTGGCATCCTGATCTCAACCTTCTGGACTCCAGAACTGTAAGAAAATAAATGTCTGTTATTTAAGTCACCCAGTCTATGGTATTTTGCTATGGCAGCTTGAGCAGACTAAGACATAGGCCTATTAGAATTTTCAATTTCTTCTTGATTCAGTTTCAGTAGTTTGTGTCTTTTAATGAATTTATTCATTTCATCCAACTAATCTACTTTTTTGCATTCAGTTCATTTTATTCCATTATAATCCTTTTATTTCTGTAAGATCAGTAGTAATGTTCTCTTTTTTCCTTCGTGATTTTAGTAATTTGAGTCCTCTCTCTTTTTTTTGGTCAATTTATCTACAGGTTTGTCAATTTTGTTAATCTTCAGATTTTGATTTGGTTGATTTTTCTTTATTGTTTTCTATAGTTAATTTCATTTATTTCTCTTCTAATCATTTTTACTTCCATTTGCTTTCTTTGATTTTAGATTACTCTTCTTTTTCCAGTGTCTTAAGATAAAAGATTAAGTTGTTGATTTGAGATCCTTTAAATCTCAAATGCCTTTTTTGAGATTCTGTTTAAATCCCTTTACTTCTATAAATTTCCTTGCAGGCAGTGCATAAGTAATGGTATGTTATGTCTTCATTTTCATTAATCTCAAGGCATTTTCTAATTTCCCTCATAATGTCCGCTTTGGTTCACTAGTTATTTAGTAGTGTGTTCTACATATTTGTGGATTTCCCAAATGTTTTTCTGGTGTGAATTTCTAATTTTATTCCATTATGATCAGAGAACATAATTTGTGTAATTTCAATCCATTTAAAGTTATTGAGGCTTGTTTTATGGCCTACCATATGGTTTGTCCTGGACAATATTTCATGTACACTTGAGAAGAAAGTGTATGTTGTGGAGTGTACCACAGAGGAATGTTAGATCTATTTTGTGTATACTAGTGCTCAAATCTTGGGTGTCCTTGTTGATCTTCTATCTAGTTTTTCTAGCCATTATTGAAAGTGGGGTATTCAAGTCTCCAAATATTGTTGTTGAATTGTCTATTAGTTCCTTCAATTCTGTCAATTTTTACTTCACATATTTTGAGGCTCTGTTGTTGGGTGTATGTATGTTTGTACCTGTTATATCCTCCTGAGGGATTGACTCTTTTATCATTATAAAATGTCCTTCTTTACCTCTAATAACATTTTTGTTAATTAAATGTCTATTTTGCCTGATATTAGTATAGCACTCCGGCTTTCTTGTGATGTTTGTTTACATGACATGTCTTTTTTTACCCTTTTACTTTCCACCTATTTGTATGTTTGAATCTAAAGTATGTCTCCCACAGACAGCTTATAGTTGGAGCTTGTTTGTTTTTATCCAATCCTACAATATCTGACTCTCGATTTGTTTCTGCTAAGAAGTTAGCTGTTAATCTTATTGGAGTCCTCTTATAAGTGATGAGTCATTTTTCTCTCTTGCTGTTTTCCAGATTTTCATCTTGTCTTTGGCTTTCAGTATTTTTACAAAGATCCATTTGTGGATGTTTGTTCATTTATCCTTCTTGGAGGATAAATGAGCTTCGGGATGTGTAAATTAATAATTTTTAATAACTGGGAAGTTTTGTAGCCATTATTGTTTTGAATATGTTTCCTTTTCCTTGCTCTTTCTCCTCTCCTTCTTGTATTCCATTACACGTATATTGGTGCACTTAACAGTCTCCCACATTTCTCTGAGGCTCTGTTTATTTCTCTTCATTCTTTTTTCCTCTGTTCTTCTGGCTGCATGATCTCTCCTCAAGTTTGCTAATTCTTTCTTATGCCAGTTCACATCTAGTGGTAAGCCCCTCTAGTGAAATTTTCATTTCATTTATTGTACATTTAAATTCTAAAATTTCGGGCCAGCCTGGTGGCATAGTGATTAAGTTCGTCCCCTCCGCTTCAGCAGCCCATGGTTCATGGGTTCAGATCCCAGGTGCAGACCTACACACCACTCAGCAAGCCATGCTGTGGCGGTGTCCCACATACAAAAAATAGAGGGTGATTGGCACAAATATAAGCTCAGGGACAATCTTCATCAAGCAAAAGAGGAAGATTGGCAACAGATGTTAGCTCATGGCCAATCTCCCTCACAAAATAATAAATAAATTCCAAAATTTCTATTTGGTTCTTTTTTAATAATTTATATCTCTTTACTGATATTACTTTTTTTTTTTTGTGAGGAAGACCAGCCCTGAGCTAACATCCTATGCCAATTCTCCTCTTTTTTGCTGAGGAAGACTGGCCCTGGGCTAACATCTAGCCCCATTTTCCTCTACTTTATATGGGACACCACCAGAGCATGGGTTAACAAGTGGTGTGTCGGTGCACATCCGGGATCCGAACCGGCAGACCCTGGACTGCTGCAGTGGAGTGCGTGCACTTCACCGCTTGTGCAATCAGGTCAGCCCCTGATATTACTTTTTAATGTGACATTGCAGTCATACTCTCCTTTATGTCTTTAATCATGGTTTCTTTTCTTTTTTGTGTGTGTGAGGAAGGTTAGCTCTGAGCTAACATCTGTTGCCAATCCTCCTCTTTCTTGCTGAGGAAGATTGGCCCTGGGCTAACAACTGTGCCCATCTTCCTCTACTTTTTGTGGGCTGCCTGCCACAGCATGGCTTGATAAGCATTGCGTAGGTCCGTGCCTGGGATCCGAACCTGCAAACCTTGTGCTGCCAGAAGCAGAGTGGGCGAACTTAACCACTATGTCATGGGGCAGGCCCCTCTTTTCTTTCTTTTAACATATTTATAGTGATTACATTGAAGTCTTTGTCAGATAAATCTGACATCTAGTCACTCTCACCCACAGTTTTTATTGTCTTTTTTCCCCAACAGATAGACTATACTTTCTTGTTTCTTTGCATGTCTCATAATTTTTCATTGGAAAATAAACACTTTAGGTGATATATTGTAGAAATTCTGAGTGCTTGTCCCTTGTACACACACACCCAGTACCCCACCCCTGACTCCAGGGCTCACAGTAACCCTAGGAGGACTGTTGTTTTGACAGGCCTCCGTTTGGATGTCTCTTTCCATGACCACACACAGCTGTAAAGCCCCACTAACTGCCAACTGATCACTTTATTTGGCATAAGTTGCTTTATAGACTAAACCAAACAAATTCAGACTCATTTGAAAAGACAGTTCTTGAGTTAGTGCTGGAGATTTTTTCAAACCTCAGAAAGACTCTTTCCAGTATGTGTTTTCCCATTTCTCTCTGGCAAACTAGCTGGCCTACAGTTTTGCCTAAATATTCAATGAATCAATCAATTTCCTCTCAATTGCCTTTCACCACAACTTCCATTGTTTTGAGAGTGCCCTGAGGCTTGAACTTGTCCACACTCTTACAAATTATGTCAGTTCCTTTGAGAAGGGATTTGGAATTCTATATTCTATGGCCTGCTACTGTCACTGAACAAAATCTCTGAGCAAAGCCTCTGATGATGGGGGCAGGGACAATTGTGTGCTTCCCTTTGAGTGGCACTCCTCTTTAGGAGCTGAGCATTTGGTGGGGGAGAGGAAGGAGCAGCACAAAGGTCTCCTAGGCTCTCCTCTTTTAGCCTGGAACCCCTACCCTACAAGCCAGATCAAGGGCTATGGGATCCTAGTATTCTAAGCTCTGCTACACTGCAGGCAGACCCTCTGTATCAGAAATGGGGGCTAGGCAGAAGAAGGAAGCCCTCACCTCTCAGCTGCATTCCCCCAGAACTTAGTCACAGCAATAGACTTTGGGGGAAGGATGAAAAATGCTGATGATAATAGTCCTGGGAAGATTGTCCTCCAATTGGGATTTGGGGGTAGTGAGAGCCCATTGTTTTTGGATGTACATAACTGGAGAGAGTTTTCATCTTTCTGAGCTGGCAGGTGGGAGGGAGGGCATGGATCTTGGTTCAGATACCACAGACCCTCACTGAGTTTTAATAGCTTTTCTTGAACATTATTTTCATTTGTTGTAAGTTTAGGCAATTTCGAGAGACTTTTTTTTCACCAGTTTCACTGGGAAGTGGGTCCACAGAGCTGTTCACACTGTCATTCCAGAAGTGGAACTTGAAATCTTCTTAAATTTAAATCTTAAATCTTAAAAATAGTTCCCTGACCAAATACATTGTTTTCTCCGGCTTCAGAGTACAAAATTTCACAAAACAATGAAAACTTGTGGGCTCCTATATTCCTATGTCATAAACCGTTATCCATTACAAGGGTAATCACAAGTCATTTTCAGACATACAAGATAGAAACATTGCCTATGTACTCTTCCAAGAAAATTATGTGAAGATTTGTTCCAGATAACAGAAGAAAAGTGAAGAGAAAATCTTGCTATTATTGGTCTGGTGCAGAGTATAAACAATTAGGTGTAAATAATTAATGTAATTATTAAAAATAATTAATGCAAAGTTCTAATATAAAGATTGGGGCCTGTCTGGTGGCATAGTGGTTAAGTTCACGTGCTCTGCTTCCGTGGCCTGGGGTTCGCAGGTTTGGATCCTGGGTGCATACCTAAGCACTGCTCATCAAGCCATGCTGTGCTGGCATCCCATATACAAAATAGAGGAAGATGGGCACAGATGTTAGCTCAGGGCTAATCTTCCCCAGCAAAAAAAAAAGAGGAAGATTGGCAATGGAGGTTAGCTCAGGGCCAATATTCCTCACAAAAAAAAAAAAAAAAAAAAAAAAACTGGTGGTAGCTGTTGTAGTGGTATTGGTAGTAGTTCTCCTCTTACACATGGGAGAATTTGATAGATACTATTTCATTCTTGAGTTGATAACTGGATGGATTTACACACAGATGTGTACATATACAAAATCTTCCTTGTTTGTTATATAGATGAGATTTTAATAGGCGTCTTACACAGCTTACTTCTTTTCACTAAGCGATGGTCCTCAGTCTTTCCCCTGTGGTATATGTAGGCCCACCTCATTCCTGGTGACAGCTGCTCATTCAGCAATTGTGTGGAGCTGTTATCCTGTTGAAGTGTTTGTACTATTGGACAAACTATTTCCCTTGGAAGGTTGGCCTTTGTTATGGAGAACACCCTGGGGGTCATTCAAAATTGTAATTTTCCCTTCCTCTGTCTTAAACACAAAGGGATTATCCCTTGGAACTGCACTGTGAAATTAGACCCAAATATACCCTATCATTTCTTTATGGGTTTTTTATTTTCTATATTTGTACGAAATCTCTCATGCCCCTAGGCAGCACTTGTAGTTTGTAGATGGTTGTCTCTTTAAATTTTTAGGGCTTTTTTAGGACTTTAATCCATTTGGACATTATATTTTATGGATATTTAAATGGGTATCTTCTTACTTTAGTACTATTTATTAAATTATTCATCTTATTCTAACTGCATTATACTATCATCTATAGATTATATTAAAACTGTATTTACTATTGAGCTAATTTCTGATATTTCTATTCTTTTCTATTGCTTTGTCAATTACTATTCAAACATTATATTTATTTGATTACAGTAGTTTTTTCTTATATCTGATGAGGTTAATTTCTCCCAATATATACTCCCTGCTGTCCTTTTAAATATTTTTCTTGGTTCTTCTTGACTACATTTATTGGAATTGGATTGGATAAGTAAATAAATTTATTCTATCAAAATATTAAATATGTTCTCAATTCAACAAAAGAAAACAAAGATAATTCTAATTAAAATTGCATTAAATTTATATAATAATTTAAGAAAAGTCAAGTTTTATTGTCTTTCCATCCAACCATTCAAAAATATGAAAAATGAAGTGCTTGCATAATCTGTATTCCTAGAATCTTGAAATGGGAATGACAATGGTCCCACTAATAATAAAACAATTATTAAGCATAAATAAGTAGGTGATAAAGTGAAGTTGAATGTCTATTGACCAGTCAAATGGCTGTGGGGCAAGGGAATCAACAGAAAAGGAATTATGGATCAAAGAAAAAAGAGGAAGGGATAATAGAAGAGATAACCTACCCTGCCACTGAATCTCCATCAGAATACAGCTAGTTTGGTATTCCTTGAGTAGATAGACCTGTATATGTATTTATTTATTATATTTATTTGTATATTATTATATATATATTATTATACTTATTTATATATTAATATATTATGTTTGTGTATATAGTTATTCTTTTTCCCACAAATATCTACAGAGGGTATGCATATTTGAGTTTACTTTTTGCTCTGTATGACAGAATTAGAAAATGAAGAGACATCACTCAGAGATTAGGCGAAATCTCTAGGGAAAATATAACAGATCTATCCTCACAATTAACTAAAATAATAACCAATTCATTTTATAGTCATTAAATAAATTGAATCTATTGTTAAATATTTTTCCACAAATAAAGGAGTCCTATTAAAACAAAATAACAAAATCAATAACAACCAAACAATACTAACAGAAATCCAGAAAATTCTAATGTTAGATATTTTTTTAAAGCATCCTCTTCAACTCTATTAATGATGTAAGTGAATTTTATAACAGATTAAAATTGGTTTGGTACCAAAATAAAATTACATGCCAATCTCACTCTTCAATACTAAAGTCAAAAACGTACAAAAAAGATATTACATTTTGACTAAGTTGGGTTTATCCTATTAATGATAGATGGTTCAAAATTAGAATATTAATCAATGCAATTCACCACATTAACAGATTAAAGCTAAACAAGGTATATGATCCTTTCAAAAGACATAAAAAATAAAACAAAACCAAAAAAGCAAAATCAATAAAATTCATCCATTCAAGGGATAAAACAACTTTTAGCTAACAGAATAGATGTTAATTTCCTTAGCTCAATAAAAGTATCTACAAAAGATCCACAGGAAATATTGTCCTCAATAGTAAAATCTTTTGGACAGTTATTTAAAATTAGAAATAAAATAAGGATGATTGCTATCATTCCCTCCATTCTGCATTGTACAAGAGCTCCTTGTCAGCTCCCTAAATTAAGGCTAAAGAAATAAAGTATGTAACAATAAGAAAGATTTTATTTGCACATGATGTGAGGGTCTATATAGAATTCTATATGAATTCAATATTTTATAGAATTCAAAGATTCTGTAAGACAAAGGATGAGAATTTTAGAGAGAGTTTGGCAATGTTGTTGCCTATTAGGTCATTTAGTGAAAGTAATCTACATTTATAGGATCAGCAGACTTGATTTTTATAAAATATCATTTACAACAGCACAAAATACATAAGGCACATGAGTGATCTAAGAGCAAATAATTTTGAAAACAAAAAAAATTCAAGAGATAGATTTAAATCCCCCAAAATTAAGAACCATAGCACGTTTCCAAATAAGACGATTAAATATTTACTTCTTGTCAGTTTTTCCTAACATTGATCTGAATTCAGTACAATTTCAGTCTAAATAGGATCACAGTTTTCTATGGAACTTGATAAATTTGTTCTAAAATTTATATGGAGGGGCCAGCCTGGTGGTGTAAAGTTCATGTGCTTTGCTTCAGCGGCCCCGGGTTCGCAGGTTTGGATCCCGGGTGCGGACATACACACCGTTTATCAAGCCATGCTGTGGCAGGCATCTCGCATGTAAAGTAGAGGAAGATGGGCATGGATGTTAGCCCAGGGCCAATCTTCCTCAGCAAAAAGAGGAGAATTGGCAATGGATGTTGGCTCAGGGCTGATCTTCCTCACCAAAAAAAATATATATAAAATAAAGTAAAATAAAATTTTTATGCAAATGAAAATTCTAATAATAGCTAAGAGCCTCTAAAGAAGAACAAACTGAGGAATCTTATCCTCTCAGATATTAAGACTAAAAATAAAGGTCAAGTTATGAAGATAGTCTGACATGCAGTGGATTAAACAAGACTAATGGAACTGAATAGAGAGCTCTGAAGCAGACCTACAGATTTCCTGTATTTGATATTCGGCAAAATCTACATTTTAAATCAAAGAAGAAAAAAATAAATTTTCAATAAATACGGCTGAAACATTGATTATCTATGTGGAAAAACATGAAATTTAATCTCTACCTCAACTATATTCTCAAACAAATCTCTAGTAGATTAAAAATTTAAATATGAAAAAAAACTTTACATTTTCAAAGATAATTTAACAGCATGTCTTCACATAATCAAATATCATTCATCACCATAAGGAGAGTGAAAATACTAGTTACACCCTTGGAAGAGATCATTATTAAAAAAATAAAAGAACCCCAATGAACCAATAAGAAAGAGAGGAGCAATCAGGTAGAAAAGTCAGCAAGACACTCAAACAGGCATTTTATAGGAGAGAAAATGGGAATCACCAATGTGAAAAAAGTGTCCATCTTATTGATAACCAAGGAAATTCAAATCACAACAGCAATATTTTATAATTTCACGCACACTGGATTGGCAAAAATAAAAAGTTGATAAGTGTTGGATAGGCTATCCAACACACGTACTCGGCTGGTAGGAGTGCAAATAATTTATCTTTCAGAAAACAAAAAATTAAAAACAAACAAACAAACAAACAAACACCACAAACATATTATGGGATAGAAAGCAAAATATCCTGAAAAAAAAGCAATTGATTATTCCTCAGTAAAGCTGAACATATATACACTCGATGACCAGTAATTTAACTATTAGCTGAATACCCTAAAGACACCTTTGTTCCTTTCCATCAAAAGACAAATTCAACGTTATACATAGTCACATCATTTATAAGACCAAAAGCTGAGAGCAATTCAAATGCCAGCAATAGCATAGGTGGTAATCATGTAAATGAATATGATAAAACAAATAAACCATAGTTATACACTTTATGATGTTAAAAGGAAAAAGCAAGTCAGAATGTATATACATACATTTTAATCTAGGTCACAAATGAGCAAAACTAAACAAAAAAGTCATCAAATTAATTTTTACAGAGAATTATTAACACAAAATCAAGATGGTAATTACTTCCAGAGAGGAAAGACTGGGATAAAATCCAAAAGATGCCTACAGGGGATTTTTCAACAATATTGACAGTGTTCTATGTATTTAGCAAGACACAATGCATGCACATGTATTTGTTGATTAGTATTCTTTATACTGCACATACATGTCATATCTATAGGCCAGAATAGAACAATTATAATGATATTTTAAATGAAATATACCATTTCTATTCTCACAATGTAAATAATATACTTAACATGTTTTGCTTAGAATGAATTATTTTTGGAGAGTTTGTTGAAACTACCATCAGAAAGATGTCTCGAACAGCCTGGAATAGTGTCTTAAAGGGAGGTGAGTGGATTTTATGACATGAGACCTTTACATTTTTGTGCCTTTAGGGGGTTTCTGCACTGATTCTACTTCGAGAATCTGCGAAAGTTTATAATTCCTTTATAAAATTCTCAGGTATTTTTGTTTAATTCTGATATATATTTATTTTATGAAGACTCCTCAAACATAGTGGTCTGCTGAAGGTACTTAGCCATCACTTTGAAATCCCTACACTGAATTATGAAGTTGTTCTGCCCTAAAAAGGCAAACCAAGCCAGAGAAGACATCAAATGCACTTTGAATCAAGAGACAAAACTGAGCTAATCACTTTAGATAGATATTCCATTGCTTGCACAGCTGGCGTAGTATGCTCATTTTGTAAATATGCTTTGCTAT